>NC_045133.1:13911298-14211298 GCF_007655135.1 Punica granatum
AAACGGATAGGATGCATGCAATGCATGAGTTTTCAAGTGCTAATGTTGTCGTTCACATTGACTCGAAGGTTCAAAGTACAATGCAATTTTGTAAAATAGAGCCTTAAGCTGATTTGCCACCACACTCGGGGTTTGAGCGAGCGCCGCCTTGGAAAGCACCGGGTCTAGGCGAGGGCCATGTGGAGAATCTATCCTAGAGTGCATGTGTGGTCTTCATGAGGCCCTTTCCTAGACCTCTCCAGGGCGGCGTTCGCTCAAGCGAGCTCCTGACCGCATCTCTGCACCTTGGCACGAGTTTGGGAGAGGTCCTCTGAGGGGGTTGGCCGGTGAGTTCTTCGTCTCTCAGCGACCTCTCGTTGATCGAACCTAGTGTTGATGAGGTCGATCATGTTGTCCCGGAATATACACCATTCGCGTTCTGTGGCGGGTCAGTGAGGTCCTCGTGCGTTGGTGGGCTCTATCGAGGCGTGGGCAGGAGGGCCGAGCAAGGCGTCCCTTACCAAGACGATAAGAAAATCTGCTTAGGACTTGTCAATGTGAACGACATCCTATTTTTTTTTTGAAAATCGCATGATGCATGTGTGCAAAGAGAGTAAATGCCCACGGCTTAATAGAAATTACATGTACATCGCCCTTGAAATGGAAAAGACTCAAATGGCTCGCAGGCCGACTCGATGGACTGTTGTCGGAGTTGGGTTGAAGGCTTGCATGGAGGCATAGCATGATGCATGGCTTGGTACTACAAGGACCGTGCTATCTATGGATGGGGGCTCCCGACTCAAGGTGTGAATTCCTTGAAATCGAGCGAGGATCTTTGGGGGCCGGTTCGGTGGCATAGCCGACTCGATTCGTTCCCTTACTCGGAACCTCTGACTAACCTAGCTTCCTATATTGGTGCCCGTGGGATGTCGGACAAGGTACCTAAAAAGCTAGTATGATGTGCGATGCATGTGCAGAAAATAAAGTGCGTAAAATAGATAAGCGGGAAATGCGGAAAGCGGTAAATAGACAAGCAAACAAAACAAGCGGGAACGAGCCCGAACCCTCTAAGTATCCCCAGTGGAGTCGCCAAGCTGTGCGCACCCGAATTTAATCTCGTCGGGGCACGCATGCGCGCGCCTAAGCAAACGCGGCTTGGGAGTATCCACCTTCCCGGGGACGCGCGACGGACGCATGTGAGAAAGAGTCGCCACTTGCCATTTTACGACACGAAGGTCGAGGGCCGGCAAGTTACCCGGGTCTAGGGGTACGGGGTACACCTAAATGCTAAGGCAATGGTCGTACGGAACCGAAAATTCCGAATTCGGGGGTTCTATTACGTGCGGGCCTATATCCCGCACGCCCTCTCGGTACTCTAGCTTGCTAGGCTTGCCATTTTGTTTATTTACCGCGTGATTTAGAGTTGCGCTCGACTCGCCCGTTTTGACAACCGTAAATTCGATGAATTGATCAAGTTGGACCAAGAGTCTGAAAGATGAGTAGGCTTGTGCATCGAGGAGTCGGTTCACTATCTTAGCGTTACAGTTCATCGAACCGTGATGTTTGATTCCCTGCGTGAACCGAAACCACGAGTATCCAAGCTTACTCACCCTTTGGTGGCGATAGACCAACTTAACCGATCCAGCACTCGGGACCTCTCGCTCACCGATCGGGGATCCTTACAAGGAGATGAATGAACATACAAATAGAATCCTCACAATGTTCTCTCGAACAATTACAAAGTATAACCGAATAAGTAAATGGATCCCGATCGGTTTGCATTGGGCCACTATTCCGCTCCTGCTCACCGTGTATTTTGAATAACAGATAAATAAATTAAGGCAACGCGGGCTCAAAGAGCCGGGGTTCGGGTCCGATCGAACCGTCGGTTTGCAGAAAAACGACTTGTTTCCACTGTAACCGTTGGATCGATCGAGCTCCCGGGTGATATCTAAACACGTTTCACGCGCTCAATCCAAATCCAATCCGCCTTCCGCATAGGCCGTATTCGGAGTGTGACGGTGAATCGAGGCTAGATCCCATTCCGCACTCGGGTTGCACGCGCTCGGTGAGTTAGGAGGCGTTGGACCTCGTGTTCGGTGATTTGGGGCGTTGGACCCCGTGCAATACGTGACCTATGGGCTCGGGCCCGAACCGCAATAAATCATCATATGCAAAGACGAAACAGAAGAAAACTGATAAAACTGACACAATACAGAAAGCAACTGACAATTGTGAGTGGATACAGACAAGTGGTGTGTTAAGTCGAATATACGTGATTTAATCAGTTATTAACCAGGGTTGGTTAGCAAACAATGTATCTAACCTAGGCAAACATAAATAGTGGATTAGAATAGGGTTCTAAGCCAATTACATGTGTATGTTTGTTTTAAGACTCTTATTCTGTGGGGTGACACTGCGGTTTCACCGAATTAGCCAAACTCGTGTTTTAACTTTAGATTGGAATCTATCATTCCGCTTATCCATTATCTAATGTTTGATTAAGCCAAATGCATGATTAATCCGGTTTTTCCTGTTTTGTAACTGAAATAAAATGTCCACCACCGAATCTACGATAGGAAGATAGAAACACCGAAAGTGAACGGAATGGGCCATGCGAATGAAACTCGCACCCGAACGGGTTGCCCTTTTCGTTCATAGATCGAAGTGTTTCCAACTCCCTAACACCTAGGGTATCGGTGAATCACGGAATGACGATTATGCCCTTGGATGATAAAATTGCGATGTTCGTGTATAAATTGGAGATCGCGTCACACGAAGAAGTCTAAGAAGGACTCGCGCGTCTTGACTCGAGCCGCCTCAAATCGGGCCCGGACTCGAGTCATAGCACGCGAGTACTCGTTAGACGTCTATTCTATTCGTGTTACACGTCTCGGTGTTTTGAATTGTGATCTTTTAAGGAAAAGAGCATTCCCGCCGTTCCGTGAACCATCGATGCGTTTACGAATTAGTGATCGATTCGTCCAATTATTTAGTCCAAGTGATTTAATTAACCGAATGATACGCCCCGTTTCTCCCATTCGTGAAATTATTCGGTGACGATGACCTTGTGTTATGGGTATTATGGATTTAACGAACAATGGTCCGAAGTCTACACGTCTATCATGTGATTATCACATAGCCAATGATAAAACACGAACATCAATACACATAATTCCAAGGATGATTCTGATCGTATCTTACATGCATAATACGTCAAACACGATAATAACACACGTTTTAATCACATCGATGCCGCCATGGTCATAATCACGCAAAAGAGCATACGAAACACGCACGAACAAAATATTTAAGCGGAATCAATAAAACGGCATCGACTCAAGTGATAACGAAACGGATAAAACACGGGAATCGGCCCATCTCGAGGCGAAAGAGGGCCTCCGGACTTGTGTGGTCCAAGGAATCTCTCGGCCGTATTCCATCAAGAATGACCGAGAGCTTCCGTGGCTCACACGGGTCGGGATGATCTCTTCGGCCCCGATTTGGATCTTTTCCTATCATGGCACATGACTTATGCATCATACGGGTATGATATGAGCACATAAATGGAATATGATGGACGTACGCGCATGGAAATGCATGAGGAAGTCCGGATCTAGAAGAAAAATAGCAACTTTCATGCTTTCCGGTTTATAATCACATTAACACTTCATAACAAGCAAACATCGAGGATCCTAGCTTCTCTAAGTCGTAGAGGAATGTTACCTAGCCTCGGAACACGAGGAAAGAGTCGGAGAAGTGGCAAAGGGAGTCGGGAGACTCGGTTGGAACGAACAGACCCGAACCGGGCAGTCGGGTCGACTGGCAGACCCGACTGGCAGTCTGGCTTGTCGGGGCTGTACCGGTTGATCGGGATGGAATTTTCGCGCGGGGCCAGTTGCGTTGGATTCCCAAGAGACTAAGGATCGCTCCTGTGGTGGTTTCGGGAGGAGAGCATGCGTAGATTTTCCGGAAATCAAAAACAAAGTCGGGTCAGCAAAAAAGGACAGACCCAGTCGGGTCAAAACAGACCCGACTGGCACCCGATGAAGAAACGGCTCCACAGGAGGTTCCCGGTGGTCTTTTGATGCAAGGTCGTGGCATTGGACTCCTAACTGAGTGAGGAGCACGGTGATGGGTGGCTCGTAGCGAGATTCAACCCGAGCTGACCTGTGCGTCCCTGCAAAGTTCGGGTTAGAAAAGACGACCAGAGGAAAAAACCTGACCGGCACCCGATGAAGAAACGACTCTACGGGAGGCTCCCGGTGGTCTTTTGGTGCAAGATCGGTGGCATTGGACTCCTAACTGACTGAGGATCATGCCTGAAGTGGTTTCATGAGGATTGTACATATCGATTTTCCTGAAAGATGCAAAGAAAACCGGGAAAAACTGGAAAAATCTGTGAAGGGAGGAAAGAGAGAAAAGGCGGTGGTGCACGGTTGAACGGCTCTCGGCACGCGACCACCTTGTCACGAGGAAGAGTGAGGGTCGTGAGGAACCCCTAGGAAGTGATGGCACGACTCGCCATGGTCGTGGGAAAATGGCGTGCGAGGATCCCGGGTGGCTATGGAAGCCCGTCTCTGTACTGTTTCTTTACCTGCTGAAACGGTGTGTTGGAGGCTTCGAATGCTAAAACTAAGTTCGGAAATGGATTTAGAAGGTCGAAAACATGTGGGGTAAGAAGTTTGGTCAAGGCTCGGGCAAAGTCAGGGGGCGGGACTCGCCTTGGAACCAGGAAAGTTCCTAGAGACCCGATTCTGAAATGTTCTAGATCTGCATGCTGGGAGCTTCAAATGCCGAAACTAACACCGGAAATAGACTCGGGAGGTCAAGTACATGTGGGATATGAAGTTTGGTCAAGTTTGGTTTGGGTTGAGTGGCGGTCGCCGGAAAACGGTTGAGTTTTCCGGTAATTTTGGCCTTGAACCGGGCTGTTCTTGGGTTGTGCGATTTCTGGAAAATGCTGAAGTTGAGAGGGCTTAGAGGGGTTTCCTAGAGTGAGAAAGCTAGAGAGATGATGGAAGTTGAGTTGTGATTAAGTTAATGATGCAATGGGCTTATAAAGGAAGACTAAATGACAAGATTAAGTGGAGTTAAGTGCAATTAAGTGGTGCTTAGGGGATCCGAATTTTTGGAGGGAAGATTAGGGTGGGGAAGTTGTCATGTTGAGTGTAGGGGAAGTTAAGGGAAAGTGGATGGGAGGTGATGGATGGAGAAGGGAAGTGATGGGTGTAAGAAGATATTTTGAAAATGTGTGGTGGAGTTCATTTGGCTTGTCTTTAGAGGAGAGCCATGGCTCGTGGCTCGGCTCGGCTCGGCTTGGCTAGCTCAAGGGTCCCACTTGATTAGGAAGAAAGCCGGAAGAAGCTCGGGGCTTGATTGATCACGCATTCGATTTCCGTGATTCGCTTGAACGACGAATTATCGATGTATGCGCGAATACGGTTTTAATGAGCCTAATATTGACATTCTTCGTATGGATGAATGCTCGGGCGTCCCGGGGACTCGAAAGCCGGATTTGCTCCGTTTGGATGATCGGGTGAAGTTGTCCGTTTCTATCGCTTGTCCGCGCCTCTGCGTGATGTACCACTCGTGTCGGCATGCTTTGTGCTTTGGGCAGAACGGTTTACTTGCCGGCCCCGGCTGGAGATCGATATCCGGAGGCGTCCTAAGAATCCGCGAACGGGGCTTTCTCGGTGTTTCCCCGAGTGTTCTGATGTGTTCGGAGACCACTGCGATCTCCGTTTGTCAAAAATGAGTCCCGAAGGCTTGTCGGGAGGCGTTTATGACCATTAAAACGTCACTCGGGAGCTCGGTATGATTTGCTTGGTCCGAGCCAAAATGATTTCCTAGCCCCTAGGGGTTGTTGGGAGTGGGTGGTGCAAAGCTCAGACGTCAACATTTCCTCGAATGAGCTCTAAGTGCAAGATTCCGCTTGAAAGGGGCCCTTTTTCCGGGTCGGGATCCGCTCGGGAGACCAAGACTAACTCTGAAAGGCAGTCTGAAACTTATTCCTTGGTCCTGGTGGTCCTTGGGTGTGTGCGGGCCTGTTTTCGGGTGCCGTTTACTTGTCCGTGGATCGGCGTCCCGGGAGCACCGTTAGGAAGGCGTCTGCAAATGTTCGGGAGTGCCCCGGCTTAAGCAGGAGGCTTCTGAAATGCACTCGGAGGTGTCATTGGTCATTTTGGTACCAAGAGGGATTTTTAAAGTCCCATATTGGATATCTTCTAACGCTCCGGTGATCCGGCGATGAATAGTGCCATAGTGCCGGCTCCGCTGTTTTTGGGATTCCTCGTTCGTCTGTTCTTCTGACTGCTTTCTCCGCCTTTCTCAGTGGACCGTGTTTTTCTTTATTGTTCATGACCCCGTGCCCGCCTATTTGCCTCCGATTGCCGGCGATGAATTGTCCCGAGCTTCAGTCGGGAATCCTTGTGCGGAAGCCGGTGGGCCAAAATGGGGTGCTGACAGCTTGCCCCTCTTTTGGTTGCATGCTCGGTTAGAGGATGTAGCCAAAGACCATGAGAGGCACCCTTTTTGGTGCCGGCGACCGCTTCTGTTATCGCTCTCTGTGATAGCTTGCTTCCCCGTGTTGGATGTTTAGGGAGGATGTGCAAAGGTCCCGAACCCGTCGGAGGGTAACCACCTGATTAGGAAGCGAACATTATGAAATGCAGGAGTGGGGTCTAAGCCCGCACGACGGCATGTGCAGGGCCAAGGCCCGGGAAAGCAGTAAAGTGGACGCGAAGTCCGTGACGCGAAGTCCGGAAAGCAGTGAAATGGACGTGAAGTCCGTGGACGCGAAGCCGGAAAGCAATAAAGTTACTAGGCCGAAGCCCGTGGAAAGCAGAGTTACTAGGCCGAAGCCCGTGGAAAGCAGTTAAGTGGACGCGAAGTCCGGAAAGCAATAAAGTTACTAGGCCGAAGCCCGTGGAAAGCAGTAAAGTGGACGCGAAGTCCGTGGACGCGAAGTCCGAAAGCAATAAAGTTACTAGGCCGAAGCCCGTAGAAAGCAGTAAAGTTACTAGGCCGAAGCCCGTGGAAAGCAGTAAAGTGGACGTGAAGTCCGGAAGCAATAAAGTTACTAGGCCGAAGCCCGTGGAAAGCAGTAAAGTGGACGCGAAGTCCGGAAAGCAATAAAGTTACTAGGCGAAACCCGTGAAAGCAGTAAAGTACTAGCCGAAGCCCGTGGAAAGCAGTAAAGTGGACGCGAAGTCGGAAAGCAATAAAGGTCTAGGCCGAAGCCCGTGGAAAGCAGTAAAGTGGACGCGAAGTCCGGAAAGCAATAAAGTACTAGGCCGAAGCCCGTGGAAAGCAGTAAAGTTACTAGGCCGAAGCCCGTGGAAAGCAGTAAAGTGGACGCGAAGTCCGGAAAACAATAAAGTTACTAGGCCGAAGCCCGTGGAAAGCAGTAAAGTTACTAGGCCAAAGCCCGTGGAAAGCAGTAAAGTGGACGCGAAGTCCGGAAAGCAATAAAGTTACTAGGCCGAAGCCCGTGGAAAGCAGTAAAGTGGACGCGAAGTCCGTGGACGCGAAGTCCGTGGACGCGAAGTCCGTGGACGCGAAGTCCGGAAAGCAATAAAGTTACTAGGCCGAAGCCCGTGGAAAGCAGTAAAGTTACTAGGCCGAAGCCCGTGGAAAGCAGTAAAGTGGACACGAAGTCCGGAAAGCAATAAAGTTACTAGGCGAAGCCCGTGGAAAGCAGTAAAGTGGACGCGAGTCCGAAGCAATAAAGTTACTAGGCCGAAGCCCGTGGAAAGCGGTAAAGTTACTAGGCCGAAGCCCGTGGAAAGCAGTAAAATGGCGCGAAGTCCGTGGACGCGAAGTCCGGAAAGCGATAATGCTAGGCCGAAGCCCGTGGAAAGCAATAAATGCGGACACGAAATCCGGGGACCCGAAGTCCCTAAAGCTGTAAATGCTAAAGTGTAGGGGAGGCAGAAGTGGAGAATGATGCCAGGTGGCATCTCAGAGGTGTCGACAGAAGCGAATTGTTCGGTTTGGAGCCGAAGTCGTGCTCGTGCTACGCCAGGCATCATTTGTTGCGGCTTGAGCAGGAGTCGGGTGGCTTTTCCCCCATAGGGCCCTCCACTCGGCTCGAAGTTGCGATCTGCTGCATGAGTCAATCGCGTGTCCGTCAAGGAGGAGATGCCCTTGGGGTTCCATGCGTATCTGCAGAGAAGAGCATAACTCTTCGTTAGTCATGTGGACAGTAGTGCGCGCCAAGTGTACAGGGCTGATGTTGTCCCGAAGGTATTGATCTGCTGTAGATTGGCGTTGCTGCTGCGATGAAGTTACTTCGTCGATGCTTTGCCCTTGGGGTGGCTGTGTGTTTGATCTGCCGGAAGCCGGCTTTGCTGCTGGGGCGGTTACTCGTTGCTCTGCCGGATGTCAGCTCTGTCGCAGTGGCGATTGTAGTTCGCTAGGGATGCCCGGTCTTGCGATGAGGGACTTGAACTCTGGGGTAGAGTGCCTACGTATCCCGAGGAGTCGGGAATCAGAGTCTGCCGTAGTTGCCGCGTTTGTACCTGTGATCCTAACATCATTAGTAAGTCATGGGGTTACTAGTGATTTGTAAGCACAGGTAAAAGGAAGTGTTTGTAACGCATGCTCTTCAGTTTCGGGTCGCTTGGGCGACCCGTGGAGAGGTTTTGCTTTGGTGATGCCAATGGGGGTCCCGCTTTCAGAGGCCCCGATGTGAGGCTTCCGGGGCTCCTGTTGGCCTTGCATGGGCATATCGAGACGTTCTCAAAGGTGCCCAAGTGGCTCTATCGGTTGTTCGACGCGCCTGTGAGCTTAGGACCCTTCTCATCAAGGTGCCATAGGGCGGCTGCATTTGTAACCCGAATGGGGAATTTTGTTCAAATTTGGTCAGACCTCGGTCTAGTCATTTCCAAAGTGTTATGACTAGACTCTCGGAAAGAAATGTCTAGGATTTTGGCTTTGTGGTAGCCGATTGAAGGGTGGCTGTGACCCATTTTGGAGTTGTGTAATGACAAAGAGAAAAGAGAAAGCTTGGGGAGCACGTTGCCCAAGGCTAAAAGGATACACGAGTTCACGCTTGCCGTGAGATGTACCCCCTTCTCTTCCATCCTTCGGTTGGTGTTGGCTGTTGTCAGCACCCAATTTTGGCTCACCATTCTAAACAACGATATTAGCAATGATCCAAGCCACGACTTGAGCAGAATACAGAAAACGGCTCGACAGAGCAAGAAATCACTATTCATCCTCAAGTTGGCAGAATTGAGCAAATGACCCGTGGACATGACAAAAGGACTCTAGGGGTCACCAAAGGGCAACAGAGCGACCAGAGAATTCAACAATGTCCAAAACCGGCATTTTCAGTATATCACATGGACGGTACTATTTTCGATAGTTCGCTCGGTCATCGGAAGATAGCCAATATTGGACTCCAAAAATCCACTTCAATGCCAAATAGATGAAAAGTGTCCCCAAAGGCATTTTGCAAATCATCTGCTCTATACAGAACAACTTTCTGTATACAGACAACTTTTCAGTGGAAGTCCAAAAATGCCGGTTTCCTGGAGAAAAGTTAATGCCAAATATCAGACGCGCGCCATGCCCCATCAGCACACAGAGCATGAACAATGCTTCAGATTGTCTCTTGGAAGTCACACAGATACCTCAAATGACTTCCGAACGGCAAAACAAGCATACCCCTCTTCAGAAGAGCATAGCCGGAGAACGGTCTGATGGAATTACGGCAAATGAAGTTCATACCGCATTGCCCAGAAAACTCTAGCAGACATTCACAATGGGCAAAACAGACGGCAAATCCCTTCACGGTTTCCCGAGTAACCTCCGAGGAACGGAAATGACCATTTTCAGTGGAAATCCATATCCGGAGGTCCTCTTTGG
The DNA here is from genome assembly GCF_007655135.1 of Punica granatum. Lineage (NCBI taxonomy): Eukaryota > Viridiplantae > Streptophyta > Magnoliopsida > Myrtales > Lythraceae > Punica > Punica granatum. The sequence goes on from NC_045133.1 coordinate 13,921,151, forward strand.
GGAAACTTGACGCCGAATGCTTACGTTACACAATGCTAGCCTTCTCAAGGCTCAATGTGGAATCGTCGGAATAAATCACACAACTCATCTAGATCTCTCGAACAGTGCTTTAGAGGTCTCAGATACACTCTTCAAGTCCTTGGAGGTCTGACCTTGACAAACAGAGGTTACAGTAATCTCTGGAGTGCCTAAGCAACTCAGAAGTCATCCTGAGAAACCCAGTTTCGGCCTCCTAGGACGTCTCCGGCCCCACGTTAGCATTACCGGCTTAAGGGATAATTGTTCACGTTGTCTGACAATTTATGTCAAAATGACCAACGTGAGATGCAGACACAAGATATGCTGTCAGAAGCGGACAACTTCGCTCTGGTCATCTGCAATGAGCAAAACCGGCTTCCGAGCCTCATATGCTTCCGGGCATTTCTCCATGAAAAATGCCAATCTCAGGCTCATTAAACCCGTTTTCTCGCGCATATCGACAATTCAACGTTCAATTCGAACCACGAACTTCGAATACGCGAACAATCGAGACCCGAGCTTTCTCCCGGATTCTTCTCTTAGGTCGTGGGACCCACGGATTAGGCCTAGCCGCCCCATCCTTGCCCTAGGTGTCCTCTCCTTTGTCTTCTTCATCTCCATGAAGATAGAAGACAACTTGCACACTTATCCCCTAAAATATCTAAGTGTTTCATTCTTGCACTCCAACTCCCCATCAATGCTCATTAATGTTTTATCTCTTCTCCATCAATGCCACTTGCAAGAATATCTTCTTCCTTCATTAAACAAATTCGGATCTCCTAATCCATGCCCCTTAATTGCACTTTTCTTCACTTAATTGCACTTAAGCATAGCCTATATATACTTTCTAAGTCATTAACTTAATGATACACCTTCAAGCACTCTCTCTCTAGCATTTCTCACTCTTCAAAAGCTCTCAAACTCCATAGCAAACCGCAGCAAGCTTCAGCCATTTCCAGCAAGCAGAAACTAAGCAAAACCGGGCAAAGTCTTAAGTCGGAATCCATCCCGGCTTAAATCCAAACTTTACCAAACTTCATATCCCACATGTTTTTGACCCCCTCTATCCATTTCTGAACTTAGATTTTAAGTTTGAAGCCTCTAAGCCATAGAACCAGCCTTGAACAAAATCTGGACAGATTTGGTTCTTCTCGGGTAAAAAAATGTCAAACCGGGTTTCAAGCCTTTCCAAGTCGGTTTGAGCTACCAAACCCATCAAAACCTCCCCACACAACCCTAGGGTGTCAAGGAGTCAAGAAATCCAAGAAAACCCGTCGGTTTAACCCAGGAAGAAGAAATAGCCCGACTGCCCAGTCGGGTCGAAATTTCTGACTGTTTGTGCGGTTTTCTTGCAGATCGGGTCGATCCGAGACTCTTTTCGAAAACGACCACCACAGCCACCTCCAGAGGTGAGTTAGCAGTCGGGAGCCGTTGGCCTTGCTCAAAATTCCATCGGAGCCTCCGTAGCAACGTCCACCACAGCCACCTCCAGCGGTGAGTTAGCAGTCGGTAGCCGTTGGCCTTGCTCAAAAATTCCATCGGGAGCCTCCGTAGCAACGTCCGACCCGACTGGTGCCAGCGGGTCCGAATTTCCAGACATGCTCTGTTTTCCGTGATCTTTGCAGGGCCGTACGGGTCGACCCGATAACTCTGGGACCAAACGACCACCACAGTCACCTCCGGGGGTCAGTTAGCAGTCGGGAGCCGTTGGCCTTGCCTCAAAAATTCCATCGGGAGCCTCCGTAGCAACGTCCGACCCGACTGGTGCCAGACGGGTCCGAATTTCCAGACATGCTCTGTTTTCCGTGATCTTTGCAGGGCCGTACGGGTCGACCCGATAACTCTGGACCAAACGACCACCACAGTCACCTCCGTGGGTCAGTTAGCAGTCGGGAGCCGTTGGCCTTGCTCAAATATTCCATCGGGAGCCTCCGTAGCAACGTCCGACCCGACTGGTGCCAGACGGGTCCGAATTTCCAGACATGCCTCTGTTTTCCGTGATCTTTGCAGGGCTGTGTACGGGTCGACCCGATAACTCTGGGACCAAACGACCACCACAGTCCTCCGGGGTCAGTTAGGAGTCAGGAGCCACTGACCTTGCCTCAAAATGCCATCGGGAGCCTCCGTGGCGACGTCCGACCCGACTTGTGACCAGTCGGGTCTGTCCAGTATTTCAGCCGGTGTGTTTGATGCCATTCGGGTCTGTTCAACGGAAAACAGCCCAAACTCGACCCATCAACGGTCCAAACCGACTCTTGAAGGGCCCCATCCCGCATCTCTCGGTGACTAGGTATGGCCATTCTTGACTTAGAGGAGCTAGGACCTTTACATTATCATTGCGTTTATGGAGTTATAAGGGGTTTTATGTATGTTTTATTTCCAAGTTTTAATCTTTATGCACTTTCATTTATACCATGCATATTTATCCTCGATTTATATGCTAGCATGTCGGGAAACACTTGGATCGTAGTCGAGAAGAACATCCCGACCCGGAAAGGCAAAGAGCTCACGAGTTTCCCTCTGAGGGAGGTGACCGAATGCTCTCTTGCTCTTCGCGGGCAAGGAACGATTTTCTTGCCCGATCCAAGTTCGATTCCCGAGTTCATCGTTTTCTCACGTGCATGAAGTCGGTATTGTTTTATCGATTCCTTAAATAACTTGTTGCGCATGTTTGCATGTTCGAATGCGTTATTCAAATCATGGCAATACCGACTTTCGTTTAATTGTGTCATTTATCATGTTTGACGTTTTAAGCATGCGAGGAATGATTTAAAACGAGACGCGGGGAAACCTCGTGGAACCCCATTCGGGCCATGGGACCTCTCGGCTATCTCCAAGGAGAAGTACTGAGAGCCTCTTAGACTCGTTCGGGTTGCATGAGGCTTCCTCTTCCCGTTTTGAGTCCGTTCTCGGCTTTCGTGTAATTTACAATTACATTATTGTCACAATATCGCATGAAAATGTTTTTCAAAACAAAGCATGCATGGATTTGAGTATCGATGACTCATTCGGGTCCATTCGGTTACGAGGGTAGTTTCGGTCATTGGACCAAATTATCCTCGATCCTTATGGAATCGTCTTGGTCGTCGAATCACGAATCGTTTCCACAATTAATGCATCGGCACAACCCTTAAGCATTAATTTCACGAACGGGTTTAATCGGGACGCTCACATGATAAACCCCACTTCACACTGATAAAGTTTATATGAATTGGCCATTAACTGATAACTCGCGTCGATGAGTTGTCAAATGACGTTGGTGCCCTTTTCAAACTTATCAATTTCAAAAACCCGAAACACGCGGTCCCATGTAGCATGGACGTCTGAAAAGGCTTCTGTTGTCTCAATTGAGTTTTTACCTGATTCCAGGTAACTCAGGTCAAGATACAGAAGATCTTTCTAGATCACTTCCGGGCAGATCGACCGGTTCTTTGGCTTTTTTGGGGTTCTGCACAACCCTGGACGATTCCAGGGAATCGGTCGACACGGCTACAGGCCGAGGTGGCCCGCACTACCAATGTTTCCCCTTTTCTGAAAACAATTTTCAAATAAAGGGCAAAATCGTCTTTTCACAATTCAGCGACATCCTTAGGGTTAGCATGATAGAAACACTACAGTACGGGATAAGAATGGGCTACCTGTTCAGGTGCAGGTTCATCTGCATAGCCTTTTCTTATCTAACTGATGAGTTTCTGTCATCCTAACATAGATTCGGGTAAACTAGAACGGTTATCTCTGTCAGAAAACATGCTAAATGCGGATTAACCTTTCACTCGACCTAACCAAACACTAGATAATGGTTAGTGGAATTCTAGATTCCAAATCTAGAGTCAAAACACGAGTTTGGGTAATTCAGTGGTAATTCAGTGTCACAATACCAGAACAACTGTAAAAGCAATCCACACACTGAGATTTGACTCTTTTTGTCAAGTTCTCAAAACAAAGCCGAATGCTAAAACGTTGGCACATGTTTGATTGTTTAGCATATGGCATTTGCTTGCAAAAAAACACCCTGGGTTAATAATCTGTTAATTCACGTAAACAGACAAGAACAAACACTTTGTCTGTTATTAACATGTTGCGTGTTATCTTTCCGCGTCTGTTTGCCATGCGGGTCGAGCCTGATCCCTAGGCCGAATAATATTAGGGTTCAACGCCCTAATTATCGAGCACAGGGTTCAACACCCTAATCACACTCACAGGGTCCAACGCCCTATTCAGTGAGGGCGTCCATTGAATTTCAGTTCTTCGCGTCTTTTCCCTAAACTCACGGTGAGTTAGAGTGGAATAATAACCGAACGCGAAACGACTGGAATTCGACCCTTTTGTAATTTGTATTTATGTTTTCGAGAGCATTGTAAGGATTTATTTTGTACATTCATTCTGTAAGAATTCAGTCGGTGAGCGAACGGTCCGAGAGTCGAATTAATCGAATCGTCTAATGCTTGCCCAGATACAAGTAAATCCAAGGACTCGCGGTTTTGGTTCACGCAGGGATTCAACCTCCATGGTTCGATGAACTGTAACACCAAGATTGTGAACCAACTCCCCGACATACGGGTTTACTTCTCTCTCGGCTTCTCAACCGACATCGTTTGGTTCATCGAATCTCCGGTGTCAAACGTGCGAGCGAGTGCAGCTTAATTAACGCGGTAAATCATAAAATATGCAAGCCTAGCAAACCAGAGTACCAAAAGGGCGTGCGGGATATAGGCCCGCAAGTAACATGAACCCCCGAACACGGATTTTCCGTGTTCTGCACAGATCAATGCTTAACGACACAAACTAGGTGTTCCATACCCCTAGACCCCGGGTAACTTATCCGCCCTCGACCTTCGGGTCGTAAAATGATAAGTGGCGACTCCTTCTCTCACGCGTGTCCGTCACGCGTCCCCACGGGAAGGTGGACACTCCCAAGCCGCGCGATCCAAAAGCGCGCAATGCGGGCCCCGACGAGAGTTTACATTCGGGTCCGTACAGCTTGGCGACTCTCGCTGGGGACATACTTAGTGGGTTCGGCTCGATCCCGTTTGCTTGCTTGCATGTTCATTTACCGCTTTCTGCAACTTTCTCGCTTATATATTTTACGCATATTTACTTTTCTGCACTTGCATTGCATCATTCTAGTAGATTTAGGTACCACGCTTGAAATCCCACGAGCGGCAATCTAGGAAGCTAGGTAGACAGGGGTTCGAAGTAGGGGTACGGCGCGCGGTTCGACTGTCGCTTAGGCCTTGAAAAGAATCCCGCCCGATTTCAAGGAATTGATACCCTTGAGTCGGGAGCCCCCATCCTTAGTTAGTTGCTATCCCGGTAGCACCTAAACCATGCATAAACAGGGACTGTCATGCTGGACCAAAATTGCCTTCATGCCGTCAACCGACCCAAAAGTTGAGTCTTTGAGTCGGTTCGTAGTTTTTCTTTTAGGCGGGCCTTTTGTTGTTTTTCTATAATGAGCGATGTACATTGTAACAGATACAATTATAATTTATTCTTTCTGCATCTGCATGCATGTTTTCAAATAAACTAGGACATTGCATTGGTTTATTGCTTAAGTTCCCTTTTTCAAATGAACCATCTTCGTAAATCTGGGAACTTGAATCAAATCAATGCAACGACATTAGCTTTTGAAAACTCATACATTGCCTGCATCCGATGTTTGCACAGCAACTACCATGTCCCGTACGACATGTGAGTTGTGCTAACCTTCGGAGTAGACCACTTGCGGTCTTCACCTCTCCATGGCGAGACGTGCTATGACCAGAGGCCGTCCAGCCCGGCCACCCACCCCATACGACATGTGAGTTGTGCTAACCTTCGCGGGTAGACCACTTGCGGTCTTCACCTCTCCATGGCGAGACGTGCTATGACCAGAGGCCGTCCAGCCCGGCCACCCACCCGTACGACATGTAAGTTGTGCCGACCTTCGCGGGTAGACCACTTGCGGTCTTCACCTCTCCATGGCGAGACGTGCTATGACCAGAGGCCGTCCAGCCCGGCCACCCACCCCGCACGATAGGCGAGTCGTGCCCACTTTCGCGGGCAGGCCACTCGCGGCCTTCACCCTTCCTCCACAGCAAGACGAACTGTGGCCCGAGGGCCGATCAACCCTCCCAGGCGAAGTTAACCAACACTAACTTCTTCCTAACAGAGAGTGTCACTGCGTGATCGGACGCACGTCCCTCCGCGTGACCCAGCGCATCTACCAGCAATCGAGCGCGCCTCACACATGTCCAAGCATGTTCACACCAACTCATACATGCCTGCTCAACGTATCAATGCATGTCTCTCGGTGTGCTCGCACGACACCTACCAGGCCAGTTCGCTTCCCTACACTCTTGCATTGAAATGCTGAACGGTTCATGCTCCTTCATTGTTTTCTTTTCCCATTGCAGGAAATTCTCAACAAGAAGACAACCTGAATACTAAGCGACCACAATTGAGACAACAAACGTCTCCCATCCATCCAGCACCTTGGGATTTCAACACTAAGTCCCTATCCCTGCTCCATAGAGCAATACCGCAAGCAAATCGGCGTCACTGCATTGCAGCGCCTTGCGCTATTCCTTAGCATTGACCTTTGCTCTTACATCTCTTGCATTTTCTATCGAGCATGCATTTCCTGCATCGGACCTCAGTTCTGCATTTACTGCTTTCGGGCCTCGGCCCAGCATTTACTGCTTTTGGGCTTCGGCCCCGCATTTACTGCTTTCAGGTTTTGACGCCTCGCATTTACTGCTTTCAGGCTCATCTGAATTCCAAAATCGACTTGGATACAAATTCATCCAAGCGATACTTCAAGGAGCAAGTCTAATCTTTCCACTGCAAAGACAGAAAGTGACAGCTCCACAAACAGAGCATGACCCAACTCTCCATCGCAGACCAGCACAGTCATGCCTCCGATCAAAGAATGGATCTCATCCACCTCCGTTGTGATCACCGACTAAACACTGGGCAACACGCGTAGTTTTCTTTAAACTCTCTGTTGCTTTCATTCAAATGCATTCCCACAAATGGGCTCCCGACATGAACAAATCCTTCAATGGAGCATTAGGACAGTCTCGAAGACGCCCTATCAGTTCTGTTGGACCTGTTCGACTCACCTGTCCTCGTGGGACTCGGCTTCTCGAGCCTTCCCTAGGACGGCTGCGCATGCCTACTCGCAATTAGGGAAAACATGCTTATATGACCTCAGTCATGGTCTAACCACTCCAGAGTGGTGATGACTACATTCCCGGAAACAAATGTCATCCACACGCGACACCCCATGGGTCGTGTGCGGGACAAAAGGATTTTCCCATGGGTCCACCCCATATTTCTTACCGCATACTCCACCGCACAGTCGCCTAACACACCATCTTCTTTGTCATCTTTTACAGGGACACGCCGGTCACAGGCGAAGAATGATGCACAGGCTCACGCCTTTCCGAGAACTCCTCTCGAGCCTCCTCCCTTATACTTTGACAGGGAAGGGGCTCGGCACGGAGGTACCCCCTACAAAGCTAAAGACAAAAACAACTGAGCGAGCCTTATGCCATCAACGCAACGATTTCAGTTGACATTGACGACATGAAACGGCCAGGGGCGACAGTTGCACAAAACCGCCCACCACGAGTCACAGCGACGATAAAAGACCAGAGCATTCGCGTTCAACGCTTGCACCGAGACCACCTCGGACATCATCCACCCACGAAAAGCATTTCCAAGCGACGTACACTGGGGCATCCCCGGTTGAAGTTCGCACTAGCACAACTTTTCCAAGCGACGTACACTGGGGCATCCCCGGTTGAAGTTCGCGCCAACACAACCTCGGCAAACGACGTACACTGGGCCTCCCTGGTTGAAGTTCGCCCCGAGGTCGCCATCGTGGGTCACTCCAGCAAGTGACGTTGGAACGCTCCTGGTCATTTGCGTTAAGTCCAGGCCTCCTCCACAACAAGCATCAAGACAACTCCGGCCACTGACTCCCTAGGGCAAATTTGTATTTTCCTTCTAGACAATAGGGGAATTCACCTGAAGAAATTGCAAGGGAAAATGACACGAAGTTCAACTTTCGAGTGCACGGGAGTCAAACTTCCAAGAAAGCCGGTCCTCACAAAATAGGGCTAGCAACACACAACAAGTCTCCACGAGGCGAAGCACACCAAAGTGGCCTCGGCGATACAAAGTCGAGGAGTTTCAAACAAAGACACGGGGCACAAAACAAACCCCAGCTGCAAGAAAAAAACAGAGCGAAAAGAAGCGGGAAAAACCCGCCAATGAAGAGAGAGAGAAAAGATGCAGGAAAAACCTGCCAATGAACAAAACAAGGCACCGCCGAGATTTAAAACTCCGACGCCGCAATCCTGAGAAATCAACAAACCCCGACAAAAGGGGAGCAGCAGACACAACTCCTCGACGGAGACAGAAAACAATGCATTTGGAGGTTGAATCCTTCGAACCCTTCGCCCTTGCAAACTCGAGAGATAAAAGAATCGAGCCCGCTAGGTCGAAAACCCCTTTTCGGGGCGACCTAGGCAAAAGCTAGGGTGAAAAAGAGGCACGACCGAAAACCCTTTGTGGCGGTCGTGGCAAAAGGAGAGCTCTTCCCCTTTAGGTTGAGAGGTGCGGCCCCGAGGTGGGTGACCGTAGCAAAAGGAGAGCAAAACGAGAGATAATAAAATTGCCCCCTAGTCTCTCACACATCGTGTGGACAAGGGATCCCCAAGGGAAGTGGCCAGTTTATCTATTCCAACACGATTCCCGATCGGCTCTCCAATACCATTCAACCGTCCAAGAGGGAACCTTCCTCAAGCACAGTGGGTAACTGAATACGCCGTCCAAGCAGTTCAGTACAACCTACACAACAGAAGGACGAAGAAAAATGGGGGTACATCTCATTGCAGGCGTGAACCCGTGTATCCTTTTAGCCTGCGGGCAACGTGCTTCCCAAGCTTTCTCTTTTCACTTTGTCTTTGCATAACTCCGAATGGGTCACAGCCGCCCTTTAACAGGCTACCACAGAGCCAAAATCCCAGACATTCCTCTCCGGGGTTTAGTCATAACGCTTTAAAAATGGTCAGACCGAGTCTGACCAAATCTGAACAGAAATCCCCAAGCGGGTTGCAAATGCAGCCGCCCTACTGTACCCTATTGAGAAGGGTTCAAAGCCGACGGGCACGTCGAACAAACGATAGAATTGCTAGAGCATCGTCGGGGAAGTCTCGATATGCCCAATACATAGCTAACGGGAGCCCCTGGAGGCCTCGCATCTAGGCCTCCGAGAACGGGACCTACTTATACTGTCAAAGCAAAAATCTTCATGGGTTGTTTAGGTGACCCAAAACTGAAGATCTGCGTGTCGCAACAACATTTTCATGCTTACCTGTGTCCATTACTTGTTAGTATTTCTAACATGATTTACTAGTAATGTCAGAATCACAGGTACTGCAAACAGTATGAACTACGACAGACTCTGATTCCTAGTTCCACAGGATACGTAGGCGCTCTGTCTTAGAGCTCGAGTCTCGCAATACAAGACGCCGACTTTTGGCGAACTTCTTGCAGGTCAAAGCATGACCGCCCAAGCAGCAGATTTGGCCTCCGACAAAGCACAATCATTCCTCAGCAGCAAAGTCGGTTTCCGGCAGCCCAATAGGTAACCGCCTAGCGGCGAACCCGGCTTTCGGCAGATCAAACACATCACTGCCACAGAGGTAAGGCTTCAGTGAAATGACTTCGTCCCAGCATCAACGCTTGCCTCCGACAAATCAACGTTCCTTGGAAGATATCTCCCCAAGATCGATTCATCTCTACTTCATGTGACGGGTGACAATCTCAACCCAAGAGGAGAATCTTCAGAGCAGCACTCCAGGCACTCAGTTGCATCGCAATCAGTTGGCAAGTAACGAAGCATTTTGCCACCACATCGATTGCAACACGGACGAACTCAGTGATGGAGGAAGCACAATGATTCCTTCCACACCTCACACTACTCCTCAGTGTTTGCGTTTACTTCGCGCACATTTATTTCCGCAATGCATTTTAATTAGCGTGCACCCTCTCAGGACTGCAGTGCACATTTATTTCCGCAATGCACTTTAATTAGCGTGCACCCTCTCAGGACTGCAGTGCACATTTATTTCTGCAATGCACTTTAATTAGCGTGCACCCTCTCAGGACTGCAGTGCACATTTATTTCCGCAATGCACTTTAATTAGCGTGCACCCTCTCAGGACTGCAGTGCACATTTATTTCCGCAATGCACTTTAATTAGCGTGCACCCTCTCAGGATTGCAGTGCACATTTATTTCCGCAATGCACTTTAATTAGCGTGCACCCTCTCAGGTGCAGTGCATATTTATTTCCGCAATGCACTTTAATTAGCGTGCACCCTCTCAGGATTGCAGTGCACATTTATTTCCGCAATGCACTTTAATTAGCGTGCACCCTCTCAGGATTGCAGTGCACATTTATTTCCGCAATGCACTTTAATTAGCGTGCACCCTCTCAGGATTGCAGTGCACATCGCAAGTCCACCGGGTAGGCGCCTTTGAACCATGCAGTTCATTCGGTATGCGCCCCGTGCATATTGCAAACTCGCCGAGCAAGCGCTCGTGCACCTCGCAAGTCCACCGGGTAGGCGCCTTTGAACCATGCAGTTCATTCGGTATGCGCCCCGTGCATATTGCAAACCCCTTCGGGTCAGTCCCGACTACTTTTCTTGCATTGGGGTCAGTCCCGACTACTTTTCTTGCATTGGGGTCAGTCCCCGTCGGGTCAGTCCCGACTTTAATTGCCTGTTTCAGCTTTGTTCCGAACTCTACATGTCTATTGAGCGCATCTCACCATATTCCCTTTTTATTAGGTACAACATCCTACATATCCAAAGAAAAAGGAGAGGGCCATATAGGAAATTCCACCTTGATCATTGCTATCAAACTGGGGTGCTTTTGAAATCTTTGATTGCATCCTCTACTCGAGCAAGCAGTCAAAGAGGGGCAAGCTGTCAGCACCCAATTTTGGCTCACCATTCTAAACAACGATATTAGCAATGATCCAAGCCACGACTTGAGCAGAATACAGAAAACGGCTCGACAGAGCAAGAAATCACTATTCATCCTCAAGTTGGCAGAATTGAGCAAATGATCCGTGGACATGACAAAAGGACTCTAGGGGTCACCAAAGGGCAACAGAGCGACCAGAGAATTCAACAATGTCCAAAACCGGCATTTTCAGTATATCACATGGACGGTACTATTTTTCGATAGTTCGCTCGGTTATCGGAAGATAGCCAATATTGGACTCCAAAAATCCACTTCAATGCCAAATAGATGAAAAGTGTCCCCAAAGGCATTTTGCAAATCATCTGCTCTATACAGAACAACTTTCTGTATACAGACAACTTTTCAGTGGAAGTCCAAAAATGCCGGTTTCCTGGAGAAAAGTTAATGCCAAATATCAGACGCGGCCATGCCCCATCAGCACACAGAGCATGAACAATGCTTCAGATTGTCTCTTGGAAGTCACACAGATACCTCAAATGACTTCCGAACGGCAAAACAAGCATACCCCTCTTCAGAAGAGCATAGCCGGAGAACGGTCTGATGGAATTACGGCAAATGAAGTTCATACCGCATTGCCCAGAAAACTCTAGCAGACATTCACAATGGGGCAAAACAGACGGCAAATCCCTTCACGGTTTCCCGAGTAACCTCCGAGGAGCGGAAATGACCATTTTCAGTGGAAATCCATATCCGGAGGTCCTCTTTGGGGAAACTTGACGCCGAATGCTTACGTTACACAATGCTAGCCTTCTCAAGGCTCAATGTGGAATCGTCGGAATAAATCACACAACTCATCTAGATCTCTCGAACAGTGCTTTAAAGGTCTCAGATACACTCTTCAAGTCCTTGGAGGTCTGACCTTGACAAACAGAGGTTACAGTAATCTCTGGAGTGCCTAAGCAACTCAGAAGTCATCCTGAGAAACCCAGTTTCGGCCTCCTAGGACGTCTCCGGCCCCACGTTAGCATTACCGGCTTAAGGGATAATTGTTCACGTTGTCTGACAATTTATGTCAAAATGACCAACTTGAGATGCAGACACAAGATATGCTGTCAGAAGCGGACAACTTCGCTCTGGTCATCTGCAATGAGCAAAACCGGCTTCCGAGCCTCATATGCTTCCGGGGCATTTCTCCATGAAAAATGCCAATCTCAGGCTCATTAAACCCGTTTTCTCGCGCATATCGACAATTCAACGTTCAATTCGAACCACGAACTTCGAATACGCGAACAATCGAGACCCGAGCTTTCTCCCGGATTCTTCTCTTAGGTCGTGGGACCCACGGATTAGGCCTAGCCGCCCCATCCTTGCCCTAGGTGTCCTCTCCTTTGTCTTCTTCATCTCCATGAAGATAAGAAGACAACTTGCACACTTATCCCCTAAAATATCTAAGTGTTTCATTCTTGCACTCCAACTCCCCATCAATGCTCATTAATGTTTTATCTCTTCTCCATCAATGCCACTTGCAAGAATATCTTCTTCCTTCATTAAACAAATTCGGATCTCCTAATCCATGCCCCTTAATTGCACTTTTCTTCACTTAATTGCACTTAAGCATAGCCTATATATACTTTCTAAGTCATTAACTTAATGATACACCTTCAAGCACTCTCTCTCTAGCATTTCTCACTCTTCAAAAGCTCTCAAACTCCATAGCAAACCGCAGCAAGCTTCAGCCATTTCCAGCAAGCAGAAACTAAGCAAAACCGGGCAAAGTCTTAAGTCGGAATCCATCCCGGCTTAAATCCAAACTTTACCAAACTTCATATCCCACATGTTTTTGACCCCCTCTATCCATTTCTGAACTTAGATTTTAAGTTTGAAGCCTCTAAGCCATAGAACCAGCCTTGAACAAAATCTGGACAGATTTGGTCCTTCTCGGGTAAAAAAATGTCAAACCGGGTTTCAAGCCTTTCCAAGTCGGTTTGAGCTACCAAAACCATCAAAAACCTCCCCACACAACCCTAGGGTGTCAAGGAGTCAAGAAATCCAAGAAAAACCCGTCGGTTTAACCCCAGGAAGAAGAAATAGCCCGACTGCCCAGTCGGGTCGAAATTTCTGACTGTTTGTGCGGTTTTCTTGCAGATCGGGTCGATCCGAGACTCTTTTCGAAAAACGACCACCACAGCCACCTCCAGAGGTGAGTTAGCAGTCGGGAGCCGTTGGCCTTGCTCAAATATTCCATCGGGAGCCTCCGTAGCAACGTCCGACCCGACTGGTGCCAGACGGGTCCGAATTTCCAGACATGCTCTGTTTTCCGTGATCTTTGCAGGGCCGTACGGGTCGACCCGATAACTCTGGGACCAAACGACCACCACAGTCACCTCCGGGGGTCAGTTAGCAGTCGGGAGCCGTTGGCCTTGCTCAAAAATTCCATCGGGAGCCTCCGTAGCAACGTCCGACCCGACTGGTGCCAGACGGGTCCGAATTTCCAGACATGCTCTGTTTTCCGTGATCTTTGCAGGGCCGTACGGGTCGACCCGATAACTCTGGGACCAAACGACCACCACAGTCACCTCCGGGGTCAGTTAGCAGTCGGGAGCCGTTGGCCTTGCTCAAATATTCCATCGGGAGCCTCCGTAGCAACGTCCGACCCGACTGGTGCCAGACGGGTCCGAATTTCCAGACTTGCTATGTTTTCCGTGATCTTTGCAGGGCTGTACGAGTCGACCCGATAACTCTGGGACCAAACGACCACCACAGTCACCTCCGGGGGTCAGTTAGGAGTCAGGAGCCACTGACCTTGCTTCAAAATTCCATCGGGAGCCTCCGTGGCGACGTCCGACCCGACTTGTGCCAGTCGGGTCTGTCCAGTATTTCAGCCGGGTCTGTTTGATGCCATTCGGGTCTGTTCAACGGAAAACAGCCCAAACTCGACCCATCAACGGTCCAACCCGACTCTTGAAGGTCCCATCCCGCATCTCGGGACTAGGTATGGCCATTCCTGACTTAGAGGAGCTAGGACCTTTACATTCTCATTGCGTTTATGGAGTTATAAGGGGTTTTATGTATGTTTTATTTCCAAGTTTTAATCTTTATGCACTTTCCATGTTATACCATGCATATTTATCCTCGATTTATATGCTAGCATGTCGGGAAACACTTGGATCGTAGTCGAGAAGAACATCCCGACCCGGGAAAGGCAAAGAGCTCACGAGTTTCCCTCTGAGGGAGGTGACCGAATGCTCTCTTGCTCCTTTCGGGCAAGGAACGATTTTCTTGACCCGATCCAAGTTCGATTCCCGAGTTTCATCGTATTTTCTCACGTGCATGAAGTCGGTATTGTTTTATCGATTCCTTAAATAACTTGTTTGCGCATGTTTGCATGTTCGAATGCGTTATTCAAATCATGGCAATACCGACTTTCGTTTAATTGTGTCATTTATCATGTTTGACGTTTAAGCATGCGAGGAATGATTTAAAACGAGACGGGAAAACCTCGTGGAACCCCATTCGGGCCATGGGACCTCTCGGCTATCTCCAAGGAGAAGTAACTGAGAGCCTCTTAGACTCGTTCGGGTTGCATGAGGCTTCCTCTTCCCGTTTTGAGTCCGTTCTCGGCTTTCATGTAATTTACAATTTACATTATTGTCACAATATCGCATGAAAATGTCTTTTCAAAACAAAGCATGCATGGATTTGAGTATCGATGACTCATTCGGGTCCATTCGGTTACGAGGGTAGTTTCGGTCATTGGACCAAATTATCCTCGATCCTTATGGAATCGTCTTGGTCGTCGAATCACGAATCGTTTCCACAATTAATGCATTCGGCACAACCCTTAAGCATTAATTTCACGAACGGGTTAATCGGGACGCTCACATGATTAAACCCACTTCACACTGATAAAGTTTACATGAATTGGCCATTAACTGATAACTCGCGTCGATGAGTTGTCAAATGACGTTGGTGCCCTTTTCAAACTTATCAATTTCAAAACCCGAAACACGCTGTCCAATGTAGCATGGACGTCTGAAAAGGGCTTCTGTGTCTCAATTTGAGTTTTTACCTGATTCCAGGTAACTCAGGTCAAGATACAGAAGATCTTTCTAGATCACTTCCGGGCAGATCGATCGGTTCTTTGGCTTTTTTGGGGTTCTTGCACAACCCTGGACGATCCAGGGAATCGGTCGACACCGGCTACAGGCCGAGGTGGCCCGCACTACAATGTTTCCCCTTTTCTGAAAACAATTTTCAAATAAAGGGCAAAATCGTCTTTTCACAATTCAGCGACATCCTTAGGGTTAACATGATAGAAACACTACAGTACGGGATAAGAATGGGCTACTTGTTCAGGTGCAGGTTCATCTACATAGCCTTTTCTTATCTAACTGATGAGTTTCTGTCATCCTAACATAGATTCGGGTAACTAGAACGGTTATCTCTGTCAGAAAACATGCTAAATGCGGATTAACCTTTCACTCGACCTAACCAAACACTAGATAATGGTTAGGTGGAATTCTAGATTCCAAATCTAGAGTCAAAACACGAGTTTGGTTAATTCAGTGGTAATTCAGTGTCACAATACAGAACAACTGTAAAAGCGATCCACACACCTGAGATTTGACTCTTTTTGTCAAGTTCTCAAAACAAAGCCGAATGCTAAAACGTTGGCACATGTTTGATTGTTTAGCATATGGCATTTGCTTGCAAAAACACCCCTGGGTTAATAATCTGTTAATTCACGTAAACACGACAAGAACAAACACTTTGTCTGTTATTAACATGTTGCGTGTTATCTTTCCGCGTCTGTTTGCCATGCGGGTCGAGCCTGATCCCTAGGCCGAATAATATTAGGGTTCAACGCCCTAATTATCGAGCACAGGGTTCAACACCCTAATCAACACTCACAGGGTCCAACGCCCTATTCAGTGAGGGCGTCCATTGAATTTCAGTTCTTCGGTCTTTTCCCTAAACTCACGGTGAGTTAGAGTGGAATAATAACCGAACGCGAAACGACTGGAATTCGACCCTTTTGTAATTTGTATTTATTGTTTTCGAGAGCATTGTAAGGATTTTATTTTGTACATTCATTCTGTAAGAATTCCAGTCGGTGAGCGAACGGTCCGAGAGTCGAATTAATCGAATCGGTCTAATGCTTGCCCAGATACAAGTAAATCCAAGGACTCGCGGTTTTGGTTCATGCAGGGATTCAACCTCCATGGTTCGATGAACTGTAACACAAGATTGTGAACCAACTCCCCGACATACGGGTTTACTTCTCTCTCGGCTTCTCAACCGACATCGTTTGGTTCATCGAATCTCCGGTGTCAAAACGTGCGAGCCGAGTGCAGCTTAATTAACGCGGTAAATCATAAAATATGCAAGCCTAGCAAACCAGAGTACCGAAAGGGCGTGCGGGATATAGGCCCGCAAGTAACATGAACCCCGAACACGGATTTTCCGGTTCTGCACAGATCAATGCCTTAACGACAAACTAGGTGTTCCATACCCCTAGACCCCGGGTAACTTATCCACCCTCGACCTTCGGGTCGTAAAATGATAAGTGGCGACTCCTTCTCTCACGCGTGTCTGTCACGCGTCCCCACGGGAAGGTGGACACTCCCAAGCCGCGCGATCCAAAAGCGCGCAATGCGGGCCCCGACGAGAGTCCACATTCGGGTCCGTACAGCTGTCTTGAACTGTTTGGAATGCGTGCTTGGTCGCCCACTGTGCTTGAAGAAGAATCCGCCTTGGATGGTTGAGTTCGGTAGGAGAGCCGATCGGGGATCGTGTCGGAGTAGATAACCTAGCCATTTCCCTTGGGGATCCCTGGACCGCGCAGTGTGCGAGAGCCTAGGGTGACTGCTTTGTTTATCTCTCATTTTACTCTTCTTTTGCTACGGTCACCCGCCTCGGGGCCGTACCTCTAAACCTAAAGGGGACAAACTCTCCTTTTGCCACGACCGCCCGCCTTGGGATTTTCAGTCGTGCCTCTCTTTTGCCCTAACTTTTGCCTAGGCCGCCCCGAGGGGTTTTCGACCTAGCAGGCTTGATTCTTTTGCCTCTCGAGTTTGCAAGGGCGAAGAGTTCGAATAATTCGACCTTCGAGTGCGTTACGTTCTGTCTCCGTCGAGGAGTTGCGTCTGCTGCTCCCCCTTTTTGTCGGGGTTTGTTGATTTCTTCTTTGAATTGGCGGTGCCAGAGTTTTATATCTTGGCGGTGCCTTGTTTTGTTCATTGGCGGGTTTTTCCCGCATCTTTTCTCTCTCTCTTCATTGGCGGGTTTTTCCCGCTTCTTTTCGCTCTGTTTTTTCTTGCAGCTGGGGTTTGTATTGTCCCCCTTGTATTTGTTTGAAACTCCTCGACTTTGCATCATCGAGGCTGCTTTTGTTTGCTTCGCCCCATGGAGACTTGATGTACTTTGTTGTCTTAGCCCAATTTTGTGAGGGCTGGTTTTCCCAGAAGTCTGATGCTTGTGCACTCAAAAGCCGAACTTCGCGTCTTTTGTCCTTGCAAACTTTACAAGTCCTTTCCCCTATTGTCTAAAAAGAAAACAAAATTGCCCCAGGAGTGTGTGACCGAGGTTGTCATGACGCTTGCTATGGAAGATGCCCATTCTTGATGCGAATGACTAGGAGCGTTCCCGTGTTGTTTGTTGGAGTGACCCACCATGGCGACCTCAGGGCGAACTTTAACCAGGGGTGCCCCGGTGTACGTCGCTTGCCGAAGTCGTGTTGTCGCGAGTTTCAACCGGGGATGCCCCAGTGTACGTCGTTTGCCGAGGTCGTGTTGTCGTGAGCTTCAACCGGGGATGACCCAGTGTACGTCGTTTGGAAATGCTCATCATGGGCGGATGATGTTCGAGGTGGTCTCGGTGTGAATGATGAATGTGAATGCCCCAATCTTCATTGTTAATGTGACCTGTGGTGGGTGCCTTGTACAACAATCGTCCCCGATCATGTTTGTGGCTCCTACATCAGTTGTACGTTGGAGAGGCGTGCGGCTAGTTCGAACGCTTCCGTCGTCGGCTTCATAGGGGGTACATATTCGTCGGAAACCTCCCTCGTCGAAGTATGAGGAAAGGGTTCGAGAGGAATTCTCAAGGAGATGTGAACCCGTGTATCGTTCTTTGCCTGTGACCGGCGTGTCCCTGTGAGAGATGACAAAGAAGATGATGCATTAGGTGATTGTTCGGTGGAATGTATGGTAAGAAATGTAAAGCGATCCCATGGGAAGTCCCATCGTCCAGCGTGCGACCCATGGGGTGCTGCGCGTGAGGGACACTCAGTTCCGAGAGTTTAGTCATCGCCACCCTGGAGTGGGCAGACCGTGGCTAGGGGCCACATAGGTGTACTTTCCCCGATTGCGGGTTGGCATGCGCAGCGTCCTAGGGAAGGCTCGAGGAACCGGATCCCATGAGTACAGACGAATCGAACAATTCCGACAGAACCAACAGGGCGTCTTCGGGGTTGTCCTAGTGCGCCCGTGAAGGGTTTGTTCATGCCGGGAGCTCGTTTTGGAATGCATATAAATAAATGTAAAAGAGAGTTTAGGGAAGAGTGCATGTTGCCCCAGTGGCTGGTTGATGGCCATAGCGGAGGGTGGGCAGGGATCATTCTCCGGTCGGAGATGTGATCGTGCTAGTGACTTTCGCGGCGGGTGGGCAGGGCCATGCTTTGTTCATCGGAGCTGTTGCTTGTGATCTTTTGCAGTTGAAGGATTAGACTTGCTCCTCGGAGTATCGCTTGGATGAATTTGAATCCAAGTCAATTTTGGATTTCAGATGAGCCTGAAAGCAGTAAATGCGAGGTGTCAAAACCTGAAAGCAGTAAATGTGGGACCGAAACCCAAAAGCAGTAAATGTAGGACCGAGGCCCGATATAGGGCCGAAGCCCAAACGTAGGACCGGAGCCCGATGCAGGGCCGGATCCTGATGCGGGGCCGAAGCCCAATGTAGTAAGTGCAGGGCCGGAGCTCGATGTGAGGTCGAAGCTCGATGCGGTAAATGCGGGGCCGGAGCCCAATGCGATAGATGCGGGGCCGGAGCCCGATGCAGGGCCGGAGCCCGATGCGAGGCCGAGGCCCGATGCAGTAATGCGGGGCCGAGGCCCGATGCGGGGCCGGAGCCCGATGCAGTGGAGCCCGATGCGGGGCCGGAGCCGGATGCAGGGCCGGAGCCCGATGCGGGGCCGGAGCCCGATGCGGGACCGAGGCCCGATGCGGTAAATGCGGGGCCGGAGCCCGATGCGGTAAATGCGGTAAATGCGGGGCCGAAGCCCGATGCAGGGCCGGAGCCCGATGCGGGGCCGAAGCCCGATGCAATAAATGCGGGGTTGATAGGAAAGTGCAAGAAATGCGAAAGCAAAGGTCAATGCTGAGGAATAGCGCAAGGCGCTGCAATGCGGTGACGCTGATTTGCTTGCGGTCTTGCTTTGTAGGGCAGGGATAGGGACTTGGTGTTGAAATCCCGAGGAGCTGAATGGATGGGGGACGTTTATTGTCTCAATTGTGATCGATCAGTATTCAGGCTGTCTTCTTGTGTAGAATTTCCTACAATGGGAAAAGAAAACAATGAAGGAGCAAACTATATTCGCGATTTCAGCGTAAGGGCACAGGGGATTGAACTAGCCTGGTAGGTGTCATGCAAGCACACTGAGAGACATGCACAAGGTGTGTCGAGGATGCATGCATGGGCAAGGTAGGGGTGTACTCGCACGACGCGAAAGGGCACGCTCAGTTGTGCTGATGGAGGCACTTGTAGCACAGAGGGACGTGTGCTCAACCATGCAATGACATAATCGATTGCGTGGGATCAATGGGGAGTTAGTATCGCTTGGATGGTTGGCCCTTGAGCTATTGATCGTCCCGCCGTGGAGGAAGGGTGAGGATCACGAGAGGTCCACCTGCAAAGGCGGTTACAACTTTGTCTACCGTATGGTAGTGTTAATTGTCGTGTAAAACAGTAAACGGATAGGATGCATGCAATGCATGAGTTTTCAAGAGCTAATGTTGTCGTTCACATTGACTCGAAAGGTTCAAAGTACAATGCAAATTTTGTAAAATAGAGCCTTAAGCTGATTTGCCACCACACTCGGGGTTTGAGCGAGCGCCGCCTCGGAAAGCACCGGGTCTAGGCGAGGGCCATGTGGAGACATCTATCCTAGAGTGCATGTGTGGGTCTTCATGAGGCCCTTTCCTAGACCTCTCCGGGGCGGCGTTCGCTCAAGCGAGCTCCTGACCGCATCTCTGCACCTTGGCACGAGTTTGGGAGAGGTCCCTCTGAGGTGGTTGGCCGGCGAGTTCTTCGTCTCTCAGCGACCTCTCGGTGATCGAACCTAGTGTTGATGAGGTCGATCATGTTGTCCCGGAATATACACCATTCGCGTTCTGTGGCGGGTCGGTGAGGTCCTTGTGCGTTGGTGGGCTCTATCAAGGCGTGGGCAAGAGGCCGAGCAAGGCGTCCCTTACCAAGACGATAAGAAAATCTGCTTAGGACTTGTCAATGTGAACGACATCCTATTTTTTTTTTTGAAAATCGCATGATGCATGTGTGCAAAGAGAGTAAATGCCCACGGCTTAATAGAAATTACATGTACATCGCCCTTGAAATGGAAAAGACTCAAATGGCTCGCAGGCCGACTCGATGGACTGTTGTCGGAGTTGGGTTGAAGGCTTGCATGGAGGCATAGCATGATGCATGGCTTGGTACTACAAGGACCGTGCTATCTATGGATGGGGGCTCCCGACTCAAGGGTGTGAATTCCTTGAAATCGAGCGAGGATCTTTGGGGGCCGGTTCGGTGGCATAGCCGACTCGATTCGTTCCCTTACTCGGAACCTCTGACTAACCTAGCTTCCTATATTGGTGCCCGTGGGATGTCGGACAAGGTACCTAAAAAGCTAGTATGATGCGCGATGCATGTGCAGAAAATAAAAGTGCGTAAAATAGATAAGCGGGAAATGCGGAAAGCGGTAAATAGACAAGCAAACAAAACAAGCGGGAACGAGCCCGAACCCTCTAAGTATCCCCAGTGGAGTCGCCAAGCTGTGCGCACCCGAATTTAATCTCGTCGGGGCACGCATGCGCGCGCCTAAGCAAACGCGGCTTGGGAGTATCCACCTTCCCGGGGACGCGCGACGGACGCACGTGAGAAAGAGTCGCCACTTGCCATTTTACGACACGAAGGTAGAGGGCCGGCAAGTTACCCGGGTCTAGGGGTACGGGGTACACCTAAATGCTAAGGCAATGGTCGTACGGAACCGAAAATTCCGAATTCGGGGGTTCTATTACGTGCGGGCCTATATCCCGCACGCCCTCTCGGTACTCTAGCTTACTAGGCTTGCCATTTTGTTTATTTACCGCGTGATTTAGAGTTGCGCTCAACTCGCCCGTTTTGACACCGTAAATTCGATGAATTGATCAAGTTGGACCAAAAGTCTGAAAGATGAGTAGGCTTGTGCATCGAGGAGTCGGTTCACTATCTTAGCGTTACAGTTCATCGAACCGTGATGGTTGATTCCCTGCGTGAACCGAAACCACGAGTATCCAAGCTTACTCACCCTTTGGTGGCGATAGACCAACTTAACCGATCCAGCACTCGGACCTCTCGCTCACCGATCGGGGATCCTTACAAGGAGATGAATGAACATACAAATAGAATCCTCACAATGTTCTCTCGAACAATTACAAAATATAACCGAATAAGTAAATGGATCCCGATCGGTTTGCATTGGGCCACTATTCCGCTCCTGCTCACCGTGTATTTTGAATAACAGATAAATAAATTAAGGCAACGCGGGCTCAAAGAGCCGGGGTTCGGGTCCGATCGAACCGTCGGTTTGCAGAAAAACGACTTGTTTCCACTGTAACCGTTGGATCGATCAAGCTCCCGGGTGATATCTAAACACGTTTCACGCGCTCAATCCAAATCCGCCTTCCGCATAGGCCGTATTCGGAGTGTGACGGTGAATCGAGGCTAGATCCCATTCCGCACTCGGGTTGCACGCGCTCGGTGAGTTAGGAGGCGTTGGACCTCGTGTTCGGTGATTTGGGGCGTTGGACCCCGTGCAATACGTGACCTATGGGCTCTGGCCCGAACCGCAATAAATCATCATATGCAAAGACGAAACAGAAGAAAACTGATAAAACTGACACAATACAGAAAGCAACTGACAATTGTGAGTGGATACAGACAAGTGGTGTGTTAAGTCGAATATACGTGATTTAATCAGTTATTAACCAGGGTTGGTTAGCAAACAATGTATCTAACCTAGGCAAACATAAATAGTGGATTAGAATAGGGTTCTAAGCCAATTACATGTGTATGTTTGTTTTAAGACTCTTATTCTGTGGGGTGACACTGCGGTTTCACCGAATTAGCCAAACTCGTGTTTTGACTTTAGATTGGAATCTATCATTCCGCTTATCCATTATCTAATGTTTGATTAAGCCAAATGCATGATTAATCCGGTTTTTCCTGTTTTGTAACTGAAATAAAATGTCCACCACCGAATCTACGATAGGAAGATAGAAACACCGAAAGTGAACGGAATGGGCCATGCGAATGAAACTCGCACCCGAACGGGTTGCCCTTTTCGTTCATAGATCGAAGTGTTTCCAACTCCCTAACACCTAGGGTATCGGTGAATCACGGAATGACGATTATGCCCTTGGATGATAAAATTGCGATGTTCGTGTATAAATTGGAGATCGCGTCACACGAAGAAGTCTAAGAAGGACTCGCGCGTCTTGACTCGAGCCGCCTCAAATCGGGCCCGGACTCGAGTCATAGCACGCGAGTACTCGTTAGACGTCTATTCTATTCGTGTTACACGTCTCGGTGTTTTGAAATTGTGATCTTTTAAGGAAAAGAGCATTCCCGCCGTTCCGTGAACCATCGATGCGTTTACGAATTAGTGATCGATTCGTCCAATTATTTAGTCCAAGTGATTTAATTAACCGAATGATACGCCCCGTTTCTCCCATTCGTGAAATTATTCGGTGACGATGACCTTGTGTTATGGGTATTATGGATTTAACGAACAATGGTCCGAAGTCTACACGTCTATCATGTGATTATCACATAGCCAATGATAAAACACGAACATCAATACACATAATTCCAAGGGATGATTCTGATCGTATCTTACATGCATAATACGTCAAACACGATAATAACACACGTTTTAATCACATCGATGCCGCCATGGTCATAATCACGCAAAAGAGCATACGAACACGCACGAACAAAATATTTAAGCGGAATCAATAAAACGGCATCGACTCAAGTGATAACGAAACGGATAAAACACGGGAATCGGCCCATCTCGAGGCGAAAGAGGGCCTCCCGGACTTGTGTGGTCCAAGGAATCTCTCGGCCGTATTCCATCAAGAATGACCGAGAGCTTCCGTGGCTCACACGGGTCGGGATGATCTCTTCGGCCCCGATTTGGATCTTTTCCTATCATGGCACATGAGCTTATGCATCATACGGGTATGATATGAGCACATAAATGGAATATGATGGACGTACGCGCATGGAAATGCATGAGGAAGTCCGGATCTAGAAGAAAAATAGCAACTTTCATGCTTTCCGGTTTATAAATCACATTAACACTTCATAACAAGCAAACATCGAGGATCCTAGCTTCTCTAAGTCGTAGAGGAATGTTACCTAGCCTCGGAACACGAGGAAAGAGTCGGAGAAGTGGCAAAGGGAGTCGGGAGACTCGGTTGGAACGAACAGACCCGAACCGGGCAGTCGGGTCGACTGGCAGACCCGACTGGCAGTCTGGCTTGTCGGGGCTGTACCGGTTGATCGGGATGGAATTTTCGCACGGGGCCAGTTGCGTTGGATTCCCAAGAGACTAAGGATCGCTGCTGTGGTGGTTTCGGGAGGAGAGCATGCGTAGATTTTCCGGAAATCAAAAACAAAGACGGGTCAGCAAAAAAAGGACAGACCCAGTCGGGTCAAAACAGACCCGACTGGCACCCGATGAAGAAACGGCTCCACAGGAGGTTCCCGGTGGTCTTTTGATGCAAGGTCGGTGGCATTGGACTCCTAACTGAGTGAGGAGCACGGTGATGGGTGGCTCGTAGCGAGATTCAACCCGAGCTGACCTGTGCGTCCCTGCAAAGTTCGGGTTAGAAAAGACGACCAGAGGAAAAAACCTGACCGGCACCCGATGAAGAAACGACTCTACGGGAGGCTCCCGGTGGTCTTTTGGTGCAAGATCGGTGGAATTGGACTCCTAACTGACTGAGGATCATGCCTGAAGTGGTTTCATGAGGATTGGACATATCGATTTTCCTGAAAGATGCAAAGAAAACCGGGAAAAACTGGAAAAATCTGTGAAGGGAGGAAAGAGAGAAAAGGCGGTGGTGCACGGTTGAACGGCTCTCGGCACGCGACCACCTTGTCACGAGGAAGAGTGAGGGTCGTGAGGAACCCCTAGGAAGTGATGGCACGACTCGCCATGGTCGTGGGAAGAAATGGCGTGCCGAGGATCCCGGGGTGGCTATGGAAGCCCGTCTCTGTACTGTTTCTGTTACCTGCTGAAACGGTGTGTTGGAGGCTTCGAATGCTAAAACTAAGTTCGGAAATGGATTTAGAAGGTCGAAAACATGTGGGGTAAGAAGTTTGGTCAAGGCTCGGGCAAAGTCGGGGGGCGGGACTCGCCTTGGAACCAGGAAAGTTCCTAGAGACCCGATTCTGAAATGTTCTAGATCTGCATGCTGGGAGCTTCAAATGCCGAAACTAACACCGGAAATAGACTCGGGAGGTCAAGTACATGTGGGATATGAAGTTTGGTCAAGTTTGGTTTGGGTTGAGTGGCGGTCGCCGGAAAACGGTTGAGTTTTCCGGTAATTTTGGCCTTGAACCGGGCTGTTCTTGGGTTGTGCGATTTCTGGAAAATGCTGAAGTTGAGAGGGCTTAGAGAGGGTTTCCTAGAGTGAGAAAGCTAGAGAGATGATGGAAGTTGAGTTGTGATTAAGTTAATGATGCAATGGGCTTATAAAGGAAGACTAAATGACAAGATTAAGTGGAGTTAAGTGCAATTAAGTGGTGCTTAGGGGATCCGAATTTTTGGAGGGAAGATTAGGGTGGGGAAGTTGTCATGTTGAGTGTAGGGGAAGTTAGGGGAAAGTGGATGGGAGGTGATGGATGGGAGAAGGGAAGTGATGGGTGTAAGAAGATATTTTGAAAATGTGTGGTGGAGGCTCATTTGGCTTGTCTTTAGAGGAGAGCCATGGCTCGTGGCTCGTGGCTCGGCTCGGCTTCGCTTGGCTAGCTCAAGGGTCCCACTTGATTAGGAAGAAAGCCGGAAGAAGCTCGGGGCTTGATTGATCACGCATTCGATTTCCGTGATTCGCTTGAACGACGAATTATCGATGTATGCGCGAATACGGTTTTAATGAGCCTAATATTGACATTCTTCGTATGGATGAATGCTCGGGCGTCCCGGGGACTCGAAAGCCGGATTTGCTCCGTTTGGATGATCGGGGTGAAGTTGTCCGTTTCTATCGCTTGTCCGCGCCTCTGCGTGATGTACCACTCGTGTCGGCATGCTTTGTGCTTTGGGCAGAACGGTTTACTTGCCGGCCCCGGCTGGAGATCGATATCCGGAGGCGTCCTAAGAATCCGCGAACGGGGCTTTCTCGGTGTTTCTCGAGTGTTCTGATGTGTTCGGAGACCACTGCGATCTCCGTTTGTCAAAAATGAGTCCCGAAGGCTTGTCGGGAGGCGTTTATGACCATTAAAACGTCACTCGGGAGCTCGGTATGATTTGCTTGGTCCGAGCCAAAATGATTTCCTAGCCCCTAGGGGTTGTTGGGAGTGGGTGGTGCAAAGCTCGGACGTCAACATTTCCTCGAATGAGCTCTAAGTGCAAGATTCCGCTTGAAAGGGGCCCTTTTTCCGGGTCGGGATCCGCTCGGGAGACCAAGACTAACTCTGAAAGGCAGTCTGAAACTTATTCCTTGGTCCTGGTGGTCCTTGGGTGTGTGCGGGCCTGTTTTCGGGTGTCGTTTACTTGTCCGTGGATCGGGCGTCCCGGGAGCACCGTTAGGAAGGCGTCTGCAAATGTTCGGGAGTGCCCCGGCTTAAGCAGGAGGCTTCTGAAATGCGCTCGGAGGTGTCATTGGTCATTTTGGTACCAAGAGGGATTTTTAAAGTCCCATATTGGATATCTTCTAACGCTCCGGTGATCCGACGATGAATAGTGCCACAGTGCCGGCTCCGCTGTTTTTGGGATTCCTCGTTCGTCTGTTCTTCTGACTGCTTTCTTCCGCCTTTCTCAGTGGACCGTGTTTTTCTTTATTGTTCATGACCCCGTGCCCGCCTATTTGCCTCCGATTGCCGGGCGATGAATAGTGTCCCGAGCTTCAGTCGGGAATCCTTGTGCGGGAAGCCGGTGGGCCAAAATGGGGTGCTGACACCGTGTTCGGGGGTTCATGTTATGTGCGGGCCTATATCCCGCACACCCTTCCGGTACTCTGGTTTGCTAGGCTTGCATGTTTTATGATTTACCGCATGAATTAAGCTGCACTCGGCTCGCACGTTTTGACACCGGAGATTCGGTGAACCAAACGATGTCGGTTGAGAAGCCGAGAGAGAAGTAAACCCGTATATCGGGGAGTTGGTTCACAATCTTGTGTTATAGTTCATCGAACTATGGAGGTTGAATCCCTGCGTGAACCAGAACCACGAGTTCTTGGATTTACTTGTATTTGGGCAAGCATTAGACCGATTCGATTAATTCGACCCTCGGACTGTTCGCTCACCGACTGGAATTCTTACAGAATAAAAGTACAAAATGAAATCCTTACAATGCTCTCGAAAACAATAAATACAAATTACAAAAGGGTTGAATTCCAGTCGTTTTGCGTTCGGTTATTATTCCACTCTAACTCACCGTGAGTTTAGGGAAAAGACCGAAGAACTGAAATTCAAGGGACGCTCTCACTGAATAGGGCGTTGGACCCTGTGATTGTTGATTAGGGTGTTGGACCATGTGCTCGATGATTAGGGCGTTGAACCCTAATATTATTCAGCCTAGGGATCAGGCTCGACCCGCATGGCAAACAGGTGCGGAAAAATAACACGCAACATGCTAATAACAGACAAAGTGTTTGTTATTGTCGTGTTTACGTGAATTAACAGATTATTAACCCAGGGGTGTTTTTGCAAGCAAATGTCATAGGCTAAACAATCAAACATGTGCCAATGTTTTAGCATTCGGCTTTGTTTTGAGAACTTGACAAAGAGAGTCAAATCTCGTGTGTGTGGATTGCTTTTACAGTTGTTCTGTATTGTGACACTGGATTTTCATTGAATTAGCCAAACTCGTGTTTTGACTCTAGATTTGGAATCTAGAATTCCTCCTAACCACCTTCTAGTGTTTGGTTAGGTCGAGTGAAAGGTTAATCAGCATTTTGCATATTTTCTGATAGAGATAAACGTTCTAATTACCCGAGTCTATGTTAGGATAATAGAAACTCATCAGTTAGATAAGAAAAGGCTACGCAGATGAACCTGCACCTGAACAGGTAGCCCATTCTTATCCCGTACTGTAATGTTTCTGTCATGCTAACCTTGGGGATGTCGCTGAATTGTGAAAAGACGATTTTGCCCTTTATTTAAAAATTGTTTTCAGAAAAGGGGAAACATCGCAGTGCGGGCCACCTCGGCCTGTAGTCGGTGTCAACCAAATCCCTGGATCATCCAGGGTTGTGCAAGAACCCCGAAAAAGCCAAAGAACCGGTCGATCTGTCCGGAAGTGATCTAGAAAGATCTTTTGTATCCTGACCTGAGCTACCTGGAATCAGGTAAAAACTCAAGTTGAGACACAGAAGCCCTTTTCAGACGTTCATGCTACATCGGACCGCGCGTTTCGGGTTTTGAAATTGATAAGTTTGAAAAGGGCACCAACGTCATTTGACGACTCGTCGACGCGAGTTATCAGTTAATGGCCAATTCGTATAAACTTTATCAGTGTGAAGTGGGTTTAGTCATGTGAGCGTCTCGATTAACCCGTTTGTGGAATTAATGTTTAAGGTTATTGCCGAATGCATTAATTAAGAAAACGATTCGTGATTCGACGACCAAAATGAATCCATAACGATCAAGGATAATTCAGTTGAATAACCGACAATATCCTTATAACCGAATTGATCCAAATGAGTCATCGATACATGAATCCATGCGCGTTTATTTTAAAAGAGTCTTTAAACGATACTTTAACATAGTAATCGTAAAGACCTTGAAGTAAAAAAAAATTCATGCGATCCGATAAACGAATTAAACTCGAGAGAAGGAAATCATTCTTGACCCAAGGAAGGCCAAGAGGCCCTCGGCTTCATCTTATAAAGGGTGGCCGAAAGTTCTCATGGCTCCATTCGAGTCACAAATGATTTCCTAGTCGCAGTTTAATCAATTTTCGCATACTCAAACATCAACCATGATAAATAACACTCCTTTTTAACAAAAAGCCGGTGTTATCACGATTTGTTTAGCTCATTTAAACATACAAACATTCACAAACGTGTTAGTTAAGGAAGGGATAAAATAACATCGGCTTCATGCGTGCAAGAACAACAAAACAAGCTCGGAAAATAACTTGGATCGTCTAAGGAGACCGATCTTAACCCGAAAAGAGCAATTTAAGTCTCCACCCTCTCTTTTAGAGACTTGGCCGAGAGTTAATTTGCCATAGCCGGGTCGGGATAATCTTCTTTACGACGATCCAAACCCTTTTCCGACATGCTAGCAAGTCATAAGGTAGTGCACATGCATAATATAACATAAAATTGCATAAAAATTGAATCTTGCAAGTTAAACATGAATGAAACACCATAATACTCCATAGCCATGCAAAAATATGAAAAGCCCTAACTCCTCTAGGTCAAGAATGTTTTACCTAGCCTCGGGATACGAGGAAAGAGTCGGGGAAGGGTTTGAGAGTCGGGTGACTCGGTGGAACCCTTGAAAGAGTATTCGGGTGCAAGGGTGGGCGTGCACGAGCACGGTCAAGCACGGTGACGGGCGTCGGGCACGATGACGGGTGCGGATGGTGCGGGTGACGCTGGTGACGTTGGTGACGAGCGCTGGTGACAGGCACGAGCGTGCTCGATGACGGACGCTGGGGTGCTGGGTGACGGGCGCTAGTGGCGCTGGTGACAAGCACAGGCGTGCTCGATGACGGACGCTGGGGTGCTCGGTGACGGGCGCTAGTGGCGCTGGTGACGGGTGCTGGTGACAGGCACAGGCGTGCTCGATGACGGACGCTGGGGTGCTCAGTGACGGGGGCTGGTGACGCTGGTGACGCGGGTGACGCATCACTGTTCACCCGAGAGCTCCAACTTCACCCGAAATGACTAAAACGACCCAAAACGATGAGCAAATGACTTCAAACTAAAAAATTGGGTTCAGAAATGGAATCCTTGGGTCCGGAACATGTCGTCCATGAAGTTTGAGGAATTTTGGATATAAGTCAGAATAGTACCCGCTATGGATCCCGACCTAAACTCTAAGGATATTTGGCTTGGTTTTCGGTTTTCATAATGTTATTTGCTTGTTGTTGGTTCCTAAGAAGTTGAGAGCATTTTCTAGAGGGAGGAACTAGAGAGATCATGTATGCATCCTAAGTGATTAACTTAATGACAAGTATGCAATATATATGTGAAGCTAATGAGCAATTAAGCAAAACAAAGCACCATTAAGGGCCTCATTAGCAAAAGTCGGCTGCCCTAATGGAGATGAGGATGAATGTCCTCCATGTATCTTGATGAGGAAGAGCCAAGAAGCATTAATGGAGATGGAGTTAATGGCTTGAGTGTTGACTAGAAAGACCAAAGATATTTTGGGCTAGGTGAGGGCAAGAGAGGAAGAGGAAAAGGCCGAAAGTTTTGGGGCAAAGGGCGGTTGCCCTTGGGCAGCCCGTGGGTCCCACAGCTCGTGAGGAGAAACCGGGAAAAGACTCGGGTCTCGATTGGTTGCGTATTCGAAGTTCATGGTTCGAATTGAACGTCGAATTGTCGATATACGCGTGAAAACGGAGTTAATGAGCCCGAGATTGACATTTTTCATAGAGAAATGTCCCGGATGTATGTGAGGCTCGGAAGCCGGTTTTGCTCATTGCAAGTGACCAAGGCGAAGTTGTCCGCTTCTGACAGCATATCTCGTATCTGCATTTCACGTTGGTCATTTTGACATAAGTTGTCAGACAACGTGAACAATCATCCCTTGAGCCGATAATGCTAACGTGGGGCCGGAGACGTCCTAGGAGGCCGAAACTGGATTTCTCAGGATGACTTCTGAGTTGCTTGGGTACTCCGGAGATTACTGTAATCTCTGTTTGTCAAGGTCAGACCTCCAATGACTTGAAAAGTGTATCTGAGACCTCTAAAGCATTGCTCGGGAGGTCTAGATGAGTCGTGTGGTTTATTCCGACGATTCCACGTTGAGCCTTGAGAAGGCTAACATGATGTAGGGTAGATAATCGACATCAAGTTTCCGTGAAAAGAACCTCCGGATATGCATTTCCACTGAAAATGGCCATTTCTGCCCCTCGGAGGTTACTCGGGAAACTCATAAGCGTTTTGCTGTCTGTTTTGCCCAATCGTGAATGTCTGCTAGAGTTTTCCGGGCAATGCGGTATGAACTTCGTTTGCCGTAATTCCATCAGACCATTCTCCGGCTATGCTCTTCTGAAGAAGGGTATGCTTGTTTTGCCGCTCGGAAGTCATTTGAAGCGTCTGTGTGACTTCCGAGAGTCATCTGAAGCATTGTTCATGCTCTGTGTGCTGGTGGGGCATGGCCGTGTCTGATATTTGGAATTAACTTTTCTCCAGGAAACCGGCATTTTTGGACTTCCACTGAAAAGTTGTTTGTATACAGAAAGTTGTTCTGTATAGAGTAGATGATTTGCAAAATGCCTTTGGGGACACTTTTCTTCTATTTGGCATTGAAGTGGATTTTTGGAGTCCAACATTGGCTATTTTCCGACGACCGAGCGAACTATCGAAAAATAGTACCGTATGTGTGATATACTGAAATGCCGGTTTTGAACATTGTCGAGCTCTCTGGTCGCTCTGTTGCCTTTTAGTGACCCCTGGGGTCCTTCTGTCACATCCATGGGTCATTTGCTCAATTTTGCCGACCGTTTTCTGTATTCTGCTCAAGTTGTGGTTTGGATCATTGCTCATATCGTTGTTTGGAATGGTGAGCCAAAATGGGGTGCTGACACTCTCACACAGAGCGAGCAATTTATTATTTAAGCAAAAAGTTCACTGAAGGGGAGTCCAATTACCCTGAGATAGAGAAAATGTGTTGCGCACTTGTGTGGGTCATGCAAAGGCTCCGGCAATACACTCTCTACCATACTGTTCGCCTGTTGTCGAAGACAGATCCTTTGAAATATCTACTTAGCACTCCGTCCTCCATGAGGAATATAGCAAAATGGCGTTGCCAACTGACGGAGTACGACATCGAATATGTGTCGCGCACATCAGTGAAGGGCCAAGCGATAGCAGATCATCTAGCAGAGTTCCCAATTGTCGATGACACACCAATCGACTCTGACTTTCTAGACGAAGGAATCCTCCAAATGAGTGGTGAGGAGGAAATTACTAGATGGAAGATGTACTTTGATGGTGCAGTCAATTCCACCGGGTCAGGTATTGGTGCAGTGCTGATATCCCCGGAAGGGCGTCATTTCCCTGTTGCAGCGAAGATTGATTTCCCCTGCACCAACAACATAGTCGAATATGAGGCATGTATCCTCGGCTTGCAGGCGGCGATCGACCTGAAAGTCAAGGAGCTTGAAGTGTTTGGAGATTCTATGCTCACAATCTTTCAGACACTCAAACAGTGGAAGACGAAAGATCCGAAACTGGTCCCATATCATGAGTATCTCGAAGACTTGACAGAAAACTTCAAGGACATTTCATTTACATACACACCGCGCATGAAGAACCAGTTCGCCGATGCACTCGCAACGCTCGCTTCCATGGTTAGCATCACAAAAGAGAATCTCATTGAGCCCCTCGAGTTTGAGATTGCTCAGGGCCCTGCCCATTGCGATGTAATCGATGCTGTCAACGGCAAACCGTGGTATGCAGACATTAAACACTTGCTACAAACGGGTCAATTCCCAGCATTCACCGATCGACATGACCGGAGGACTCTTCGGCGCATTGCAGCAAATTTCTTCTTGAGTGGTGAGACCCTCTACCGCCGTTCATTTGATGCCACACTGCTTCGGTGTGTTGATGAAAATGGGGCACAACGCCTCATGGAAGAAGTGCACGAGGGAAATTGCGGACCTCACATGAACGGGCTCATGCTAGCAAAGAAGCTCATGCAACTCGGGTATTTCTGGTCCACTATGGAGACTGACTGCGTCAAGCATGTCAGGCATTGTCACTTGTGTCAAGTCTACGCGAATCAGATCAGAGCACCACCCAACGAGCTGCATCCAATGGCTGCTCCGTGGCCCTTTTCAATGTTGGGCATGGACGTGATTGGTCCTATTAACCCCAAAGCATCCAATGGGCACTTGTTCATACTGGTAGCTATCGATTGCTTCACCAAATGGATCGAAGCTATCACCCTGGCATCGGTCACTACAAAGACCGTGGCACGCTTCCTCAAACGCGACATTATCGCACGTTACGGGGTCCCTGCGACACTTGTCACAGACAACGCCAAGAATTTGAATAATAAGCTCATTGACGAGCTCGTGCACAGTTCAAGATCCTACACCGCAACTCCTCTCCGTATCGTCCACAAATGAACGGCGCGGTAGAGGCAGCAAACAAGAACATAAAGAAAATCATCGAAAAAATGACAGTGAATTACAAAGACTGGCATGAGATGCTCCCGTTAGCACTCTTGGCGTATCGGACTTCTATCTGCTCGTCCACTGGAGCAACCCCGTATTCTTTGGTCTACGGCATGGAAGCAGTTCTTCCAATCGAAGTAGAGATTCCCTCTATGAGGGTCCTTGCCGAGTCCAAGCTCAAGGAAGCAGAATGGGCGAAGCAACACTATGAACAGCTTAATCTCATTGATGAGAGGCGGCTAACAGTACTTTGCCACGGTCAGTGCTATCAGCAAAGAATGGCCCGAGCTTTTAATAAGAAAGTTCGTCCCCGCGAGTTCAGTCCCGGCGACCTCGTCCTACGGAAAGTTTTGCATATCGCCCCTGATTCCAGGGGCAAGTTTGCTTACAAATATGACGGTTCCTTCATCGTCAAAGAAGTCTTTGACGGGGGGGGGGGCAATCATTCTCAATGATATGGACGGGAACGAGAACGCTCTTCCAGTCAACGCTGATATACTTAAGAAATACTATCCGTGATGGTGTTTCTCTCATTCCACTGTGGATGTTTTTCCCAAATGCACATTACATTTTTAGCTTTCTTCGCATGTACAATTTCCCAGCACTTTTATTTCTGCTTACTAATACACTCCCTACTTCTGCTCTTTCCCTTTCTCTGAACTTCTCTTGAGAGAAAAATAATGAATCTCCCGCTAGGTTGAAAACCTCTTTGAGGCGGCCTAGGCAAAAATTAAGGAATGAGGGGCACGGTTTAAAATCCCGTAAAGAGGGGCCGTGGCAAAAGGAGAGTACAAAACGAAATCCTCACTAGAGCGAAAACCCGAAAAGGTGCCCTAGGCAAAAGTTAGAGGAACCGAGAGGTATGACCAGATCCAGTCAGGACGGTCATAGCAAAAGGCGAGCTCTAAATGAGAGAAAAGTCTAAAAGAATACCCCGCTAGGTCGTCACGCGTCTTGCGACCTAGGCAAAAGTTAGGGGTCTTTGGCAGCTCGACTATGAAATGACAACTACACTCACTGTGCAGCGACAACAAGTAGTAGTTTGGCAGTCTTCGATGCAAGCAAACTCTCTTTGACTCTCACAGCGCAAGACACGTTTTGACATGCAGTCGAATCGTCGTATCCTTGATTTGGAGGATCCCAAAATCCCTCCGTTTACCTTAATGCAAATTCTACGGGTCATGCCCATTCTGTAAAAAAAAAAAAAAAAGGCCTTTCTTGTCAAGTCACGATTTAGCGGGAGACGACCACCCCTTTAAATGGTCATTATGTTCAAATCCCCAAAGCATTATTATTCAGACTTCTTTACACATCTTCATTATGGCTATAGAGTAAGATTGACTGCCACTATTAGCTCCGGGTGCCGTTTACTCGTCAGTGGATCGGGCCTCGGGAGCCCTGTCAGAAAAGGCTTCTGTGAGAGATCGGGGGTGTCGCGGCTTAAGCAAGATGCCTCCGGAACTCGCTCGGATGTGTCGTTGGTCACTTTGGTACTGAGAGGGATTTTTAGAGTCCCATATTGGGCACCTTTCGGTGTTTCAGTGATTCGGTGATGAATAGTGCAGCAGTGCCAGCTCCTGTTACTTTGCGACTTGTCGTCTGCTTACTCTTCCGATCGCCCTCTCATGCTCACCTAGTGGACCCTGCTTTCTCTTGTCATTCATGTGCCCGTGCCCGCATGTTCGCCCCCGATTGTCGGGTGATGAATAGCAACCCGGGCTTTGGCCGAGAATTCTCGTGTAGGGAGCCGGTGGGGCCAAAATGGGGTGCTGACAACCGTGACCACCTTTTCACGGGGGAGAGTGAGGGTTATGAGGGACCCTTTGAACGTGATAGCACGACTTGGCAAAGTCATGGGAGGAAATGGCACGCATAGAGGTCCGGGTGCACCCGACTTGGGACTTTCGGGACCCGAAGATGTTTTCGGCTGGAACGCAGTGTTGGGGGCCTCAAATGAAAAATCTAAGCCCGGAAATGGACTTAGAGGGTGGGAAATATGCAGGCTAGGGAGTTTGGTGATTTTTGGCTTAAGTCGGGTCGGGTGGTTATCGGAATACCGGACGGTTTTCCGTCGATTTTGGCCGGTTTCGGCCTTGGGACGGGCTGTGCGAGGATGAGGGAAAGGGTTGGAAGTTGAGAGCTTTTTAGAGAGAAGTTGGCTTGAGAGAGAGTGAGAATCAAGAAGTGATTAAGGTTAATGATGCAAGAGAACTTATAGGAGGCTCTAATGATGTAATAAGCAAAGTCAAGTGGGGTTAGGGGAGGTTAACATGGCTGCCAAAAATATCAAGGGATTAGGGTGGGGTTTTGTGAGTGGAAGGTTGATGGGAGTTGATGGAAAGATGGGAGTTGATGTGAAGGAGTGTAAGACATATTTGAATTTTGTGGTGGAGGGAAGAGATGAGGGATTGAGCCGCCGGCCATAGGGATCTAGCCGTGGCTAGATGCGGCCAA
The DNA here is from genome assembly GCF_007655135.1 of Punica granatum. NCBI lineage: Eukaryota > Viridiplantae > Streptophyta > Magnoliopsida > Myrtales > Lythraceae > Punica > Punica granatum. The sequence goes on from NC_045133.1 coordinate 13,956,452, forward strand.
GCCGTGGCTTGGAGTTGGAGCCGAGGCTTAGGGTTGAGCCGTGGCTCAGGTATTGAGCCGTGGACTCTTGTTGGCTCTAGGAAAAGCCGGGAAAAGCTCTGGGCTCGATTGGTTAGCGTGTACCTTCCGAGGTCCGATTAATTGATAGATTTGGAATGTTCGCACGAGGAGAATTTAAATGAGCCTAATATCGCCATATGTCATGTGAACGAATGATCGGGTGACTCGGCGCCTCAAGAGCCGGTTTTGTCCCGTTTGGGCATTCAGAGTGGAATTAACCGTCTCTGTTCTCCAATTGCTCCTTGGTGCATTGTAGTGTTCGTCTCGGTGAACTTTTTGTCCTGTGCGGGATCATTGGCTCGCCGTCCCTGACCGAAGACCATTAGCTGGAGGTGACCTAGGGACTCGTGGTCCGGGTGTTATCGATGTTTACCAAATGCCCTGAGGTGTTCAGGGATCGTTGTGATCTCTGTTTGCCATGAATATGCCCCGAAGACCCGCCGATGGGCATTTGTGACCATTGAAACGTCCCTCGGGAAACCAAGTCGGGTTCCGAAAGGCCATCTAAGACTTGTTCCATGATCCCGGTGGTCCCTGGATGCGTGCAGGCCCGTTTCCGGGTGCCGTTTACTTGTGAGTGGATCGGGCCTCTCGGGAGCCCTGTTAGAAAAGGCATCTGTGAGAGTTCGGGGGTGTCCCGGCTTAAGCAAGATGCCTCCGAAACGCGCCCGGACGTGTCATTGGTCACTTTGGCACCAGGAGAGATTTTTAGAGTCCCACATTGGGCACCTTTCGACGTTCCGGTGATTCGGTGATGAATAGTGCCATAGTGCCAGTCTCTGCTGTTTTCGGGGCTCATCGTCTGTTCACTCCTCTGATTGCCCTCTCGTGCTCTCCTAGTGGACTCTGCTTTTCTCTTATTATTCATGACTCTGTGCTCGCACGTTCGCCTCCGGTTTTTCGATCATGAATAGTGACTCGAGCTTTGGTCAGAAGTCCTCTGTCGGAGCTGGTGGACCAAAATAGGGTGCTGATAGCTTGCCCCTCTTTGACTGCGTGTTTGAGTAGAGGGTGCAGCCAAAGATTATGAGAAGCAACCCTTTTTGGTTCAGGCGACCGCTTTGACCTCTCTCACAATGGCCGCTGGTTCCTAAGCTTTGGATGTGTCAGCACCCCATTTCGGTCTATCGGCTACAGAAGGGCCAAAATCGTCACTTTGTCACCCCGAATGAGAGAAGTATTTCTAATAAATTGCTCGAGCATTCATGGCCTTCGAAAAAGTGACATTTTTCTATTTTTAACATTAATTTTATAAAAAAATATTTTTACTGTCTTTGAATTTCGCGCGCGTCGACGTCAATTTTCAAATCCGAGAAGAAAACTCAACGTCGAGAAATATTTTATTGCATAACATTGATCTGTAAATTTTTCTGAACACAATGCCGGTCCCGGATCATTTTTTGGACATCCAATTGCAAAGACGAGAATTTTAATTTCGACGCGCGTTAAATTTGAATTTTCAAAAAAAAAAAAAAGGGTCGGGTCGGTCAGAACTGGTCCGACCGACATGACAGGCGGGTCAGGGTCGGTCAGACCTTGTCTGACCGACTGCTGCCCCTAAAAAAAAAAAATTCAAAGTCAACGGTCAAACCGACCGTTGACTCATCTTCCTCCTTCCCCCCGATTTCTTGTTTTTTCTGCACCTCTTCTTCTCTCTTCTTCTCTTCTTCTTCTTTCCTTTCTTCTTCTTCTTCTAGAGCCAAAAAAAAATCGAGAAGAAAATAAAATTTCGGATTCGATTTTTTCCTCTTCTTACTCGACTCTCCGCGATTTCCAGCTGGCCCCTCCTTCACATTCGAAAACCCTAGTTGCGCTCCTCTTCATCCTACCGTTATTTTTTGTTCTCAGTTAAAAAGGAAATGAAAGAAAAAATGGAAGGAGAGAACAGAAAAGGAAAAAAATCCGAACGGCATTAGGATTATATCGGGATTCTCGGATTGGACACAGAAAAAAAAACCCTAGCCGCAAGGAGACTTAAAAAGAGGTAACCCGGATTTCTTGAGGAAAACGCCCACAGCTCGCACACGAAAAAAAATCAGTTCATCTCCTAATCCCTCAGCTCCTCCCACAGCTCGCCCTCGTCGAAAAAAACCACAGCTCGAGTTTCTCGGCCCCCAGCTCCAGTGGTGCCCCCAGCTCGGACTTGTCTTCCTCCGTACGAATCCGGACCGAATCCCGGACCCAATTCCTCAACAGACCACCGAAATCCCTCGAAGTCGGAGATCGCGGCCAGTCGCTACCGTCGCTCGGACCACCCCTCCCCTTCTCTTTATTTTTTATTTTTATTTTTTCTAATCGGGTCCATCGTAATTTTCGGGTTAAACACACGTGATCCAGCAACCCAATTCGTGCGCCCAGCCCGCGAAAGTCCAGCGGATCAGCCCAGCAATTCGGCCCGGGTCCAGTGGTCCAGTCCAGCAGCCAACGGCCCATTCGGCCCAGCAGCCCACTTGGCCCAATCCGGATCTCAAAGGCACAGTTCGGCCCGCATCCCAGTTCGGCCCAGTGCAACACCGTCGGCCCAGTCCAGCCCATCGGCCCAGTTCGGCCCACTTCCCAGCAGTCCAAGTTGTCTGATGAATTTTTTTTATTTACAGATCTGCCCCTATTCTTCTCAAACAAGGTAAATCCTCGACTTAGTGGCATGATTAGGGTTCCTTTACTAAATATTAATGCTTGCTCGATGGATATTATGTGAAATGAATGTTCTTGGGTCGCGTGGGTGATCGGATTTGTCCCGAACTCGATTTTACGAACTTTCTATTTTGTCACATTTCAGTCCAGAGGATACATTTTATTTTTTTCAGATCTGCCCCGAATTTTAAAATTTCTTTTCAATCAATTCCCGGTCATTTTACTATTTTTCTATCAGTCCTTGGATTTTTCAGAATTTTTCAAGCATTCCAAAGAACTTTCTATGTTGTTTCAGTTTAGTCCCGGGGCCATTTTTCACCTTTTTCAGATCTGCCCCGAATTTTAAAATTTCTTTTCAATCAAGTCCCGGTCATTTTTCTATTTTTTCGATCAGTCCTTGGATTTTTCAGAATTTTTCAAGCATCCCAAAGAACTTTTCAAGTTGTTTCAGTTTAGTCCCGGGGCCATTTTTCACCTTTTTCAGATCTGCCCCGAATTTCAAAATTTCTTTTTGATCAAGTCCCAGTCATTTTACTATTCTCCAATCAGTCCTTGGATTTTTCAGAATTTTTCAAGTATCCCAAGGAACTTTCTAAGTTGTTTCAGTTTAGTCCTGGGGCCATTTTTATCGTTTCCAGATCAGTCCAGATTTTCAAGTTCATTTCAAACAAGTCCTGGGACATTTTCAGTAATTTTTGACACTGTCCCCAATTTTTCATAATTTTTAAATTTGTCCCTAAAACTTCATCCGAATTTTCAAATCAGTCCCTGCTCTTTTAAAATCGTTCAATTCAGTCCCCTGGACATTTGTTTTAAAGTATCCGACCCTTTCTTACTTGGATCACCCACCGACAATGTATGTGCCCCATTTAAATATTTTATTTTGTAATTATATGTGATAAGGTCGGAAAATAGAGTTTATCGGACGGTCAATTAATGGCTATTCTGACGACTCAAAATCCGTAGACTAAAGCATTCGGCAAGTTTTTTTTAATTAAACTAAAATTTTACATACGGGATAATCGGGACGTTAAACTTGGCTAAATTAAATCACTTGATTTTCTTTAAATGGATTGCACGAATTGATTAATAATTTGTAATCGCGTCGACAGTTCAAGAACTGTTAGTCATGCCCTTTTCAAAATTCACAATTTCAAAAGCACCAAGATACGTACAACGTAATCTTGATTTTCATGCACATACATATTTATCGATTTAAGGGCATGATTACCGGTTCTTGTCCTGCCGTAATCCGAGCGTAGGTTTGTGTATAGAATTGGTCAAAACATGGGAAAAAAAATTAATCACAAACTCGGCTTAAAACAAACATGGGCAATAGTCAAATAGAGGGTTAGGTTTTTGGGTTTTAGGTGAAAATACTTTTAATCTGTAAAAGTCATATTGTCACGATACAGAATAATCTAAAAACAACCCACACATTCGAGACTTCACTATGGACATCACGTCTGTCAGGTCTGTTAAAATAATGCCGAATGCTACATACCCTATCCATCACCCCTTTTTGTTTGATTTAAGGTAGGATTTGAATGCCAAGATACTCCGGATAATAATTGATTAACTCACGTAAATTCGGCAATAACAAAATCTCATTGTTTGATTATTTGCGCTTATTTGTTACAATCTTGCACCTATTTGTTATGCGGGTTGAGCCCGATCCTTTAGGATTCGATTCACATGGGGTCCAACGCTCCAATCGTAGATTACGGGACCTAATCCCCTAAACACCGAGTGTGCACCTTAATTTCAATTTCAGTCTTTTCAAATCACACGGTGAGCACGAGTGGAATAATAACCGAATGCGAACCGACCGGAATTCAATTGTTGTAATTTGTATTTTATTTATTTGAGAGGACAATGTGAGGATTTATGTTGTACGTTTATTCATGTAAGAATCCCGGTCGGAGATTGGACGGTCGGAGTGTTTCTTCGAATTTACGGTGTCAAAACGCGTAAGATGAGCGGAACTTAATTAAGCGGTAATTAAATTAAAATGGCAAGCCTAGACAAGCTAGAGTACCCATATGGCATGCGAGATATAGGCTCGCATGTAACAGAATCCCCGAATTCAGAACCTCAGATTTCGCAGACCATATGCCTTAGCAATTAGGTGTACCCGTACTCCTAGACCGGGCAACTCATCGGCCCTCGACCTTCGGGTCATAAACAGGTAGTGGTGACTCCTTCTCACGTGCGTCCATCGCGCGTCCCCGGGAAGGTCCACTCCCAAGCCGCGTTGCATTTAGGCGCGCGTATGCGTGCCCTGACGAGACGAAATTCGGGTGCGCACAGCTTGGCGACTCCACTGGGGACACTTAGAGGACTCGGGCTCGTACCCGCTTGCTTTGTTTGCTTGTTTATTTACCGTTTTTCGCAATTTATCTTTTATCTACTTACGCACATTTATTTTACGCATGCATTGCATATCATCCTAATTCTAGGTACCTATGGGTCGCGTCCCACGACCGATATTAGGAAGCACAGGTTAGATAAGGGTTCTGAGTAGGGGCACGCCGCGCGGCTGGGCCGCCGACACGGCCTTGAAAGACCCTGCTTAATTTCGAGGAATTCACACCCTCGAGTCGAGAACCCCCATCCATAGATAGCACGGTCCTGTAGCACCAAACCATGCATTGTGCTAAGCCTCCACACAATCTTCTAATCGCCTTCAACAACTTGTCGTTTGAGTCGGCCTGCGTGCCATTTGAGTCGGCCTGCGCGCCATTTGAGGCTTTCTTATTTTCGAGAGATGTACATGTACCTTGTACTTTGTATATTAAGCCATGGGCATTTATTTTTCTGCAAGCACACATCGCACAATTTTTCAAAAAAGCTAGGGGTCATTCATATCGACGAGTCCTAAGTCGGTTTCTTATTGGTCCCGCTCTGCCTCTTGTCTGCGCCTCGGCCGCGTCTTGCCACACTCAAGGATCTCACCAAACCTTTATAAAATGAGACCGGCACACCTATCAGGGCATCTTTCTCTTCAAATGCAGCCGCCTTGATCGGCTCACCAATATCAGAATCAAGACAATTCATCTTCGCCGGATATAGCCAAGAAGGATGAGGAATTCACAGAACAACGTCAACTCCAAGGAAACTCGCAGGCCCCTACATCGAGCTTTCGAGACGTGATCAAGAATTGGCCCAAATGAACATTGCCTTGGAGAGGTCTCGGCACAGAACTGGCGCTTTCCAAAGCAGCGTAGGCTCGCGCTCCAGGCGCAGTGGAAAATCAACTTAGGACTTAATTTCAAAACCTGCATTGAACTTTGAACCTTTTGAGTCAATGTGAATGACGGCATTAGTTTTGGAAAACTCACGTATCGCATGCATCCCACTCATTTACTGTTTTGCATAACAACTAACATCCCACCACACGAGTGAATGGAGACCTTCTTTGCAGGTAGACCAACCGCGACTTTTACCCTCCCTCCACGGCAAGGCGAGCTGTGGCCCGAGGGCCGATCCACCTTCCTCGGCAAAGCTAGCTTCTCACTAACTCCGCGCAACTAAGCGTCATCGCGTGATCGCACGCACGTCTCTTCGCGCAACTGAGCACATCCACCAGCACAACCGGGTGCGTCCTTCCGCGTCGTGCGAGCATGCCTCCACCTTACCCATGCACATATCTTCGGCGCGCTCGCACGACGCCTACCAGGCTAGTTCGATCCCCTGCGCCCTTACGTTGAAATTGCGAACATAGTTTGCTCCTTCATTGTTCCCCTTTTCCTATTGCAGGAAATAACAGACAAGAAGGCAATCTGAATTCTAAAATCGAGACAGAAAACACTTCTCTGCTACCTCCTCGGGCTCTAAACACTGAGGATCGACCTTCCCTCCACGAAAGATCACAAGCGACAGCTCCAACGAACATAGCATGTCTCAGCCCACTCGCCACGGGACTTCCAGCATGATCACACTGCCGATCGAAGAATGAGCCCAACCCACCCTCCGCTATGGCCACCGACCTGCTACCGGGGCAACACACCACTCTCCTTTAAAAGTTCTTTTACATTTATTCGCATTTCCAAGCAAGCTCTCGGCATGAATAAACCATTCAAGGGGCACTTGAACAGTCTCGAAGACGCCCTATTGGTTTTGTCGGACCTGTCCGACTCGCATGTCCCAATGGGATTCGGCTCCTCGAGCTTTCCCTAGGACGGCTGCGCAGACCAACCCGCAATCGGGAAAGTACAACTATGCGATTCCCAGTCACAGTCTAACTGCTCCAGCGGCGATGACCATACTCCCGAAATTGAGTGTCCCCCACGCGCGACACCCCATGGGTCGCGCGCTGGATAAGGGAACTTCCCATGGGTCCACATTACATTTCTTACCACATATTTCACCGTATAATCACTTAATACATCATCTTCTTTGTCATCCTTCACAGGGGCACGCCGGCTACAGGCGAAGAGCGATACACAGGTTCACACCTCCACGAGAACTCCTATCGGGTCTCTCTCCCTATACTTCGCCAGGAAAGAGACTTGATGTGGAAGTACCGCCCTTTTAACGAAGCCGAAGACAAAAACGACTGCGTGAGCTATATGCTGTTAACCCAACCATCTCAGTCGATAGCAAGCATGGCCCCCGAAGCAAAGCACGTACGCCGACTTCAAAGCACCTATCCTCCTAGGGGCACCCTCCACGGGAACGACAAAACACTGTTAGGAACGGCGTTCGACACAGACCACGAAGAACAGGGCATCCGCATTCAACTTTCATGCCGAGACAACCTCGATCACCTGCACCCCAAGACAAATCTTGTTTTTCTTTTTAGACGATAGGGGAAATCATGTATAAAGTTTGCAAGGACGAGCAGCGCGAAGTTCGGCTTCCGAATATCCTGAAGCCAAATCTCCATGAAGGGCCGACCCTCACGAAATAGGACAAGGCACACCAAAGCGACCACGCAATGCAGAGTCGAGGAGTTTCCAACAAATACACGGGGGACAAAACAAACCCCAGCTCCAAGAAAAAAAAAACAGAGCGAAAAGAAACGGGAAAAAACTCGCCAATGAAGAGAGAGAGAAAAGACGCGGGAAAAACCCGCCAATGAACAAAACAAAGCACCGCCGAGATATAAAATTCCGGCACCGCCAATTCGAAGAAGAAATCAGCAAACCCCGACAAAAAGGGGAGCAGCAGACGCAACTTCTCGACGGAGACCGAACACAACGCACTCGGAGGTCGAATCCTTCGAACCCTTCGCCCTTGCAAACTCGAGAGACAAAATAATCGAGCCCGCTAGGTCGAAAACCCCTCGGGGCGACCTAGGCAAAAGTTAGGGCAAGAGAGAGGCACGACTGAAAATCCCGAGGCGGGCAGTCGTGGCAAAAGGAGAGCTAATCCCCTTTAGGTTGAGAGGTACGGCCCTGAGGCGGGTGACCGTAGCAAAAGGAAAGTAAAACAAGAGATGAGCAAAACAGTCACCCTGGGCCTTCATTGCGCAGACTAGGGATCCCCAAGAGAAATGACCAGATTATCTACTCTGACACAATCCCTGATCAACTCCCTAATGTGGCTCAACTGTCTTAGGCGGTTTCTTCCCCAAGCACAGTGCACAAGCAAGCACACCATTTGAGCACTTCGCAATAGCCTACAGGACAAGAAGTTACATCTCGCGGCAGGCGTGAACTCGTGTATCCAAGCGTGTTACCTAAGCTTTCTCTTTTCTATTTGTCAATCGCATAACTCCAAACGGGTCACAGCCACCCTACAATCGGCTACCACAGAGCCAAAGTCCTAGACATTCATTTTCGGGAGTCTAGTCATAACACTTTGGAATTGACTAGACCGAGGTCTGACCAAATTTGCACAGAAATCCCCATGCGGGTTACAAACACAGCCGTCCTATGGCACCCTGACGAGAAGGGTCCTAAGCCGACGGGCGCGACGAATAATCGACAGAGCCGCTAGAGCATCATTGAAAATGTCTCGATATGCTCGTGCATAGCCAACAGGAGTCTTGGAGACCTCACATTTAGGCCTTCGAAAATGGGTTTTCATTCGCAGCGCCAAAATAAAAACTCTCAACGGGTCGCCTCGGCGACCCGAAACTGAAGAACATGCGTCGCGAACACATCCTTTTACCTGTACTTATACATTGTTAGTAACCCCATGACTTACTGATAATACCAGGATCACAGGTACATCAAACGCAAGAACTACAGTAGACTCTGATCCCCTGTCCAAGAGGGTACGTAGGCGCTTTCAGAGCTCGAGTCCTGCACCGTAAGACGCCGGTCCCTCAGCAAAGCACAACCATCCTAGCAGGGCCGGCATCCGGCGGAGCAACGAGTAACCGCTTAGCAAGCAAAAGTCCCAGTAGCGAGACCGGGGCATTCCCAACAAGCAATCGCTTCAGCGGCGAGACCAGCTGCCAACAAGAGCAACAAACAATCGATCTAGCAGCAGGGTCGGCTTCCGGCAGATCAAATACACTACCGTCCCATGGGCGAAGCACCGACGAAGCAACTTCATCGCGGCAGCAACGTCAATCGACAGCAGATCAACACCTTTGGGACAGTATCAGCCCTGTACACTCAGCGCGCACCACTGTCCACATGACTAACGAATAGTTATGCTCTTCTCTACAGCACCGCCTCTCTACAATAACATTCACAAGCTACTTGGGCATCCTCGGTGAATACAGCGACCGGACCATTCTCGCCAAGGACAAATTGCAATTTCAGTGGTCTCACGCGATTGACATCCACCGTTAGCTATTGTTCTCTACTACGTGCAATGCGCAAGGAACCCCAAGGGGCATCTCCCGCTGACGGACTCATGTCTGCCTCATACGACAAGATTGTAATCTCAAACTCGAGTGAAAGGCCCTCAAGGAGGCACCTGGCACCATCATCTGACAAATCCGTCAGCATCAACGGGTCCAAGTCAACTCTCTCGTGTTCTCGGGCCATCCTCGATGACTGAATTCTTTTACTGTTTTGGGTTGAGACACCCACCTTTTACTGCTTTGGGTTTGGACACCCACCTTTACTGCTTTGGGTTTGGACACCCACCATTTACTGCTTTGGGTTTGGACACCCACCATTTACTGCTTTGGGTTTGGACACCCACCATTTACTGCTTTGGGTTTGGACACCCACCTTTACTGCTTTGGGTTTGGACACCCACCATTTATTGGTTTGGGTTTGGACACCCACATTTACTGCTTTGGGTTTGGACACCCCCATTTACTGCTTTGGATTTGGACCCCCACCATTTACTGCTTTGGATTTGGACACCCACCATTTACTGCTTTGGATTTGGACACCCACCATTTACTGCTTTGGGTTTGGACACCCACCATTTACTGCTTTGGGTTTGGACACCCACCTTTTACTGCTTTGGGTTTGAACACCCACCTTTTACTGTTTTGGGTTTGGACACCCACCATTTACTGCTTTGGGTTTGGACACCCACCATTTACTGCTTTGGGTTTGGACACCCACCTTTTACTGCTTTGGGTTTGGACACCCACCTTTTATTGCTTTGGGTTTGGACACCCACCTTTTACTACTTTGGGTTTGGACACCCACCTTTTACTGCTTTGGGTTTGGACACCCACATTTTACTGCTTTGGGTTTGGACACCCACATTTACTGCTTTGGGTTTGGACACCCACCATTTACTGCTTTGGGTTTGGACACCCATCATTTACTGCTTTGGGTTAAGACACCCACCTTTTACTGCTTTGGGTTTTGACACCCACATTAATTGCTTTGGGTTTTGACACCCATCTTTTTACTTTCTTTGGGCCCGTAAACCCATTTTTACTGCTTTCTGGGCCATAAGCCCATCTTTATTGCTTTCGAATCCATAAGTCACATTTTCGCTTGTTTTCAGGCACATACGTCTATCCAACTCCCTCCCACGAATCCAAAAAAAAGAGAAAACAAGTGGCTATGGAGAAAGACGCCGGAACGGTCGCCGAGATCAGACGGGGTGCTTCTCATAGTCTTTGGCTGCATCCTCTATCCGAGCACACAACCAAAGAGGGGCAAGCTGTCAGCACCCCATTTCGGTCCTTCGGCTACAGAAGGGCCAAAATCGTCACTTTGTCACCCCGAATGAGGGAAGTATTTCTAATAAATTGCTCGAGCATTCATGGCCTTCGAAAAAGTGACATTTTTCTATTTTTAACATTAATTTTATAAAAAAATATTTTTACTGTCTTTGAATTTCGCGCGCGTCGACGTCAATTTTCAAATCCGAGAAGAAAACTCAAGGTCGAGAAATATTTTATTGCATAACATTGATCTGTAAATTTTTCTGAACACAATGCCAGTCCCGGATCATTTTTTGGACATCAAATTGCAAAGACGAGAATTTTAATTTCGACGCGGTTTAAATTTGAATTTTCAAAAAAAAAAAAGAGTCAGGTCGGTCAGAACTGGTCTGACCGACATGACAGGCGGGTCAGGGTCGGTCAGACCTTGTCTGACCGACTGCTGCCCCTAAAAAAAAAAAAAATTCAAAGTCAACGGTCAAACCGACCGTTGACTCATCTTCCTCTTTCCCCCCGATTTCTTGTTTTTTCTGCACCTCTTCTTCTCTCTTCTTCTCTTCTTCTTCTTTCCTTTCTTCTTCTTCTTCCAGAGCCAAAAAAAAATCGAGAAGAAAATAAAATTTCGGATTCGATTTTTTCCTCTTCTTACTCGATTCTCCGCGATTTCCAGTTGGCCCCTCCTTCACATTCGAAAACCCTAGCCGCGCTCCTCTTCATCCTTCCGTTATTTTTTGTTCTCGGTTAAAAAGGAAATGAAAGAAAAAATGGAAGGAGAGAACAAAAAAGGAAAAAAATCCGAACGGCATTGGGATTATATCGGGATTCTCGGATCGGACACAGAAAAAAAAACCCTAGCCGCAAGGAGACTTAAAAAGAGGTAACCTGGATTTCTTGAGGAAAACGCCCACAGCTCGCACACGAAAAAAAATCAGTTCATCTCCTAATCCCTCAGCTCCTCCCACAGCTCGCCCTCGCCGAAAAAAACCACAGCTCGAGTTTCTCGGCCCCCAGCTCCAGTGGTTCCCCCAGCTCGGACTTGTCTTCCACCGTACGAATCCGGACCGAATCCCGGACCCGATTCCTCAACAGACCACCAAAATCCCTCGAAGTCGGAGATCGCGGCCAGTCGCCACCGTCGCTCGGACCACCCCTCCCCTTCTCTTTATTTTTTATTTTTATTTTTTCTAATCGGGTCCATCGTAATTTTCGGGTTGAACACACGTGATCCAGCAACCCAATTCGTGCGCCCAGCCCGTGAGAGTCCAGCGGATCAGCCCAGCAATTCGGCCCGGGTCCAGTGGTCCAGTCCAGCAGCCAACGGCCCATTCGGCCCAGCAGCCCACTTGGCCCAATCCGGATCTCAAAGGCACAGTTCGGCCCGCGTCCCAGTTCGGCCCAGTGCGACACCGTCGGCCCAGTCCAGCCCATCGGCCCAGTTCGGCCCACTTCCCAGCAGCCCAAGTTGTCTTACGAATTTTTTTTTATTTACAGATCTGTCCCTATTCTTCTCAAACAAGGTAAATCCTCGACTTAGTGGCATGATTAGGGTTCCTTTACTGAATATTAATGCTTGCTCGATGGATATTATGTGAAATGAATGTTCTTGGGTCGCGTGGGTGATCGGATTTGTCCTGAACTCGATTTTACGAACTTTCTATTTTGTCACATTTCAGTCCAGAGGACACATTTTATTTTTTTCAGATCTGCCCCGAATTTTAAAATTTCTTTTCAATCAATTCCCGGTCATTTTACTATTTTTCGATCAGTCCTTGGATTTTTCAGAATTTTTCAAGCATTCCAAAGAACTTTCTATGTTGTTTCAGTTTAGTCCCGGGGCCATTTTTCACCTTTTTCAGATCTGCCCCGAATTTTAAAATTTCTTTTCAATCAAGTCCCGGTCATTTTACTATTTTTTCGATCAGTCCTTGGATTTTTCAGAATTTTTCAAGTATCCCAAAGAACTTTTCAAGTTGTTTCAGTTTAGTCCCGGGACCATTTTTTACCTTTTTTAGATCTGCCCCGAATTTCAAAATTTCTTTTCGATCAAGTCCCAGTCATTTTAGTATTCTCCAATCAGTCCTTGGATTTTTCAGAATTTTTCAAGTATCCCAAGGAACTTTCTAAGTTGTTTCAGTTTAGTCCTGGGGCCATTTTTTCGTTTCCAAATCAGTCCAGATTTTCAAGTTCGTTTCAAACAAGTCCTGGGACATTTTCAGTAATTTTTGACACAGTCCCCAATTTTTCATAATTTTCAAATTGGTCCCTAAAACTTCATCCGAATTTTCAAATCAGTCCCTGCTCTTTTAAAATCGTTCAATTCAGTCCCCTGGACATTTTTTTTAAAGTATCCGACTCTTTCTTACTTGGATCACCCACCGACAATGTATGTGCCCCATTTAAATATTTTATTTTGTAATTATATGTGATAAGGTCGGAAAATAGAGTTTATCGGACGGTCAATTAATGGCTATTCTAACGACTCAAAATCCGTAGACTAAAGCATTCGGAAAGTTTTTTTTAATTAACCTAAAATTTTACATACGGGATAATCGGGACGTTAAACTTGGCTAAATTAAATCACTTGATTTTCTTTAAATGGATTGCACGAATTGATTAATAATTTGTAATCGCGTCGACAGTTCAAGAACTGTTAGTCATGCCCTTTTCAAAATTCACAATTTCAAAAGCACCGAGATACGTACAACGTAATCTTGATTTTCATGCACATACATAGTTATCGATTTATGGGCATGATTACCGGTTCTTGTCCTGCCGTAATCCTAGCGTAGGCTTGTGTATAGAATTGGTCAAAATATGGGAAAAAAAAATTAATCACAAACTCGGCTTAAAACAAACATGGGCAATAGTCAAATAGAGGGTTAGGTTTTTGGGTTTTAGGTGAAAATACTTTTAATCTGTAAAAGTCATATTGTCACGATACAGAATAATTTAAAAACAACCCACACATTCGAGACTTCACTATGGACATCACGTCTGTCGGGTCTGTTAAAATAATGCCGAATGCTACATACCCTATCCATCACCCCTTTTTGTTTGATTTAAGGTAGGATTTGTATGCCAAGATACCCCGATAATAATTGATTAACTCACGTAAATTCGGTAATAACAAAACCTCATTGTTTGATTATTTGCGCTTATTTGTTACATTCTTGCACCTATTTGTTATGCGGGTCGAGCCCGATCCTTTAGGATTCGATTCACATGGGGTCCAATGCCCCAATCGTAGATTACGGGACCTAATCCTCTAAACACCGTGTGCGCACCTTAATTTCAATTTCAGTTTTTTCAAATCACACGGTGAGCACGAGTGGAATAATAACCGAATGCGAACCGATCGGGATTTAATTGTTGTAATTTGTATTTTATTTATTTGAGAGGACAATGTGAGGATTTATGTTGTACGTTTATTCATGTAAGAATCCTGGTCGGAGTGTTTCTTCGAATTTACGGTGTCAAAACGCGTAAGATGAGCGGAACTTAATTAAGCGGTAATTAAATTAAAATGGCAAGCCTAGACAAGCTAGAGTACCCATAGGGCATGCGAGATATAGGCTCGCATGTAACAGAATCCCCGAATTCAGAACCTCGGGTTTCGCAGACCATATGCCTTAGCAATTAGGTGTACCCGTACCCCTAGACCGGGCAACTCACCGGCCCTCGACTTTTGGGTCATAAACAGGTAGTGGCGACTCCTTCTCACGTGCGTCCATCGCGCGTCCCCGGGAAGGTGGACACTCCCAAGCCGCGTTGCATTTAGGTGCGCGTATGCGTGCCCGACGAGACGAAATTCGGGTGCGCACAGGATGCGTGGGAAGAAATTAAGCATACATACCTATATGTATTGAACATATGTCGGAATCAGTGAATAGGAAGAAGGGGAATCAGACTTAAAGAAATAAATTGCGGGTTTATGGAAAGTAAAGGCATGGGTTTATGGGCCCGTGGGTGTAGGTGTCAGCACCCCATTTTGGCCCACCGGCTTCTTACACGAGAACCCCCGACCGAAGACCGAGTTACTATTCATCACCCGGCAATCAGAGGCAAACGTACGGGCATAGAGTCATCAATGACGGGAGAGAAACATGGTCCAATGAGAAGACAGGGAAGAGCAATCAGAAAGGCAAACAGACGACAAATCTCAAAGCAACGGGAGCTGGCATTGCGGCACTATTCATCACCGAATCACCGAAGCACCGAAAGGTGCCCAATATGGGACTCTAAAAATCCCTCTCAATGCCAAAATGACCAATGACGCATCCGGACGCATTTCGGGGGCATACCGCTTAGGCCGGGACACCCCCCGATCTCCCACGGACGCCTTTTCTAACAGGGATCCCGGGGCCCGCTCCACTGACAAGTAAACGACACCCCAAAACGGGCCTACAGGCACCCAGGGACCACCGGGGTCGTGGAACAAGTTTCAGACGACCTTTCGGAACTCTACAGGGCTCCCCGAAGGACGTTTCAGTGGTAGCAAACGCCTCCCGGTGAATCTTCGGGGTACATTCACGGAAAACAGAGATCGCAACGATTCCCGAACACCTCGAGACATTCAGGGAACATTGAGAAGGCCCCGGTCACAAGTCCCTAGGTCTTCCCGGGCCAATGGTCTTCTGCCGGGTACGACGAGCCAATGATCTCCCACGAGGCAAAAGGGTCACTGAGACGAATATTAAGATGCACAAAGAGCAATCGGGGAATGGGGGCATTCAACTCCACTCCGAACGTCCGAACAGGGCAAAAACCGGCCCTCGAGGTGCCGAGTCGCCTGAACATTCGTTCACACGACGTATGGCGATATTAGGCTCATTCAAATCCTCTTCGTTCAAGCATTCCAAATCCATAAATTAATCGGATATCGGAGATCGGATGCGCGTTCAATCAAGTCTCAAGCACTTTCCGGCTTTTCTCTCAATCGAATGGGACCCACAGCTCAGCCAAGCCAAGCCACCAAGCCACGGCTCAAACCCAAGATCTCGGCTCAATCTCCAAGCTGTGGCTTGGCCGCAATTAGCCGCGGCTCGAACCCATTCCCGGCGGCTCCATGGGGTTTTCCCCTTCCCTCCACCACAAAATTCAAATCCCTCTTACATCTATCACTTCCTATCACTTCCCCATCACCTCCCATCAACTTTCCCTTCCTTTCCCCACACTCAACATGACACAAACCCCTCCCTAATGGCCTTGATATTTTCGGCAACCTTCTCTTAAGCCTCCTAACCGCAATTAACTCCACCAAAGCAAGCCATTAGCCTAGCCTATAAAGTCCCATTCATCATTAACCTTAATCACTTCTTCATTCTCACTCTCTCTCAAGCCAACTTCTCTCTAAAAAGCTCTTAACCTCCAGCCCCTTTCCTCATCTTCGCACAGCCCATCCCAAGGCCGAAACCTGCCAAAACCGACGGAAAACAGCCTGGTATTCAGATAACCGCCCGACTCGACTCAAGCCAAAAATCACCAAACTCCCTAGCCTACATATTTCCTACCCCCTAAGTTCATTTCTGGGCTTAGATTTCTCGTTTGAAGCCTCCATCATCACGTTTCAGCCGTGCGAACAATCGGGTCTCAAGGACGCCACCCGCGTGCACCCGGACTTCAACAACGTGCCGATTCCTCCCACGACTTTGCCGAGTCGTGCCATCCCGTTCAAAGGGTTCCTCACAACCCTCTCCCTCCCCCGTGAAGAGGTGGTCACAGTCCGAGGGCCGATCAACCGTGCACAACCACCGTTTCACCGTTTTTCTCTTACCGGGTTCTTTGTGTTCATTCTGAACTTCTTCTCACTGTTTCGGGTTCGTTCAGGGCTTGGCACATTCAGGTCTGTCCACGGTCATCTAGATCTGCCTCTTAGGAGTCTAACGAAGCCGATCTCACACCGTGCCGTGGCCGGAGCAAGCGTGCCGACCCGTTTTCTCGAAACTGCCACGGCTGCACCTCTCTCGGGTAACTCCACCCGTAACTCTAAGCCGAGTCTCGCGACTCTCAAGGCCGCTTCCCCGACTCTTTCCCTCATGTAACGAGGCTAGGTAACATCCCTCTACAACTTAGAGAAGCTAGGATCTTTGATTTTTGTTTGTATGAAATGTTTACACGTTCTAAAGAGTCGGAATGCATGAAAGGTTGTATTTTTCTTTAGATCCGTACGTCCCATGCAAGTCCTTGCATCGTCACATACTTTATTTCCTTTGCTACGTCCGAACGTCGTATGAACATGCATGCCATAATGGGAGACAGCCTATTTCGAGGTTGGAGAGCCCCTTGTGGTCCGTAGGGGTCACGGGAACTCACGGCCATGCCTCCCGAAGGGATGGCCGAGAGTCCCCTTGCCCCTCACGGACCCACGGGGAGTTCTTTCGCCCCGAAATTCGTTGCTCCCAACACCTTTTTGCCTCTAACCGTGACCATAATATACATGCACAACGGGATGTCCCGGGATCTAGGTGTGAGAGACCCAAAAAGGGGTCGGATGTGTCAAGGGAGGCTCACGGCCGTCCTTCTTGCAAGGGGGCCGAGAGGTCCCTTGACCCACCCGAAGCCTTGGGGCTCTTAGCCCCGTGATGCCGTGCATATCCCGTGACTTACTTTCGAGTTTACCGTTAAACGAGTCGATGCCATTTTGTTAATTCCTTGAATACGGTGTTTTTGAGTGTCTTGTATGTTATTTGTGCAAATTGGGGTCGTGTCGACGACGGTTTAATGAGATGTGTGTTGTTATCACATGCATATTACATGAAGTATGCAAGGGACGATTAGGAATGACGCGAGAGACCCATCGACACCCAAATCGGGTCAAGGAGCATTCAACCAACTACCCTAGAGGGAGTGGCCGACTCCTCCATGACCTCCTTCGGCATTGTGGTTGGCCTCTTCGTCGTTCCGAAGTCTATCCTTGGAATTGTTCGTAGTTACGCTCCCTTTTAATCATTGTCTACAAGCTTATTACTTGCGGGACTTGTTAGATCCGGATATTCCCCTTTAAAACCATAATCGCAACATGGAATAATAAATATCGAAGAATCTCACAAACGGGATAAACGGGACGTATCATGTGACTAATTAAATCACTTGGACTAAATAATTGGGTTAATCGATTCTTAATTCGTAAACGCATTGATGGTTCACGGAACGGCGGGAATGCCATTTTCCTTAAAAGATCACAATTTCAAAACACCGAGACACGTAACACGAATAGAATTGATGTCTAACGAGTACTCGCGTGTTATGACTCGAGTCCAGGCCCGATTTGAGGCGGCTCGAGTCAAGACGCGCGAGTCCTCCTTGGACTTCTTCGTGTGACGCGATCTCCAATTTGCATACGAACATTACAATTTTATTATCCAAGGGCATAACCGTCATTCCGTGATTCACCGATACCCTAGGCGCTAGGGAGTTGGAAACACCTCGATCTATGGACGGGAAAAGGCAACCCGTTCGGGTGCGAGTCTCATTCGCACGGTCCATTACGTTCACTTTCGGTGTTTCTATCTTCCTATTGTAGATTCGGTGGGGAACTTTTTATTTCAGTTATGAAACACGAAGAACCGGATTAATCATATATTTGGCTTAAACAAGCATTAGATAATGGATAGGTGGAATGCTAGATTCCAATCTAGAGTGAAAATGCGAGTTTGGCTAATTTGGTAAAACCGCAGTGTCACCTCACTGAATAAGAGTCTAAAACAAATTCACACATTTAATCGGCCTAGAACCACACCCTAGCCCACCTCTTTGTTTGCCTAGGTTAGAAACATTGTTTGCTAATCAAACCCGGTTAATAACTAATTAAATCACGTACATCCAACTTAACATACAACTTGTCTGTATTTACCTGTACTTGTCAGTTATCGTCTATTTCTCATCAGTTTTATCAGTTTTCTTCTGTTTTCCAGTTGCTTTTACTGATTTGTTACGGTTCGGGTCCGAGCCCATAGGTTACGTGTTGCACGGGGTCCAATGCCCCAAATCATCGAACACGAGGTCCAACGCCTCCTAACTCACTGAGCGCGTGCAACCCGAGTGTGGAATGGGATCTAGCCTCGAGTCACCATCACACTCTAAATATGGCCTATGTGGAAGGCGATTTGGATTGGATGCGTGAAACGTGTTTAGATATCACCCGGGAGCTCAATCGGTCCAACGGTTACAGTGGGAACTAATCGGTTCTCCTGCAAACCGCCGGTTCAATTGGACCCGACCCTCGGCTCTTTGAGCCCGCGTTGCCTTAATTTGTTTATCGGTCATTCAAAACACACGGTGAGCCGGAGTAGAATATTGGCCCAATGCAAATCGATCGGGATCCATTTACTATATTCAGTTGTATTTTGTAATTATTCGAGTATACCTTGTGAGGATCTCATTTGTACACTTAATCATTCATTTGTAAGGATCCCCGATCGGCAAGCGAGAGGTCCGAGCGTCGAATTAGTTAAGTTGGTCTATCATCACCGAAGGATGAGTAAGCTTGAGTAATCGTGGTCTCGGTTCGCGCAGGGAATCGACCGTCTTGGTCCGATGAACTGTAACGACAAGATAGTGAACCGATCCCTCGACGCACAAGCCCACTCACCTTTCGGGTTCTTGGCCCAACTCAATCAATTCACCGGTTTTACGGTGTCAAAACGGACGAGTCGAGTGCAACCTTAAATCACGTGGTAAATAAACAAAACGGCAAGCCTAGCAAACTAGAGTACCGAAAGGGCGTGTGGGATATAGGCCCGCACGTAATAGAACCCCCGAATTTGGAATTTTCGGTTCCGCATGACCATTGCCTTAGCATTTAGGTATACCCCGTACTCCTAGACCCGGGTAACTTGCCGGCCCTCGACCTTCGGGTGGTAAAATGCCAAGTGGCGACTTCTTCTCACGCGTGTCCGTCGCGCACCCCCCGAGAAGGTGGACACTCCTAAGCCACGTTGCATAGGCTTCGCGCATGCGTGCCCCGACGAAATGAAATTCGGGTGCGCATAGTAGGAAGAGTAAAAGCACGGATTTATGAGCCCGTGCAGTGCAGGAAAAGTAAAGACACGGGTTTATGGGCCCGTGCGGTGCGAGAAAAGTGAAGACACGGGTTTATGGCCCGTGCGGTGCAGGGAAAGTAAAGACACGGGTTTATGGGCCCGTGCAGTGCATGAAAAGTAAAGACACGGGCTTATGGGCCCGTGCAGTGCAGGGAAAGTAAAGACACAAGTTTTTGGCCCACTGGCTTCCTACACGAGAATCCCCGACTAAAGCTCGGGTTACTATTCATCACCCGACAATCAGAGGCGAACATGCGGGCACTGAGACATGAATTACAGGAGAAAAGCAGGGTGCACTAGAAAGGCAGAGGAGAGACGTCTGTGCGCACCCGAATTTTATCTCGTCGGGGCACGCATGCACGAAGCCTATGCAACGCGGCTTGGGAGTGTCCACCTTCCCGGGGACGCGCGGCGGACGCACGTGAGAAAGAATCGCCACTTGCCATTTTACGACTTGAAGGTCGAGGGCCGACAAGTTACCTGGGTCTAGGGGTACAAGGTACACCTATGTGTTAAGGCAATGGTCGTACGGAACCGGAAATTCCGAATTCGGGGATTCTATTATGTGCGGGCCAATATCCCGCACGCCCTTTCGGTACTCTAACTTGCTAGGCTTGCCATTTCGTTTATTTACCGCGTGATTTAGGGTTGCACTTGACTCGCCCGTTTTGACACCGTAAAGTCGATGAATTGATCGAGTTGGGTCAAGAGCTCGAAAGATGAGTAAGCTTGTATGTCAGGGAATCAGTTTGCTATCTTAGTGTTACAGTTCGTCGGACCATGATGACCGATTCCCTGCGCGAACCGAGACCACGATTATCCGAGCTTACTCATCCCTCAGTGACGATAGACCGACTTAACCGATTCAACACTCAGACCTCTCGCTCGCTGATCGGGGATCCTTAAAAGTGACTAAATGAATATACAAATAAAATTCTCACAATGTTTTCTCGGATAATTACAAAGTGTAACTGAATAAGTAAATAGATCCCGATCGGTTTGCATTGGGCCAATATTCCGCTCCGGCTCACCGTGTATTTTGAATAACCGATAAACAAATTAAGGCAATGCGGGCTCAAGGAGCCGAGTGTCGGGTCCGATCGATCTAACGGTTTACGGGAGAACCGGTTGGTTCTCACTGTATCCGATGGACCGATCGAATTCCCGGGTGATATCTAAACCCGTTTCACGCGCTCAATCCAAATCCGCCTTCCACATAGGCCGCATTCGGAGTTTGACGGTGAATCGAGGTTAGATCTCATTCCGCACTCGGGTTGCACGCGCTCGGTGAGTTAAGAGGCATTGGACCTCGTGTTCGGTGATTTGGGGCATTGGACCCCGTGCAACACGTAACCTATGGGCTCGGGCCCGAACCTCAATAAATCATCATAGGCAAGGATAAAACAGAAGAAAACTGATAAAACTGACGTAATACAGACAATAACTGACAACTATCGGTGAATACAGACAAGTGGTGTATTAAGTCAAATGTACGTGATTTAATCAATTATTAACCGGGATTGATTGACAAGCAACGTGTCTAGCCTAGGCAAGCATAGATGGTGGACTAGAATAGGGTTCTAAGCTGGTTACATGGGTGGGTTTGTTTTAGAACTCTTATTCGGTTAAGCGTCACTGCAATACAACCGAATTAACCAAACTTGTGTTTTAACTCTAGATTGGAATCTACAACAGGAAGAAAGAAACACCGAAAACGAACGAAATGGGCCGCGCGAATGAAACTCGCACCTGAACGGGTTGTCCTTTCTCGTTCATAGTTCTAGGTGTTTCCAACTCCCTAAAGCCTAGGGTATCGGTGAATCACGGAATAACGATTATGCCTTTGGATGATAAAATTGCAATGTTCGTGTCTAAATCGAAGATCGCGTTACACGAAGGAGTCTAAGAAGGACTCGCGCGTCTTGACTCGAGCCGCCTCAAATCGGGCCCGGACTCGAGTCATAGCGCGCGAGTACTCGTTAGACGTCTATTTTATTCGTGTTACGTGTCTCGGTATTTTGAAATTGTGAGCTTTTTAATGAAAAAGGGCATTTTCACCGTTCCGTAAATCATCGATGCGTTCACAAATTGATGATTGATTCACCCTATTATTTAGTCCAAGTGATTCAATTAGCCGAATGATGCGTCCCGTTTATCCCATTTGTGAAATTGTTCGATGTTTGTTGTTCCTTGTTACGGTTATGGTTGCAACGGGTGGTATCGGGATCTAACATGTAGAATAAGTAATAG
The DNA here is from genome assembly GCF_007655135.1 of Punica granatum. Taxonomy (NCBI): domain Eukaryota; kingdom Viridiplantae; phylum Streptophyta; class Magnoliopsida; order Myrtales; family Lythraceae; genus Punica; species Punica granatum. The sequence continues at coordinate 13,978,475 of NC_045133.1, forward strand.
ACATATAGGCAACAATAAAAAGGAAGCGTATTCATAGACAATTCCAAGGATCGACCTTGGGATAACGGAGAGGCCAACCGAGACTCCAAGGAGGTCACGGATGATTCGGCCACCTTTCAAGGGTGATTGGCCGAATGCTCCTTGACCCAATTCGAGTTTCGGTGGGTCTTTCACGTCATTCCTAATCGCCACTTGCATGCATCAAACAACATACACGTGATAATAACACACATCTAATTAAATCAACGTCAACTCGACCCCGATTTGCACAAATAAACATACGAGACAACCAAAGACAACATATTCATGGAATTAGCGAACGACATCAACTCATTCAACGATAAACCCGGAAATAATCCACGGGAAACACACGGCCTCAAGGAAAAAGGGCCATAAGGATTCGGGTGGGCCAAGGGACCTCATGGTCCCCGTAGCAAGGGGGATGGCCGCGGGTCCTCTTGGTGCAACCGAGCCCTTTAAGGCCTCTCTTTCTTAGATCCCGAGTGTTTCTCGTCATGCTCACACATTACACGACGTTCGGGACAGTAAAACGTGGGGGATGACGAACCTCGGGGCGAAAGAGCACCCGTTGCGTCCGTGAGGGGCATGGGAACTCTCGGCCATCCCTTAGGGAGACATGGCCGCGAGTTCCGTGACCCCCGTGGACCACGAGGAGCTCTCTAGCCTCGAAATAAATCGTGTCCCGCCATGGCATGCATGTTCATACGACGTTAAGACATAACAAAGGGAATAAAACAAGCAACGATGTATGGGATTCCATGGAAGTTTGGATCCGAAAGAAAAGAGGGAGCTTTCATGCATTCGGGTTCTTTAAGCCACATTAACGTTTCATATAAACGAATATCAAGGATCCTAACTCTTCTAAGTTGTAGGGGGACGTTACCTAGCCTCGATGCACGAGGAAAAGAGTCAGGGAAGCAGCCGTGGGAGTCGCAAGACTCGGGTTGGAAGCTACGGGTGGGTGACCCGGGTGGAAGTGCAGCCGCGGCAGTCTCGGGAAAATGGGTCCGCACGCTTGCTCCGGCCACGGCACGATGTGAGACCAGGTTCGTTGGACTCCTAAGAGATAGATCTAGATGACCGTGGGCAGACCCGAATGTGCCAAGCCCTGGACGAATCAAAAATAGTGAGAAGAAACTCGATATGAACCCGAATGACCCGGTAAAAAGAAAAATGATGAAACAGTGGTTGTGCACGGTGGATCGGCTCTCGGATCGTGACCACCTCTTCACGGGGGAGGGTGAGGGTTGTAAGGAACCCTTTGAACGTGATGGCACGACTCGCCGAAGTCGTGGAGCAAAATGGTACGCGTGGAAGGCTCGGTGCGCGCTCGGTATCGATCAAGGAACTTGATTCTTCGTGCGGCTGAAACGGGGTATTGGAGACTTCAAATCAAAAATCTAAGCCCGGAAACGGACTTAGGGGGTGGGAAATATGTAGGCTAGGGAGTTTTGTGATTTTTGGCTTAAGTCGGGTTGGGTGGTTACCGGAATACCGGATGGTTTTCCGGCGGTTTTGGCCGGTTTCGGCCTTGGTTCAGGATGGACGAATGAATGGAAGTGGGCTGGAGCTTGGGAGAGTTCTTGAGAGAGATTGGCTTGAGAGAGAATGAGAATGAAGAAGTGATTAGAGTTAATGATGAATGGGAACTTATAGGCTATGCTAATGGCTCAGTTAAGTGAAGTTAATTGCAGTTAGAGGGGGCTTAGGGTGGCTGCCGAATTTTGGAGGGAGATTAGGATGGGGAAATGGTCATGTTGAGTGTAGGGGAAGTTAGGGAAAGTTCATGGGAGATGATGGATGTGAGTGTGCGTAAGAAGAAATTTGAATTTGTGGTGGAGGGGAGCTCTTGGAGCTTGGAGCCGCCGGCCATGAGGGATCTAGCCGAGGCTTGGGCGGCCAAGCCGTGGCTTGGGATCTAGCCGAGATCTTGGGTTTGAGCCGCGGCTTGGTGACTTGGCTTAGCTGAGCTGTGGGCCCCATTCGATTAAGAGAAAAGCCGGAAAACGCTTGAGACTTGATTGGACTCGCATCCGATCTCCGATGTCCAATTAATTTATTGATTTGGAATGCTTGGACGACGAGGATTTGAATGAGCCTAATATCGCCGTACGTCGTGTGAACGAACGTTCGAGCAGCTCGGCGTTTCGAGAGTCGATTTTGCCCTGTTCGGACATTCAGAGTGGAATTGAGGGTCCTCGGTCCCCGATTGCTCTTCGTGCATCTTAATGTTTGTTTCGGTGACCCTTCCGCCTCGTGGGAGATCGTCGGCTCGTTGTCCCCGACCGTAGGCCATTGGCCCGGGAAGGCCTAGGGACTTGTGACCGGGATTTTCTCAGTGTTCCCCGAATGTCCTGGGGTGTTCGGGGGATCACTGTGATCTCTGTTTTCCGTGAATGTGCTCCGAAGATTCATCGGGAGGCGTTTGCTACCACTGAAACGTCCCTCAGGGAGCCCTGTAGTGATCCGAATGGTCGTCTGAAACTTGTCTCATGACCTCGGTGGTCCCTGGATGCCTGTAGGCCCGTTTTAGGGGGCCGTTTCCTTGTCAGTGGAGCGGGCCCTGAGAGCCCTGTAAAAAAAGGCTTTCGTGAGAGATCGGGGTGTCCCGGGTTATGTGGTATGCCCCGAAAATGCTCCCGGACATGTCGTTGGTCACTTTGGCACTAAGAGGGATTTTTAGAGTCCCCTATTGGGCACCTTTCGGTGCTTCAGTGGTTCGGTGATGAATAGTGTCGTAGTGCCAGCTCCGCTATTTTCGGGGTTCTTTGCCTATAAGTTCCTCCGACTGCTCTCTTCGGCTTTTCTAATGGACCCAGCTCTTCTCCTATTGTTCATGACTCTGTGCCCGTCTGTTTGCCTCCGGTTTCCCGATCGTGAATAGTCTCCCGAGCTTTGGTCGGAAGTCCTCCATTGGAGCCGGTTGACCAAAATGGGGTGCTGACAGCTTGCCCCTCTTTGGTTGCGTGCTCGATCAGAGGAGGTAACCAAAGATCATGAGAAGCAACCCTTTTTGGTCTTGGCGACCTTTTCGACCTCACTCCCAATGGCCACTGGTTTCCGAGCTTCGAATGCGAGGGAAGGAATTAAGCATACGTACCTAAATGTATCGAATGGATGTCAGAGTCAGCGAATAAGAAGAAGGGAAAGCCTAATTTAAAGCAATAAGTTGAGGGCACATGGAAAGTAAAAGCACGCGTTTATGGGCCCGTGCGGTGCAAGAAAGGCAAGACACGGGTTTACGGGCCCGTGCAACAGGAAAATTAAAACACGGGTTTATGGGCCCATGCGACAGGAAGAGTAAAACACGGGTTTATGGGCCCGTGCGGCAGGAAAGTAAGACACGGGTTTAGGGGCCCGTGCAGCAGGAAAGTAAGACACTGGTTTATGGGCCCGTGCAGCAGGAAAGTAAGACACGGGTTTAGGGGCCCGTGCAGCAAGAAAGTAAGACACTGGTTTATGGGTCCGTGCAGCAGGAAAGTAAGACACGGGTTTATGGGCCCATGCAGCAGGAAAGTAAGACACGGGTTTATGGGCCAGTGCAACAGGAAGGTAAGACACGGGTTTATGGGCCCGTAGAGCAGGAAAAGTAAGACACGAGTTTATGGGCCCGTGCAGCAGGAAAGTAAGACACGGGTTTATGGGCCCGTGCAACAGGAAGGTAAGACACGGGTTTATGGGCCCGTGGAGCAGGAAAAGTAAAACACGCGTGGAATGCAGGATCAAAGATCAATGTTAAGGAATGGCGCTTAGTGCTGGCAGGATAGTTCGCTTGATGCTCGGCCAAAACTGCACTGGGTGATGCAGTGGGGATTATGGCTTGCGGATTGTTGTGTGACCGGAGCATTTGTTTGATGATGGCGTCATGTGTAGCCCCGAGGTCTTCGATTTGTCGAGGACCGGTCTCGCGCAGAGGCGGCTGTTTCGCTGGGGATGCCCCGGTCGCGCGATGAGGGGAACGAGCTCTGGGGTAAAGTGCCTATGTATCTCGAGGAGTCGGGGATCAGAGTCTGCCGTGGTTTCCGCCTTTGCTGCACCTTCTCTTTGGTAAGACCCTCCCCCCAACTTGAGGTCTCGACTTGCTACATGGGCCAAACGCGCATCCGTTGGGAGAAGATGCCTCTCAGGATTCTCGATCGTACCTGCGCGCAGAGAAACGGAAACCTACAAAGAACGTCAGTTGCACTCAGTCGACGAGACTGCGATGCGTAGGAGGAACCTACGTAAAGATGTATCGGGGATTTGCTATTGGTGACCGTTGGAGGGCGGTCGTGTCCCTATCGGAGAATGGCTTTTCGGAACGGGTAGCCCATAGAATATGTACATAAAGGTGAAGAGAGGGATCTTATGGGATCCTCCAAATCAAGGATACATGATTCGACCCCATTGCGAGGTGAGTCTCGAGTTTGAAGAATCGAAGAGAGTTTGCTTGCGTCGAAAAATGCCGAACCACTACTCGGTGTAGCTTCACAGAGAAGTGTTGCCTTTTCTTTCGTGGTCATGCCAACATTGTCCCCTAACTTTTGCCTAGGCCACGAGACGTGCGATGACCTAGCGGGGTGTTTTATTTGATTTTTCTCACATGAATGCTAACCTTTTGCTACGATCCCCCGTGTTTGGTCGAGATCGCACCCCTCAGATCCTCTAACTTTTGCCTAGACCGCCTCAAAGAGGTTTTCGACCTAGTGAGGAAATGATTTATGCTCTCCTTTTGCCACGACTCCCCTTTGCGGGATTTTAAGTCGTGCCCCTCTTTCCCTAACTTTTGCCTAGGCCGCCTCAAGGAGGTTTTCGACCTAGCGGGAAAATCATTATTTTTCTTTCTCTCAAGAAGGCTACAGGGTGACGAGAATGATGAGAATCTGTATGGGGGGGGTGAAGAAAGTATTATAAAAGAGATAGACACGAGGTCCGGTCATTGAGATACGAACGTGAGTGATCATGGATAATATTTCTTGATGGCGTCCGCATTGACCGGGAGTGCATTTTCAATCCCGTCCATGTCGCTTAAAATGACGGCTCCTCCGGAGAAGGCCTCCTTGACGACAAAAGGCCCGTCGTATTTATACGCAAACTTTCCCCGGGAGTCTGGCGTGACGTGTAGGACTTTCCTCAAAACAAGGTCGTCGGGGTTAAATTCGCGATGGCGGACTCTTGCGTTAAAGGCCCGAGCCATCCTCTGTTGGTAGCATTGTCCGTGGCATAGCGCTTTCAATCTCTTTTCATCGATGAAGTTCAACTGTTCGTAGCGCTGTTTTGCCCATTCTGCTTCTTCAAGTTCGGCTTCGGCAAGGATCCTCATGGAAGGGATTTCAACCTCAATTGGGAGGATTGCTTCCATGCCGTAAACCAAGGAATACGGAGTTGCCCCTGTCGAGGTCCGGATTGATGTTCGGTATGCCAAAATTGCGTAAGGGAGCATTTCGTGCCAATCCTTGTAATTCACTGTCATCTTCTCAATGATCTTCTTGATGTTTTTGTTCGCGGCTTCCACTGCGCCGTTCATCTGTGGACGGTACGGATTGGAATTGCGGTGTTGAATCTTAAATTGGGCGCAAAGCTCGTCGATGACTTTATTGTTCAAATTCTTGGCATTATCCGTGATGATCGTCGCCGGGACTCTATATCGGGCGATGAAATCGCGTCTGAGAAAGCGGGCCACGACTTTTGCAGTGACCGACGCTAGAGTGATGGCCTCGATCCACTTGGTGAAGTAATCAATTGCCACCAAGATAAACATGTGTCCGTTAGACGCTTTGGGGTTAATCGGGCCAATCACATCCATTCCCCACATTGTAAAGGGCCATGGTGCCGTCATAGGGCGTAGTTCGTTGGGCGGCGCCTTGATCTGATAGGCGTAGACTTGACATCGGTGGCAATGTCTAACATGTTTCACACAATCAGTCTCAATGGTGGACCAATAATAGCCTAGGCGCATGATCTTCTTAGCGAGCATGAGACCGTTCATATGGGGTCCACAATTTCCCTCGTGCACTTCCTCCATAAGACGTCGCGACTCGTGCTCATCGATACACCGAAGGAGCGTGGAGTCGAAGGAACGGCGGTAAAGTATCTCGCCGCTCAAAAAATAGTGTATCGCAAGGCGTCTGAGCATCTTTCGGTCGCGGTGATCGGCGAATGGAGGGCATTGGCCGGTTCTTAGAAAGTTCTTGATGTCTTCATACCACGGCTTCGCCTCGGACGCTTCAATCGCGTTGCAATGGGCCGGTCGTTTGGTTATCTCGATCTCGAGGGGCTCGATAAGGTTCTCTTTTGTGATGCTCACCATGGAGGCAAGCGTTGCGAGCGCATCTGCGAACTGATTATTCATGCGCGGGGTGTAGGTGAACGAGATGTCTTCGAAGTTCTCGGTTAACTTCTCGAGGTACTCGTGGTATGGCACTAACTTCGCGCCTTTTGTCTTCCACTGCCCCAATGTTTGGAAGATAGTGAGCATAGAGTCGCCGAATACTTCTAGCCCTTTCACCTTGAAATCAATCGCTGCTTGCAGGCCGAGAATACACGCCTCATATTCGGCCACATTATTGGTGCACGGGAAGTCGATCTTTGCCACTACCGGGTAATGGCGTCCGTCCGGGGATATTAGCACCGCGCCAATACTGGACCCTGTGGAATTGACGGCGCCGTCAAAATACATCTTCCATTCCGATTTCTCTCTCTCATCGTCTACTTGAAGAATCCCCTCATCCAGGAAGTTGGGGTCATCGGCGTGTTGTCTTCCATTGGGAATTCGGCCAAATGATTCGCGATCGCTTGCCCCTTGATCGAGGTGCGGGACACGTATTCGATGTCATATTCAGTCAATTGGCAACGCCATTTGGCGATGTTCCGCATGGAGGAAGGACTGTCGAGCAAATACTTCAAGGGATCTGCCTTTGACAGCAAGCGAATCGTGTGATAAAGCGTGTATTGTCAGAGCTTCTGCATGACCCACACCAATGCACAGCACATCTTCTCGATTTCCGGATAATTGGACTCTCCGTCGGTGAACTTTTTGCTCAGGTAATAGATCGCGTGCTCCGCATGTGTGGACTCCTCCTCTTGCCCTAACATGCATCCTAACGATTGTCGGCGTACGGTTAGGTAAAGTATGAAGGGGCGACCCGGTGTCGGAGGGACCAATACCGACGGTTGAATCAGATATGCCTTGATGGTGTCGAAGGCCTTCTGACATTCTTCATTCCATTCGATCGCCGCGTTCTTGCGGAGCAAGTGAAAGAGTGGTTGGCATTTGTCTGTCAGGTTTACAATGAACCGCGCGATGTAATTCAAACGCCCTAGAAAGCCTCGTACTTCGCGGACCGATGACGGCGGGGGAAGCTCTCTGATTGCCTTGACTTTATCCGGATCTACCTCGATACCGCGCTCGCTAACCACGAATCCTAGCAGTTTTCCCGATCGGGCGCCGAACGTGCATTTCGCCGGATTAAGCCTGAGTTTGTACTCTTTCAAGCGGTCGAAAAGACGTTTCAAGTTGACGAGGTGATCTTCTCCTTCTTTGGACTTGGCAATCATGTCATCAACATAGACCTCGACTTCTTTGTGCATCATATCATGGAACAACGTGACCATAGCCCTCTGATAGGTTGCCCCGGCGTTCTTAAGACCGAAAGGCATGACGCGGTAACAAAAGGTCCCCCGTATTGTAGTGAACGTCGTCTTGATCTTGTCTTCCTCGGCCATCCGAATTTGATTATATCCGGAGAAGCCGTCCATGAAAGAAAATTGGGCGTGACGCGCCGTGTTGTCAACTAGGACGTCGATGTGCGGCAGGGGGAAATTGTCTTTAGGGCTGGCTTTGTTGAGGTCTCGGTAGTCGACGCAGACTCGGACCCTTCCATCCTTCTTTTCCACAGGCACAATGTTCGCCACCCACTCGGAGTAGTTGCAGACTTCGAGGAATCCCGCATCGATCTGCTTGACGACTTCTTCCTTGATGCGGAGAAGAAGGCTAGCCCGTTGCCGTCGTAATTGCTGCCGTTTGGGCGGGAACCTCTCAGTGTATAGCGGGAGGAAGTGCTTCACTATCGATGGGTCTAGACCCGGCATGTCGGCGTAGGACCAGGTAAAGACTTCTTAGTATCTCGTTAGGAAGTCGATCATTCGGGCTCGTTGCGTCCGGTTGAGACCCGAGCCAATCTTGAAGGTGCGGGGCTCGTCTTCGGTGCCCACATTAATCTCTTTCGTTGGCTCGACTGAGGTGAGCTGGCGATCCTCGAGGCGATGCAAACTCTCTTCAATCTCAGGCGCTTGACTGTCTTCGTCGAGCCCTTCCCCGAAGTATATGGGTTGGGGCTCTCCGAGACATTCTTCGGACGGGTTCGAATCGACGTGTCGATGATTTGGATTCGAGTGGAGCCTGGAAAATTGAAAGGATTGTCTCAGAACATATAGAACGCTGTAAATGAGAGGGAGTAGGGAAAGAAATGGAACACGCGAGAATTCAAAAAGTGCACGTAGGGAATTCATTGATAGTATGGATCGTGAAACCATAACAGAAATCCCTCTTCCGTCGTGCGGCCTATGGTTACGCCAACACGCGGGAAACATCTTTTACATAGATAAATCTTACACATCGGCGATCACAACCGAATAGCGCGGGACTGAGGTCCAATTGCTAAGCTCCTCATTTTCTTGCGTCGGGCGAATGTGAACTCCTGAAGGAATCTCCTCGGTGACGGCATACAAGGTTGGCGAAGCGTCAGGCGTGTTGTCGGGATCCGAGGAAGGGCCGTCAAGGGTGTTCCCGATGATGAGTAGAGGTCGGGGGAAGAAGCGAGAAAGTGGGGGAACTTGCATGCCCCTGTTGAGTCTTCCATAGTGTGCAGCGAGGCGATGGAGGTGGTTACCCCGGCGGGCCTCAATAATTTCGTGGCAGGAGGGGCGAAAGCCGAGTCCCCTCCTAAGCTTGTATTCCTCCACCTCAATGGGGTGATTAATCCCTTGCCCGCGCGCCCCAAGGCCGGTGCTGGGTATGTAGTTGTGGCGCAAAAGGACTTTCCCTATCATGCGGTTGGCGCGGGACAGTCCAACCTCTCCATAATCCCGAATGACGGAGATGGTCTCGAAGGAATGAAAGGGTAGATTTTCGTCGTTTCTGACGCTGATATAAGGGACCGCCGTTTCTTTGTAGATGGCGTAGTCTTCCTCCCCCTTGACCGTTATAAGCCTCTCTTCGACGAAGAATTTCAGCTTCTGATGTAGAGAGGAGGGGACGGCACCGGCCGAATGGATCCAAGGTCTTCCGAGTAGTAAGCTGAAGGCGTTTGGGATATTGAGCACTTGAAACGTGACCCTAAAAGAGCATGGGCCAACCTCTATGAGGAGGTCAATTTCCCCGTTCACCTCCCTCCGCGAGCCGTCGAAGGCTCGGACCGCGGTCTTGCTCGGGCGGACGCGGTTGAGATCCACGTTCATCTGCTTCAAAGTGGTCACCGGGCACACATTGAGTGCGGAGCCATTGTCAATCATGACTCGACCCACAATATGGTTGTTGCATTTGCAGACAATGTGCGATGCCCGGGAATGTGCGCATCCTTCAGAGGAGAGCTCATCGTCCGAAAACGAGATAGTACTGGAGAAGATGGAGCTGACAGTCTCCTCTATCCGGTCCGGGGGTGTCCCTTTAGGAATCTGTGCAGCCGTCAAGACCCGCAGGACGGCCTCCCTATGTGGTTCTGAGCCGAGGAGGTGGGCGAGCAATGATATATGGGCCGGTGATTTGGCCATCTGTTCCACCACCTTATATTCGCTTGCCTTAATGATCTTCATGAAGGCTTCAGCTTCTTCTTCAGTCACTTCCTTGGGCGGAATAGGCGAGGCCTTGGGCGCGGCCTCAACTCCTGCTGCAGGTGCCTTCCCTTTATCCGTGATTGCCGGACTCTCATATAGCCGTCCCGAACGGGTTATGCCCATGACGCCGAATTGTTGCTCGAGGCTCCCGACACCTCCCTCATAGGTCCAGGGGACCTTGTCATCTGAGTACGGTTCTCGGGTGGGGATATCTATGATGAACGGGGCAGGAGGTGCATCGATCCCTGTACGGACCCGAATGTGGACTCTCGTCGGGGCCCGCATTGCGCGCTTTCGGATCGCGCGGCTTGGTCGGAACGTCCACCTTCCCGCGGGGACGCGCGTCGGACACGCGTGAGAGAAGGAGTCGCCACTTATCATTTTACGACCCGAAAGTCGAGGGCGGATAAGTTACCCGGGGTCTAGGGGTATGGAACACCTAGTTTGTTGTTAAGGCATTGGTCTGTGCGGAACCGGAAAGTCCGTGTTCGGGGGTTCATGTTACGTGCGGGCCTATATCCCGCACGCCCTTTCGGTACTCTAGTTTGCTAGGCTTGCATGTTTTATTATTTACCGCGTGAATTAAGCTGCACTCGGCTCGCACGTTTTGACACCGGAGATTCGATGAATCAAACGATGTCGGTTGAGAAGTTGGGAGAGAAGTAAATCTATATGTCAGGGAATTGGTTCACAATCTTGCGTTACAGTTCATCGAACCATGGAGGTTGAATCCCTGCGTGAACCAGAACCGCGAGATCTTGGATTTACTCGTGTCTGTGCAAGCATTAGACCGATTCGATTAATTCGACTCTCGGACCGTTCGCTCACCGACTGGAATTCTTACAGAATAAATGCACCAAATAGAATCCTTACAATGCTCTCAAAACAATAAATACAAATTACAAAAGGGTCGAATTCCAGTCGTTTCGCGTTCGGTTATTATTCCACTCTAACTCTCCGTGAGTTTAGGGAAAAGACCGAAGAATTGAAATTCAATGGACGCTCTCACTGAATAGAGCGTTGGACCCTGTGAGTGTTGATTAGGATGTTGGACCCTGTGCTCGATGATTAGGGCGTTGAACCCTAATATTATTCGGCCTAGGGATCAGGCTCGACCCGCATGGCAAATAGGTGCGGAAAGATAATACGCAACATGTTAATAACAGACAAAGTGTTTGTTATTGTCGTGTTTACGTGAATTAACAGATTATTAACCCAGGGGTGTTTTTGCAAGCAAATGCCATATGCTAAACAATCAAACGTGTGCCAACGTTTTAGCATTCGGCTTTGTTTTGAGAACCTGACAAAGAGAGTCAAATCTCGGGTGTGTGGATTGTTTTTACAGTTGTTCTGTATTGTGACACCTAATTACCACTGAATTAACCAAACTCGTGTTTTGACTCTAGATTTGGAATCTAGAATTCCTCCTAACCATTATCTAGTGTTTGGTTAGGTCGAGTGAAAGGTTAATCAGCATTTCGCATGTTTTCTGACAGAGATAACTGTTCTAGTTACCCGAGTCTATGTTAGGATAACAGAAACTCATCAGTTAGATAAGAAAAGGCTATGCAGATGAACCTGCACCTGAGCAGGTAGCCCATTCTTATCCCGTACTGTAGTGTTTCTGTTATGCTAACCTTAAGGGTGTCGCTGAATTTTGAAAAGACAATTTTGCCCTCTATTTGAAAATTGTTTTCAGAAAAGGGGCAAGATCGCAGTGCGGGCCACCTCGGCCTATAGTCGGTGTCAACCAAATCCCTGGATGGTCCAGGGTTGTGCAAGAACCCCGAAAAAGCCAAAGAACCGGTCGATCTGCCCGGAAGTGATCTAGAAAGATCTTCTGTATCTTGACCTGAGTTACCTGGAATCAGGTAAAAACTCAAGTTGAGACAGAGAAGCCCCTTTCAGACGTCCGTGCTACATCGAACCACGTGTTTCGGATTTTGAAATTGATAAGTTTGAAAAGGGCACCAACGTCCTTTGACGACTCGTCGACGCGAGTTATCAGTTAATGTCCAATTCGGGTAAACTTTATCAGTGTGAAGTGGGTTTAATCGTGTGAGCGTCCCGATTAACCCGTTTGTGGAATTAATGCTTAAGGGTTGTGCCGAATGCATTAATTGTGAAAACGATTCGTGATTCGACGACCAAGACGATTCCATAAGGATCGAGGATAATTTGGTCCAATAACCGAAACTACCCTCGTAACCGAATGGACCTGAATGAGTCATCGATACTCGAATCCATGCATGCTTCATTTAAAAGAGTCTTTACATGATACTTTAACATGGGAATTGTAAAGACATTGAAGTAAAAAATTCACATCATCCGATCAACAAAATAAACTTGAGATAAGGAACTCATTCTTGACCCAAGGAAGGCCAAGAAGCCCTCGGTTTCATCTCATGAAAGGTGACCGAAGGTTCTCATGGCTCTATCCGAGTCACAAATGATTTCCTAATCGTGGTTTAATTGTTTCTCGCATGCTCAAACGTCAACCGTGATAAATAGCACTCCTTTTAACAAAAGCCGGCGTTATCATGATTTGTTTAGTTCATTTAAACATACAAACATTCACAAACGTGTCAACTAAGGAAAAGAATAAAATAACACCGGTTTCATGCATGCAATAATGATAAAACAAACTCGGAAACTAACATGAATAGGCCAAGGAGACCGATCTTAACCCGAAAAGAGCAATTTAAGTCTCAACCCTCTCATTTAGAGAGTTTGGCCGAAAATTAATATGCCATAATCGGGTCGGGATAGTCTTCTTTAGATGATTCAAGTCCTTTTCCGACATGATAGCAAGTCGTAAGATAGTGCACATGCATAATATAACATAAAATTGCATAAAAATTAAATCTTGCAAATGAAACATGCATGAAACACCATAATACTCCATAGCCATGCAAAAATATAAAAAGTCCTAACTCCTCTAAGTCGAAAGTGTTTTAACTAGCCTCGGAATACGAGGAAACAGTCGGGGAAGTGTTTGAGAGTCGGGTGACTCGGTGGAACCCTTAAAAGGGTATTCGGGTGTAAGGGTGGACGCGCACGGGTGCGGTCAAGCACGGTGACAGGCGCTGGTGGGCACGATGACGGGCGCTGGTGGGCACGGACGGGCGCGGGTGGCGCTGGTGACGGGCACGGACGCGCTGGGTGACGGGCACGGGCGCGCTGGATGACGAGCAAGGACGGGCGCAGGTGACGGGCGCGGGTGGCGCTGGATGACGGGCGCTGGTGACGGGCACGGACGGGCGCAGGTGTGCTGGTGACGGGCGCAGGTGGCGCTGGTGACAGGCAAGGACGTGCGCGGGTGACGGGCACGGACGAGCGCGGGTGGCGCTTGTGACCGGCGCTGGTGACGGGCACAGACGGGCGCGGGTGTGCTGATGACGGGCGCAGGTGGCGCTGGTGACGGGCAAGGGCGTGCGCGGATGACGTGCACGGACGGGCGCGGGTGGCGCTTGTGACGGGCGCTGGTGACGGGCACGAGCGTGCGTGGGTGACGGGCACGGGTGTGCTCGGTGACGGACGTGTGTTGCGCTCGGTGACGCTCGGTGACGGACGCTGGTGACGCTCGCGGGTTGCGCTCGGTGACGCTCGGTGACGGACGTGTGTTGCGCTCGGTGACGCTCGGTGACGGACGCTGATGACACTCGCGGGTTGCGCTTGGTGACGCTCGGTGACGCTCGGTGACGGACGTGGGTTGCGCTCGGTGACGCTCGGTGACGGGCGCGAGTTGCGCTCGGTGACGCTGGTGACGCGTCACTGTTCACCCGAGAGCTCCAACTTCACCCGAAATGACCCAAAACGATGAGCAAACGACTCCAAACTAAAAAATTGGGTTCAAAAATGGAATCCTTGGGTCCGAAACATGTCGTCTATGAAGTTTGAAGAATTTTGGATATAAGTCGGAATAGTGTCCGCTATGGATCCCGACCTAAACTCCAAAGATATGTGGCTTGGTTCTTGGTTTTCATGAAGTTCTTTGCTTGCTGCAGGTTCCTAAGAAGTTGAGAGCATTTTCTAGAGGGAGAAACTAGCAAGATCATGTGTGCTTCATGAGTGATTAGCTTAATGACAAGTAGGCAATATATATGTGAAGCTAATGAGCAATTAAGCAAAACAAAGCACCATTAAGGGCCTCATTAGCAAAAGTCGGTTGCCCTAATGGAGATGAGGATGAATGTCCTCCATGTATATTGATGAGGAAGAGCCAAGAAGCATTAATGGAGGTGGAGTTAATGGCTTGAGTGTTGACTAGAAAGACCAAAGATATTTTGGGCTAGGTGAGGGCAAGAGAGGAAGGGGAAAAGGCCGAAAACTTTGGGGCAAAGGGCGGTTGCCCATGGGCAGCCCGTGGGTCCCACGGCTTGTGAGGAGAAACCGGGAAAAGACTCGGGTCTCGATTGGTCGCGTATTCGAAGTTCGTGGTTCGAATTGAACGTCGAACTATCGGTATGCGCGTGAAAACGGAGTTAATGAGCCCGAGATTGACATTTTCCATTGAGAAATGTCCCGGATGTGTGTGAGGCTCGGAAGCCGATTTTGCCCATTGCAAGTGATCAGGGCGAAGTTGTCCGCTTCTGACAGCATATCTCGTGTCTGCATCTCACGTTGGTCATTTTGGTATAAGTTGTCAGACCACGTGAACAATCATCCCTTAAGCCGGTAATACTAACGTGGGGCCGGAGACGTCCTAGGAGGTCGAAACTGGTTTTCTCAGGATGACTTCTGAGTTGCTTAGGCACCCCGGAGATTACTGTAATCTCTGTTTGTCAAGATCAGACCTCCAAGGACTTGAAGAGTGTATTTGAGACCTCTAAAGCACTGTTCGGGAGATCTAGTTGAGTTGTGTGATTTATTCCGACGATTCCACATTGAGCCTTGAGAAGGCTAGCATTGTGTAACGTAAGCATGCGGCGTCAAGTTTCCCCAAAGAGGACCTCCGGATATGGATTTCCACTGAAAATGGTCATTTCCGCTCTTCGGAGGTTACTCGGGAAACCGCGGAGGATTTTGCTGTCTGTTTTGCCCAATTGTGAATGTCTGCTAGAGTTTTCTGGGCAATACGGTATGAACTTCGTTTGCTGTAATTCTATCATACCATTCTCCGACTATGCTCTTCTGAAGAGGGGAATGCTTGTTTTGCCGTTCGGAAGTCATTTGAAGGGTCTGTGTGACTTCCAAGAGACAATCTGAAGCGTTGTTCATGCTCTGTGTGCTGATGGGGCATGGCCGCGTCTGATATTTGGCATTAACTTTTCTCCAGGAAACCAACATTTTTGGACTTCCACTGAAAAGTTTTCTGTATACAGAAAATTGTTCTGTATAGAGCAGATGATTTGCAAAATGCCTTTGAAGACATTTTCCATCCTTTTGGCATTGATGTGGATTTTTGGAGTCTAATATTCACTATCTTCCGACGACCGAGCGAACTATCGGAAAATAGTATCGTCCGTGTAGTGCACTGAAAATGCCGGTTTTGGACATTGTTGAGCTCTCTGGTCGCTCTGTTGCCCTTTGGTGACCCCTAGAGTCCTTCTGTCATGTCCATGGGTCATTTGCTCAATTTTGCCAACTTGAGGATGAATAGTGATTTCTCGCTCTGCCGAGCCGTTTTCTGTATTCTGCTCAAGTCGTGGCTTGGATCATTGCTAATATCGTTGTTTAGAATGGTGAGCCAAAATGGGGTGCTGACAGCTTGCCCCTCTTTGAGTGCTTGCTCGAGTAGAGGATGCAATCAAAGATTTCAGAAGCACCCCAGTTTGATAGCAATGATCAAGGTGGAATTTCCTATATGGCCCTCTCCTTTTTGCTTTGGATATGTAGGATGTTGTACCTAATAAAAAGGGAATATGGTGGGATGCGCACAATAGACATGTAGAATTCGGAACAAAGCTGAAACGGGCAATTAAAGTCGGGACTGACCCGACGGGGACTGACCCCAATGCAAGAAAAGTAGTTGGGACTGACCCCAATGCAAGAAAAGTAGTCGAGATTGACCCGAAGGGGTTTGCAATATGCACGGGGCGCATACCGAATGAACTGCATGGTTCAAAGGCACCTACCCGGTGGACTTGCGAGATGCACGAGCGCTTGCTCGGCGGGTTTGCAATATGCACGGGGCGCATACCGAATGAACTGCATGGTTCAAAGGCGCCTACCCGGTGGACTTGCGATGTGCACTGCAATCCTGAGAGGGTGCACGCTAATGAAAGTGCATTGCAGAAATAAATGTGCACTGCGGTCCTGAGAGGGTGCACGCTAATGAAAGTGCATTGCAGAAATAAATGTGCACTGTGGTCCTGAGAGGGTGCACGCTAATGAAAGTGCATTGCAGAAATAAATGTGCACTGCGGTCCTGAGAGGGTGCACGCTAATGAAAGTGCATTGCAGAAATAAATGTGCACTGCGGTCCTGAGAGGGTGCACGCTAATGAAAGTGCAATCCAGAAATAAATGTGCACTGCAGTCCTGAGAGGGTACACGCCAATTAAAGTGCATTGCGAAAATAAATGTGCACTGCAATCCTGAGAGGGTGCACGCTAATTAAAGTGCATTGCGGAAATAAATGTGCACTGCAGTCCTGAGAGGGTGCACGCCAATTAAAGTGCATTGCGGAAATAAATGTGCACTGCAGTCCTGAGAGGGTGCACGCCAATTAAAGTGCATTGCGGAAATAAAGGTGCGCGAAGTAAATGCAAACACTGAGGAGTAGTGTGAGGTGTGGAAGGAATCATTGTGTTTCTTCCCTCGTTGATTTCGTCCATGTCGCAATCGATGCTGTGGTAGGACGTTTAATTACTTGCCAACTGATTGCGATGCAACTGAGTGCCTGGAATGCTGCTCTGAAGATTCTCCTCTTGGGTTGAGATTGTCACCCGTCACATGAAGTAGAGATGAATCGATCTTGGGGAGATATCTTCCAAGGAGCGTTGATTTGTCGGAGGCAAGCGTTGATACTGGGACGAAGTCATTTCTCTGAAGCCTTACCTCTGTGGCAGTGATGTGTTTGATCTGCCGAAAGCCGGGCTCGCCGCTAGGCGGTTACCTATTGGGCTGGCGGAAACCGACTTTGCTGCTGAGGAATGATTGTGCTTTGTCGGAGGCCAGCTCTGCTGCTTGGGCGGTCATGCTTTGACCTGCAAGAAGTTCGCCGAAAGTCGGCGTCTTGTATTGCGAGACTCGAGCTCTAAGACAGAGCGCCTACGTATCCCGTGGAACTAGGAATCAGAGTCTGTCGTAGTTCATGCTATTTGCAGTACCTGTGATCCTGACATTACTAGTAAATCATGTTAGAAATACTAACAAGTAATGGACACAGGTAAGTGTGCGCACCCGAATTTCATCTCGTCGGGGCACGCATGCGCGCGCCTAAGCAAACGCGGCTTGGGAGTGTCCACCTTCCCAGGGAAGCGCGACGGACGCACGTGAGAAGGAGTCGCCACTTGCCATTTTACGACCCGAGGGTCGAGGGCCGGCAAGTTACCCGGGTCTAGGGGTACGGGGTACACCTAAATGCTAAGGCAATGGTCATACGGAACCGAAAATTCCGAATTCGGGGGTTCTATTACGTGCGGGCCTATATCCCGCACGCCCTCTCGGTACTCTAGCTTGCTAGGCTTGCCATTTTGTTTATTTACCGCGTGATTTAGAGTTGCGCTCGACTCGCCCGTTTTGACACCGTAAAGTCGATGAGTTGATTGAGTTGGGCCAAGAACCCGAAAGGTGAGTAGGCCTGTGTGTCGAGGGATCGGTTCACTATCTTGTCGTTACAGTTCATCGGACCAATACGGTCGATTCCCTGCGCGAACCGATATCACGATTATTCAAGCTTACTCATCCTTCGGTGATGATAGACCAACTTAACCAATTCGATACTCGGACCTCTCACTTACCGATCGGGGATCCTTACAAATGAATGAACGAACATACAAATAAAATCCTCACAATGTTCTCTCGAATAATTACAAAGTGTAAATGAATAAGTAAATGGATCCCGATCGGTTTGCATTGGGCCAATATTCCGCTCCGGCTCACCATGTGTTTTGAATAACCGATAAACAAATTAAGGCAACGCGGGCTCAAAGAGCCGGGGGTCGGGTCCAATCGAACCGACGATCTGCAGGAGAACCGGTTTGTTTCCACTGTAATCGTTGGACCGATCGAGCTCCCGGGTGATATCTAAACACGTTTCACACGTCCAATCCAAATTGCCTTCCACATAGGCCATATTTGGAGTGTGATGGTGACTCGAGGCTAGATCCCATTCCGCACTCGGGTTGCACGCGCTCGGTGAATTAGGAGGCGTTGAACCTCGTGTTCGGTAGTTTGGGGCATTGGACCCCGTGTAACACGTAACCTATGGGCTCGGGCCCGAATCGCGATAAATCATCATATGCAAAGACAAAACAGAAGAAAACTGATAAAACTGACACGATACAGAAAGTAACTGATAACAACTGATAAGTGTCAGTGAATATCAACGAATTGTGTATTAGGCCGAATGTACGTGATTTAATCAGTTATTAGCCGGGGTTGATTAACAAACAATGTATCTATCCTAGGCAAGCACAAGTGGCGGATTGGGATGAGGTTCTAAGCCGATTACATGTGTGTGTTTGTTTTATGACTCTCATTCAGTTAAGCGTCACTGTGGTTTCACCGAATTAACCAAACTCGTGTTTCGACTCTAGATTGGAATCTAATATTCCATCTATCCATTATCTAATATTTGATTAAGTCGGGTGCACAATTAGTCCGGTCTTTGGTGTTTTGCAACTGAAATAAAATACTCCCCACCGAATCTATGATAGAAAGAAAGAAACACCGAAAACGAACGAAATGGACCACGCGAATGAAACTCGCACCCGAACGGGTTGTCTTTTCTCATTCATAGCTCTAGGTGTTTCCAACTCCCTAAAGCCTAGGGTATCGGTGAATCATGGAATGACGGTTATGCCCTTGGATGATAAAATTGTGATGTTCGTGTATAAATTGGAGATTTGCGTC
Organism: Punica granatum; assembly: GCF_007655135.1. Classification (NCBI taxonomy): domain Eukaryota; kingdom Viridiplantae; phylum Streptophyta; class Magnoliopsida; order Myrtales; family Lythraceae; genus Punica; species Punica granatum. The sequence continues at coordinate 13,997,329 of NC_045133.1, forward strand.
ACGCGAAGGAGTCTAAGAAGGACTCTCGTGCCCCGACTCGGGCCGCCTCAAATTGGGCCCGGACCCGAGTCACGGCACGTGAGTACTCACTAGACATTAACTCCATTCGTGTTACGTGTCTCGGTATTTTGAAATTGCGAATTTTGATGAAAAGGGCATTCACATCGTTCCGTAAATCATCGATGCGTTTACAAATTAATAGCCAATTTACCCAATTATTTAGTCCGAGTGATTTATTTAACCGAATGTTACGTCCCGCTTATTTCGCTTGTAAAGTTATTCGGTGGTGGTAATTTCATGTGGTTATCTCGGTTTTAATGGGGGATTGTTCAAAATTAATGTATCCATCATCCAATTATCATGTGAATAACGAAAAATATGAGACACGGATACAAACAATCCCAAGGGACGATTTCAATCATGCCTTACATGCATAATATGCTTAAACTCAAGAACGAAATCTATTTCAACGAAACAAAAGAAAGTCGACGCCGTCAAGGTCTCTCAAATGCAAACGGACACACAAACACGTACACATGACACGTAATATAACGAAATCCACAAAGAATGACGTCGACTCATACGATGGGAAAAAATGTGAAACATGGGAACCGACTCATTTCGGGATGGGAGAAACCACCTTAGACCCGTGTGGTCCAAGGGGACTCTCGGCCACACCCATCCAAGAGTGGCCGTGGGTCCTCATGGCTCACGCGAGTCAAGGGGGCTCTCTAAACCCGATCTAAGCCTATTCCCACCATGCTAATACGTGGTACATGACAAAACAGCGGCAAAAGGGAACGGGGACCGGCTAGCTTCGAGGAAAGAGAAGTACCCTAGCCTCGGAGGAACCATAGAGGCTCACGTGTCACCCCCTCAAGGCTAGACCGTGGGTTCTATGGTTCGGCCGTGACTCGGGACCTCTCCCGCTTCGATCCACGTCGTCTCCCCTCATGAGATATACGTTCATGTAGTTTACGAGCATGATAGATAAAGTAAATAGATGCTGGACGTTGTATGGCATGCATGAGACGTCCGGATCCGAGAAAAAAATGCAAGCTTTCACCTATCCCGAACCTTTAAAGCATATTAACACCACACGTAAGTAAATATCAAAGATCCTAACTCCTCTAAGTTAAAAGGGGTGTTACCTAGCCTCGATGTACGAGGGAAAGAGTCGGGGAAGCGGCCACGAGAGTCGCAAGACTCGGTTTGGGCGGCTACGGGTGAGGGACCCGTAAGTGGGCAGGCGCGGCAGTCTCGGGAGAATGGCTTGGCACGCTCGCTCCGATCACGGAACGGTGCAAGGTCGGGCTCGTTGGACTCCTAAGAGGCAGATCTAGGTGGGCACGGAAAGCTCCGAGCGTGCCGAACCCTGAATAAGTCGGAAATGATGAGAGAAGTTCCAGTGAAAACACAGAAAACTGGTTAGCGAAAATGGGCAAAACGGAGGTCGTGCACGGTTGGTCGGCCCTCGGATCGTGACCACCTCTTCACGAGAGAGGGTGAGGGTTGTGAGGAACCCTTTAAAGGTGATGGCACGACTCTCCGAGGTCGTGGGATGAAATGGCACGCCGTTAGTGTTCGGTGCGCGCGGTGAGGGTCTCGGGACCCGATTGCAATTTCGGCTGGAACGGGGTCTTGGGGACCTCAAATCGAAAATCCAAGTCCGGAAATGGACTTAGGGGGTAGGAAATATGTAGGCTATGAAGTTTGAGAATTTTTGGGTTAAGTCGGGTCGGGTGGTTACCGGAATACCGGGTGGTTTTCCGGCGATTTTAGCCGGTTTCGGCCTTGGCATGGGCTGAATGAAAGTGAGGGGAGGGGCTGGAGTTTGAGAGGATTTTAGAGGGAGATTGGCTTGAGAGAGAAGGAGAATGAAGAAGTGATTAGATTAGTGAGGCTTGGAGCTTATAAAGGATGCCTTAATGGTGTGTTCAAGTGAGACTAATTGCGGTTTTGAGGTGATTAGTGGGCTGCCGAAATTGGAGGGAAGATTAGGGAGGGGTTTGTGTCTTGTAGAGTGTAGGGGAAGCAAGAGGGGTGATGGATGTGATGGATGGATGGAGGGAGGTGATGGATGGGGGGAAAATTCAAAATGTGTGGTGGAGGGAGACTTGAGCCGCCGGCCATGGGGGCTTGAGCCGCGGCTTGGGGCTGTCAATTCGAGCCGAGGGTTGAGCCGTGGCTTGGGGTTGAGCCGCGGCTTGATGGCTTGGCTTGGCTAGGCTGTGGGTCCCATTCGGTTGAGGGAAAAGCCGGGAAACGCTTGAAACTTGATTGAACGCGCATCCGACCTCCGATGTCCAATTAATTTGAAGATTTGGAATGCTTGAACTACGAGGATTTGAATGAGCCCAATATCGCCGTACGTCGTGTGAACGAACGTATGGGTGACTCGGCGCTTCAAGAGTCGGTTTCGCCCCGTTTGGACTTTCGGAGTGGAATTTAGCGCCCCTCGACCCCCGATTGACCTTTGTGCATCCTTGCATTTGTTTTGACGATCCTTTTACCCCATGGGGGATCGTTGGCCCATTGTCCTCGGTCGGGGACCGTTGGCCCGGGAAGGCCTAGGGACTTCGACCGGGATTTTCTCAGTGCGCCCTGAATGCCTTGAGGTGCTTGGAGGTTATCGTGAGGTACTCAGAGATCGTTGTGGTCTCTGTTTTCCGTGGAAATACCCGAAGGTTCACCGGGAGGCGTTCGTGATCACTGAAGCGCACTTCGGGAGATCGAGTCGAGTTCCGGAAGGTTGTCTGAAGCTTGTTCCCCGGCCCTGGTAGTCCCTGGGCGCCTGTAGACCCGTTTTGAGGGGTCGTTTGCTTGTCAGTGGAGCGAACCCCGGGAGCTCTGTCAGAAAAGGCGTCCGTGGGGATCGGGGTGTCCCGGCTTAAGCAGGATGTCCCGAAAATGCGCCCGGACGTGTCATTGGTCATTTTGGCACTGGGAGGGATTTTTGGAGCCCCATATTGGGCACCTTTCGGTGCTTCGGTGACTCAGTGATGAATAGTGCCACAGTGCCAGCTCCGTTGTTTTCGGGATTCCTCGTTCGTCTGTTCTTCCGAAAGCTTTCCTTTGCTTTTCTCAGTGACCCAGCTCTTCTCCTGTTACTCATGACCCCGTGCCCGCCTATTTGCCTCCGATTGCCGGGCGATGATTAGTGTCCCGAGCTCCAGTCGGGAATCCTTGTGCGGGAAGCCGGTGGGCCAAAATGGGGTGCTGACAGCTTGCCCCTCTTTGGTTGCATGCTCGGTTAGAGGATGTAGCCAAAGACCATGAGAGGCACCCTTTTTGGTCCCGGCGACCGCTTCAGTTGTCATTCTCTGTGATAGCTTGCTTCCCCGTGTTGGATATTTAGGGAGGATGTGCGAAGGTGCCCGAACCTGTCGTAGGGTAACCACCTGATTAGGAAGCGAATATTATGGAATGTATGTGAGGGGTCTAACCCCACACGACAGCCTATGTAGGGCTAAGACCTATGGAAAGCGGTGAAGTTACTAGGCCGAAGCCCGAGGAAAGCAGTAAAATGGACGCGAAGTCCGTGGACACGAAGTCCGGAAAGCAGTAAGATAAAGGCGGGACTCGGCCCTGCGAAGAGTGAAGACGGGACTCGGCCCTGCAGAATAGTGGATGACGGGACTTGGCCCTGCCTAAAAGACGGGACTCGGCCCTGCAGATGGGACTCGGCCCTGGAGTAAAGATGGGACTCGGCCCTGCTAAAGAATGGGATGCTGATGATGGGACTCGGCCCTGCATAAAAGGGAAGACGGGACTCGGCCCTGCAGAAAAGTGAAGACGGGACTCGGCCCTGCAGAAAAGTGAAGACGGGACTCGGCCCTGCATAAAAGTAAAGATGGGGCTCGGCCCTGCATAAAAGTGGTGGTGGGACTCGGCCCTGCAGATGGGACTCGGCCCTGCGGAAGAGTAATGATGGGACTCGGCCCTGCATAAGAGTAAAGACGGGACTCGGCCCTGCAGAATGCTGATGACGGGACTCGGCCCTGCACGGAAGTGAAGACGGGACTCGGCCCTGCAGAAAAGTGAAGACGGGACTCGGCCCTGCATAAAAGTAAAGATGGGGCTCGGCCCTGCAGATGGGACTCGGCCCTGCAGAAAAGTAAAGATGGGACTCGGCCCTGCAGAAAAATAAAGACGGGACTCGGCCCTGCATGTGAGTGGCGGTGGGTCTTGGCCCTGCAGAAAGTGAAGTCGGGACTTGGCCCTGCGGAACAGTGAGCACCTGCGTATCCCGTGAGACCGGGAGTCAACGTCTGCGGTGGTCCTAGCTGCTTGGCACCTGTGACCCTAACATCATTAGCAAGTCATAGTGAGTCATTAACGATGTACTGGTGTACCAATGCTTATGAAGATGATGTCATTGTGACACACGACGCTTCAGTTTTGGGTTCCCTAGGTGACCCGTAAAGAACTTTGCTTTGGTAAACACGGTTGGATTCCGCTTTCAAAGGCCTCGATGCGAGGCCTTCAGGGACTTTTGTTGACCATGCGTGGGTATATTAAGACGTCCTCAGTGACGCCCTAGCGACTCCGTCGGTTGTTCGACGCGCTTGTCGGCTTAGGACCCTTCTCGTCAGGGTAGCGCAAGGCGGCTGCGTTTGTGACCCGTATGGGGAGTTCTGCACAAATTTGACCAGACCTCAGTCTAGTCTTCCCAAAGTGTTATGAGTAGGCTCCCGGAAAGGAATGTCTGGGATTTTGGCTTTGTGGTAGTCGATTGAAGGGTGACTGTGACCCATTTTAGAGTTATGTAAATGACAAGGAGAAAAGAGAGAAAGCTTAGAGAGCACGTTGTCCCAAGCTAAAAGGATACACGGGTTCATGCCTACAGCGAAATGTACCCCCCTTCTTGTCTTTCCGCGGTATGGGCTGTGCCAAACTCCTGGGATGACGTGCTCGGTTGTCCAGTATGCCTGGGAAAGAATCCGCCTTGGAAAGTTGAATTGTGTTGAAGAGCCGATCGAGGGTCGCGTTGGAATGGATAGCCTGGCCATTTCCCTTGGGGATCCCTAGCTCGCGCAGTGTGCGAGAGCCTCGGGTGACTATTTTGTTTATCTCTCGTTTTGCTCTCCTTTTGCTACGGTCACCCACCTCGGGGCCGCACCTCTCAACCTAAAGGGGATGAGCTCTCCTTTTGCCACGACCGCCCGCCTCGGGATTTTCGGTCATGCCTCTCTTTTGCCCTAGCTTTTGCCTAGGTCGCCCAGAGGGGTTTTCGACCTAGCGGGCTCGATTCTTTATCTCTCGAGTTTGCAAGGGCGAAGTGCTCGAATGATTCGACGTTCGAGTGCGTTACGTTCTGTCTCCGTCGAGGAGTTGCGACTGCTGCTTCCCTTTTTGTTGGGATTTGTTCCTTTCTTTGGATTGGGGGTGCCGGTGTTTTTGGTGAACCTCGGCATTGCCCCATTTTTTGTTGGCGGGTTTTTCCCGCTTCTTTTCTCTCTCTCTTCATTGGCGGGTTTATCCCGCTTCTTTTCGCTCTGTTTTTCTTCTTGCAGCTGGGGTCTGTATTGTGCCCCTTGTATTTGTTTGAAACTCCTCGACTTTGCATCATCGAGGCTGCTTTTGTTTGCTTCGCCTCATGGAGACTTGACGTACTTTGTTGTCCTAGCCCAATTTTGTGAGGGATGGTTTTCTCAGAAGTCTGATGCTTGTGCACTCAAAAGCCGAACTTCGCGTCTTTTGTCCTTGTAAATTTTACAAGTCCTTTCCCCTATTGTCTAAAACGAAAACAAAATTGCCCCAGGAGTGTGGGTAACCAAGGTTGCCTCCGCGTGAATGTTGGACGGGGATGCCCCGGTCTTTGTGATTTGTGTCGGGCGTCTTGTACAACCATCGTCCCCGATCGTGCTTGTGGTTCCAGCATCAGTTGTACGCCGGAAAGGTGTGTTCTCGAAGCCGATAGGCATGTTTGTTTGTCGATTGGGACGGTTGCGCTGAAGGCATGCAGCTCGTTCGGATACTTCCGTCGTCGGTTTCATAGGGGGTACCTCCTTGTCGGGCCCTTCCCTACTAAAGTATAGGAAGAAAGACCCGATAGGAGTTCTCGGGGAGGTGTGAACCCGCGCATCGCTCTTCGCCCGCGACTGGCGTGTCCCTGTGGAGGATGACAAAGAGGATGATGCATTAGGCGATTATGCGGTGGAATATGTGGTAAGAAATGTAAGGTGGACCCATGGGAGGTTCCCTCATCCAGCGCACGACCCGTGGGTGCCGCACGTGGGGGACACTCAATTCCGAGAGTCTAATCATCACCACCCTGGGGTGGCTAGACTGTGTTTGTGAGCCGTATAAGTGCACTTTCCCCAATTGTGGGTTGGCATGCGCAGCCGTCTTAAGGAGGGCCCGAGGAGCCGAGTTCCATGAGGACAAACAAGTCGAACAAATCCGACAAAACCAATAGGGCGTCCTGAGAACTGTCCTAATGCCCCTTTCTTGTCCGGAGTCCGCTTGAGGATGCATTAAGATAAATGTAAAGAGAGAGTTTTAGGAGAAGTATGTTTTTGCAAGGCGCATGGTTCTCCGTCTGTTGGTTAGTATCCACTGCGGTGGGTGGGGTCGGCGTCTCAAAAGCGCAGCTCGGAATACACAAGTCGCTGTGTCGGTTGGCTGTGCTTGAGTGGAACCTAGAAATGAAAATAATTCTTTTCAGCAGGCGAAAGTGCTTGAAATAAATGAGGAGAAAGAATATACAGATGCGACGATTTCAAAACATGCGAAGGTATTTCCATTAAGATCGGCATTCGAATTACAACAAAAGTCCCTCTTCCGCCGTGCGGCTCATAGTTTCGACCGCACGCAGGGAATGTTTTTCGTGGGTAGTCTCATGGGGAAATCAACCCTTCCTCTTCGGCATTATCCTTGCCCCTAGGGTAAATACCGATCAGATCGATAGCCGCGTCAGAGCTTGATCCATGGTCGGGGAGAGGGTTAGCCTGGACATTCGGTGGCTTGACTTCATTGAAAGAGAGTCGGTTCTTCTCAATCATCTCTTGTAATTTGCCCCGGAGGGTGTAACATTCGTCCGTAGTGTGCCCCGGAGCGCCCATATGGTATTCACAACGGAGATTCTGATCCTGATTCGCGGGATTGAACTGAGGATGAGGGGCCATGGGTCTAATTTCCTTAGCTGCCAGAAGTTGGCGATAGACTTGTGATTGGGGAACCGGTAAAGGCGGGTATTGCGGACGCGGCCTAGCCTGCCCTCCTTGTCGGGGTTGCAAGTTTGGGGCTTGTTGAGCCGTTGATGGAGCTCCTAAAGCTAGGGGCCCGTTTGGAGATGCCCAATGAGGGGTAGACGTGTAATTGTGACCGTGTGGTTGCGGGGCCCGTGTCGGAGGGTAAGCCGGTGGCGCCGAGTAGTTAATCGGCAGGGCCGGGTATTGCTGCTGGTATGGCATGGGTATTTGGCGTCCAAGGTTGACGGCATTAACGAACGCGTCTCTGTCCTTTTTGTTACCCGTTGGTGATGGCGCAGTAGCGGTATTCTTCGATGACTGCTCCTCCTTTCCGGTCGGTCCTTCTATCTTCCCAAGCTTGATGCCCATGTCAAGTTTCTTCCCAGCGTCGATCAGACTGGAGAATGAGGAAGTGTGGGCCAACAAATGCGAATAATACACTCCTCTTAGCGTGGAGTGGAACAGCTGGATCTGTTGCGCCTCGCTGATCGGAGGGATGTGCTTTGCTGCTTGGGCCCGCCACTTGGTAGCATACTCCTCAAACTTTTGGCCCCGCGCCATTTCTTTCGTGCTTAGCTCCAAAAGGGTGGGAGGCGTTTCTGCGCAATACCGGTACTGGTCGATAAACTTCCGAGAGAGGTCCTCCCACGTCGGAATGTCCTCGGCCTTTAGTGACATGAACCAATCGAGAGCGGATCCCGATAGGCTGTCTTGAAAGGAATGGATGACGAACTCCTCGTACTCCCAGTACTGTAGCATCTTTCCCCGGTAATGGCGGAGATGATGGCGGGGATCCGTCGTGCCCCCGTAGGCCTTGAACTCCGGGATTTTGAACTTCGGGGGTAAACGCATGCCCGGGAATAAACTGCAGTCACCATAGCGCGCATCGGGTCGAGCATCATTTGCTTGCAGAGCTCGTATTGTCTCTTCCATTCGTTTCAGTCTGCGTTCTTGTTCGGCGTTCGCCTCGGGGAAGAAGTGCGTTGGTGAAGCGAACTGGGCCGCATGGGCCGATGTGCCCGGTTCGAAGAAGGTGGTGTTTATCGGGGGCGGCGCCGGGTAAGAGAGGCCGGCATGGGGGTGTAGCGATGAGTAGGGTGGGAGCTCCGTGGCTTGAAAGTGAGTTGGAGCGGGTGCGTTGGACGTCGGGAAAACCGTCGGCGGAGGTATTGTGTAGGCCATGGCTGGGGCCGGTATGGAGACGGGCGGAGGTGCGGACAGAATGCGTTCCGAGGATAGGAAGGCTGCCGGTGGAAGAGGGACGGCCGTGGGGGCCGGTGGTGGCGGATATGGGCCGGTGACAGGATGAGCCATGGACGTGTGCAATGTTGGCGGCGGGGGTGCCTCCATATTCTCCGGGGCCTGAGTCGGCGGAATCCAGGGAGTCGGCTCAGTCATTGGCCCTTGTCCCGGCGGAGGTGTGGAACTCAAGGAGGCCCGGTTAGGTCCTCTGAGCAGGGCGAGCAGCTCTGCCATGTTAGTGGCCATTTGGTTGACCGTGCCTTCGAGGACCGCAATGCGGGCTTGGTCATCGGTGGCGGCGGAGGTTGGTGAGACCGGTGGCTGAGGTGCCCCCGAAGACGCCGGGGGCGGGAGATGTGTTGGAAGAGCGCCGGAGTACACCGGGAGTACGCCTGCAGGAGTGAGAGGCGGTGGAGCGTGCGTTTGTGGTGGTGGAGAGAGAGTCGGGACCGAGGGATTGACCTCTTCGGGAATATCGATCTGATCCCCTTCCGCCATCCTGAGACGCTGACGAGTTGGGTATCGGTGTGACGCCAGTTGTGATCACCTAGATTCCAAGAATGTGTAAGGACATACACCAATATCTCAAGTGATAAGTGCGGAATTAAGTAAAATGACAAAATGTATGAGATGCATGAGCTTTCAAAACACTAATGTCATTACATTGATTGGCTCCAAGTTCCATGGTTTTACAAAATAGAACATTCGGAAGAAAGGAGAGGAACATAAATGTAAAGCCGACATCCCTTTACGCTCGGTGGCCGCTCGAAAGTGGCGTGGGCCCGAGCGAGGGCAAAAATGGGTGCGTGAATCTGAGCCAACCCGCTCTAAAGCTCTCTGTGGTCAGTGAGTTCCGCGTGAACGTCCGCAAGCTCACAACGGAGTCGATCTCTCTTCTTTGATGGACTGCAACTCTGTGTGCATGACTCCTTGGACTGAGCTCTCCGCGTCTGGAACGTCTGCATGCAGTGTGCGGGGAATCCGTGGCAAACGTCGTCGACAAACGGGTGTGAGTCCCTGCGGATGGAATTGCGCCATATATGCCACGGTAGCTGAGAAAGCTCGTTCGTCGTCGGTAGGGTGCCCCGGGAAATAGAGCTCTTGAACGGTGCGCGTGTTCCATAAACGTTGAACTTCTCTGATCCGCAGAACTCTATCTGGAAGTAAAGTTATAATATCCGTCCACGTGAAGCGGTGGGGAGTGCGATCTGCCTCCCTAGGAATATCCTGTAAGCCACCAAGTTGTCTGATGACGCGGGTCGGGAAAACAAGTGTGCTCCCCAAGTGACTGATCAAAGGGAGTCCTATGATTGTAGGACATCCAATGGTCATGGGACCACCGGGATTCCAACGAGCAGCCCACGAAAACTGTGCCGGAGTGAGTCTCTCGAAGAACTGGATCCAGTCAGTGTAGTCGCGATCGGAGGGCCGAAACACTTGAAGTAGGCGAGCTATAAGCGAACGCTTGTCAGTGATGCGGAAAAGGGGGTGTGATGAACAGAATGGCCTGATGTGTCCGAGGAGCCAAATCTGAAGAAGATGCGGAGCTCCTCTCATTTTACCACGTCGATCCTCTCGTACATAGTCAAGAGACCGAATGGTCTCAGCCAAGACGGCTTCCACATAACTATGCCCCCTACCACTTGGAGGACGACTTGGGCAAGTGCCCCGTCTATGAGGTTCGACGAGTGTGGGAACAGGATGGTCCCAAAGATGAGCAAGAGGAACCCGTGACAGGCGTCACGCTGGTATGATTCCTCCCTGGTATTGAGAGAACGAACCTGTATGAAGTCTATGAGCCATTCGGTCCTAACGCTATGCTCTCGCCCATGCTGAAGTTCAAGACGAATTTCTTCGTCGTGGAGATCTAAGAGGATGGCGAGTCTACTCTGTATCGTGGCGAACTGGTTGGGCACCACGATGTCGAAGGTCGGCGTGGGTCGCTGAATGAGCACCGCGTACTCCTCTACTGTAGGAGCCAGCTCTGATCCCTGAAAACTGAATACAGCCCGCTGAATGTCCCAATAACTAATAGCAGCTTCAAGTAGGTTCCAGTCAATGGGGGAATCAGCGAGTAATGGCAAGTCTCCTATGATGAGCCGAAGGAATGCACGGTCAACTGGGCGGAACGTGTTCCAGAGGCGGGTGATGTCCGCGGATGGCATGATGACGTCATCGAGTCTGAGACAGGGATGCGAGCGATCCATCCTTACCTAGATGGGGGAGATGTCGGCTTAACATTTTTTTAGGGTCAAATCAATGTAATGTCCTAGGTTTTTCGAAAAATGTATCCAGTGCGGAAAGATAAACTATAGTTTTGTTCTTTACAGTATACATCTCTCTTTCTTAAGAAACAACAAAATGCCCGTCCTAGAAAAAAAACTACGGGCCGACTCAAGGACTCGACTTTGGGTCGGTTGACGGCATGGAGGTAAAAATTGGTCCAGCATGACGGTCCCTGTGTATGCATGGTTTTCGGTGCTACTGGGAGAAACGCTAACTAGGGATGGGGGCTCCCGACTCAAGGGTGTGAATTCCTTGAAATCGAGCGAGGATCTTTGGGGGCCTGTTCGGTGGCATAGCCGACTCGATCCGTTCCCTTACTCGGAACCTCTGACTAACCTAGCTTCCTATATTGGTGCCCGTGGGATGTCGGACAAGGTCCCTAAGAATCTAGTATGATGTGCAATGCATGTACGGGAAATAAAAGTGCGTAAAATAGATAAGCGGGAAATGCGGAAAGCGGTAAACAGACAAGCAAACGAACAAGCGGGAACGAGCTCGAACCCTCTAAGTGTCCCCAGTGGAGTCACCAAGCTGTGCGCACCCGAATTTAATCTCGTCGGGGCACGCATGCGCGCGCCTAAGCAAACGCGGCTTGGGAGTGTCCACCTTCCCAGGGAAGCGCGACGGACGCACGTGAGAAGGAGTCGCCACTTGCCATTTTACGACCCAAGGGTCGAGGGCCGGCAAGTTACCCGGGTCTAGGGGTACGGGGTACACCTAAATGCTAAGGCAATGGTCGTACGGAACCGAAAATTCCGAATTCGGGGGTTCTATTACGTGCGGGCCTATATCCCGCACGCCCTCTCGGTACTCTAGCTTGCTAGGCTTGCCATTTTGTTTATTTACCGCGTGATTTAGAGTTGCGCTCGACTCGCCCGTTTTGACACCGTAAAGTCGATGAGTTGATTGAGTTGGGCCAAGAACCCGAAAGGTGAGTAGGCCTGTGTCGAGGGATCGGTTCACTATCTTGTCGTTACAGTTCATCGGACCAATACGGTCGATTCCCTGCGCGAACCGATATCACGATTATTCAAGCTTACTCATCCTTCGGTGATGATAGACCAACTTAACCAATTCGATACTCGGACCTCTCGCTTGCCGATCGGGGATCCTTACAAATGAATGAACGAACATACAAATAAAATCCTCACAATGTTCTCTCGAATAATTACAAAGTGTAAATGAATAAGTAAATGGATCCCGATCGGTTTGCATTGGGCCAATATTCCGCTCCGGCTCACCATGTGTTTTGAATAACCGATAAACAAATTAAGGCAACGCGGGCTCAAAGAGCCGGGGGTCGGGTCCAATCGAACCGACGATCTGCAGGAGAACCGGTTTGTTTCCACTGTAATCGTTGGACCGATCGAGCTCCCGGGTGATATCTAAACACGTTTCACACGTCCAATCCAAATTGCCTTCCACATAGGCCATATTTGGAGTGTGATGGTGACTCGAGGCTAGATCCCATTCCGCACTCGGGTTGCACGCGCTCGGTGAATTAGGAGGCGTTGAACCTCGTGTTCGGTAGTTTGGGGCATTGGACCCCGTGTAACACGTAACCTATGGGCTCGGGCCCGAATCGCGATAAATCATCATATGCAAAGACAAAACAGAAGAAAACTGATAAAACTGACACGATACAGAAAGTAACTGATAACAACTGATAAGTGTCAGTGAATATCAACGAAATTGTGTATTAGGCCGAATGTACGTGATTTAATCAGTTATTAGCCGGGGTTGATTAACAAACAATGTATCTATCCTAGGCAAGCACAAGTGGCGGATTGGGATGAGGTTCTAAGCCGATTACATGTGTGTGTTTGTTTTATGACTCTCATTCAGTTAAGCGTCACTGTGGTTTCACCGAATTAACCAAACTCGTGTTTCGACTCTAGATTGGAATCTAATATTCCACCTATCCATTATCTAATATTTGATTAAGTCGGGTGCACAATTAGTCCGGTCTTTGGTGTTTTGCAACTGAAATAAAATACTCCCCACCGAATCTATGATAGAAAGAAAGAAACACCGAAAACGAACGAAATGGACCACGCGAATGAAACTCGCACCCGAACGGGTTGTCTTTTCTCATTCATAGCTCTAGGTGTTTCCAACTCCCTAAAGCCTAGGGTATCGGTGAATCATGGAATGACGGTTATGCCCTTGGATGATAAAATTGTGATGTTCGTGTATAAATTGGAGATTTGCGTCACGCGAAGGAGTCTAAGAAGGACTCTCGTGCCCCGACTCGGGCCGCCTCAAATTGGGCCCGGACCCGAGTCACGGCACGTGAGTACTCACTAGACATTAACTCCATTCGTGTTACGTGTCTCGGTATTTTGAAATTGCGAATTTTGATGAAAAGGGCATTCACATCGTTCCGTAAATCATCGATGCGTTTACAAATTAATAGCCAATTTACCCAATTATTTAGTCCGAGTGATTTATTTAACCGAATGTTACGTCCCGCTTATTTCGCTTGTAAAGTTATTCGGTGGTGGTAATTTCATGTGGTTATCTCGGTTTTAATGGGGGATTGTTCAAAATTAATGTATCCATCATCCAATTATCATGTGAATAACGAAAAATATGAGACACGGATACAAACAATCCCAAGGGACGATTTCAATCATGCCTTACATGCATAATATGCTTAAACTCAAGAACGAAATCTATTTCAACGAAACAAAAGAAAGTCGACGCCGTCAAGGTCTCTCAAATGCAAACGGACACACAAACACGTACACATGACACGTAATATAACGAAATCCACAAAGAATGACGTCGACTCATACGATGGGAAAAAATGTGAAACATGGGAACCGACTCATTTCGGGATGGGAGAAACCACCTTAGACCCGTGTGGTCCAAGGGGACTCTCGGCCACACCCATCCAAGAGTGGCCGTGGGTCCTCATGGCTCACGCGAGTCAAGGGGGGCTCTCTAAACCCGATCTAAGCCTATTCCCACCATGCTAATACGTGGTACATGACAAAACAGCGGCAAAAGGGAACGGGGACCGGCTAGCTTCGAGGAAAGAGAAGTACCCTAGCCTCGGAGGAACCATAGAGGCTCACGTGTCACCCCCTCAAGGCTAGACCGTGGGTTCTATGGTTCGGCCGTGACTCGGGACCTCTCCCGCTTCGATCCACGTCGTCTCCCCTCATGAGATATACGTTCATGTAGTTTACGAGCATGATAGATAAAGTAAATAGATGCTGGACGTTGTATGGCATGCATGAGACGTCCGGATCCGAGAAAAAAATGCAAGCTTTCACCTATCCCGAACCTTTAAAGCATATTAACACCACACGTAAGTAAATATCAAAGATCCTAACTCCTCTAAGTTAAAAGGGGTGTTACCTAGCCTCGATGTACGAGGGAAAGAGTCGGGGAAGCGGCCACGAGAGTCGCAAGACTCGGTTTGGGCGGCTACGGGTGAGGGACCCGTAAGTGGGCAGGCGCGGCAGTCTCGGGAGAATGGCTTGGCACGCTCGCTCCGATCACGGAACGGTGCAAGGTCGGGCTCGTTGGACTCCTAAGAGGCAGATCTAGGTGGGCACGGAAAGCTCCGAGCGTGCCGAACCCTGAATAAGTCGGAAATGATGAGAGAAGTTCCAGTGAAAACACAGAAAACTGGTTAGCGAAAATGGGCAAAACGGAGGTCGTGCACGGTTGGTCGGCCCTCGGATCGTGACCACCTCTTCACGAGAGAGGGTGAGGGTTGTGAGGAACCCTTTAAAGGTGATGGCACGACTCTCCGAGGTCGTGGGATGAAATGGCACGCCGTTAGTGTTCGGTGCGCGCGGTGAGGGTCTCGGGACCCGATTGCAATTTCGGCTGGAACGGGGTCTTGGGGACCTCAAATCGAAAATCCAAGTCCGGAAATGGACTTAGGGGGTAGGAAATATGTAGGCTATGAAGTTTGAGAATTTTTGGGTTAAGTCGGGTCGGGTGGTTACCGGAATACCGGGTGGTTTTCCGGCGATTTTAGCCGGTTTCGGCCTTGGCATGGGCTGAATGAAAGTGAGGGGAGGGGCTGGAGTTTGAGAGGATTTTAGAGGGAGATTGGCTTGAGAGAGAAGGAGAATGAAGAAGTGATTAGATTAGTGAGGCTTGGAGCTTATAAAGGATGCCTTAATGGTGTGTTCAAGTGAGACTAATTGCGGTTTTGAGGTGATTAGTGGGCTGCCGAAATTGGAGGGAAGATTAGGGAGGGGTTTGTGTCTTGTAGAGTGTAGGGGAAGCAAGAGGGGTGATGGATGTGATGGATGGATGGAGGGAGGTGATGGATGGATGGAGGGAGGTGATGGATGGGGGGAAAATTCAAAATGTGTGGTGGAGGGAGACTTGAGCCGCCGGCCATGGGGGCTTGAGCCGCGGCTTGGGGCTGTCAATTCGAGCCGAGGGTTGAGCCGTGGCTTGGGGTTGAGCCGCGGCTTGATGGCTTGGCTTGGCTAGGCTGTGGGTCCCATTCGGTTGAGGGAAAAGCCGGGAAACGCTTGAAACTTGATTGAACGCGCATCCGACCTCCGATGTCCAATTAATTTGAAGATTTGGAATGCTTGAACTACGAGGATTTGAATGAGCCCAATATCGCCGTATGTCGTGTGAACGAACGTATGGGTGACTCGGCGCTTCAAGAGTCGGTTTCGCCCCGTTTGGACGTTCGGAGTGGAATTTAGCGCCCCTCGACCCCCGATTGACCTTTGTGCATCCTTGCATTTGTTTTGACGATCCTTTTACCCCATGGGGGATCGTTGGCCCATTGTCCTCGGTCGGGGACCGTTGGCCCGGGAAGGCCTAGGGACTTCGACCGGGATTTTCTCAGTGCGCCCTGAATGCCTTGAGGTGCTTGGAGGTTATCGTGAGGTACTCAGAGATCGTTGTGGTCTCTGTTTTCCGTGGAAATACCCGAAGGTTCACCGGGAGGCGTTCGTGATCACTGAAGCGCACTTCGGGAGATCGAGTCGAGTTCCGGAAGGTTGTCTGAAGCTTGTTCCCCGGCCCTGGTAGTCCCTGGGCGCCTGTAGACCCGTTTTGAGGGGCCGTTTGCTTGTCAGTGGAGCGAACCCCGGGAGCTCTGTCAGAAAAGGTGTCCGTGGGGATCGGGGTGTCTCGGCTTAAGCAGGATGTCCCGAAAATGCGCCCGGACGTGTCATTGGTCATTTTGGCACTGGGAGGGATTTTTGGAGCCCCATATTGGGCACCTTTCGGTGCTTCGGTGACTCAGTGATGAATAGTGCCACAGTGCCAGCTCCGTTGTTTTCGGGATTCCTCGTTCGTTTGTTCTTCCGAAAGCTTTCCTTTGCTTTTCTCAGTGACCCAGCTCTTCTCCTGTTACTCATGACCCCGTGCCCGCCTATTTGCCTCCGATTGCCGGGCGATGAATAGTGTCCCGAGCTCCAGTCGGGAATCCTTGTGCGGGAAGCCGGTGGGCCAAAATGGGGTGCTGACAGTAAGCATGAAAATGTTGTTGCGACACGCAGATCTTCAGTTTTGGGTCACCTAAACAACCCATGAAGATTTTTGCTTTGACAGTATAAGTAGGTCCCGTTGTCGGAGGCCTAGATGCGAGGCCTCCAGGGGCTCCCGTTAGCTATGTATTGGGCATATCGAGACATCCCCGACGATGCCCTAGCAACTCTATCGGTTGTTCGACGCGCCTGTCGGCTTTGAACCCTTCTCAATAGGGTACCGTAGGGCGGCTGTAGTTGGAACTCGTTTGGGGATTTCTGTTCAAATTTGGTCAGACTCGGTCCAACCATTTCCAAAGCGTTATGACTAGACTCTCGAAGAGGAATGTCTGGGATTTTGGCTCTGTGATAGCCTGTTGAAGGATTGCTGTGACCCATTCGGAGTTATGCAAAGACAAAGTGAAAAGAGAAAGCTTGGGAAGCACGTTGCCCGCAGGCTAAAAGGATACACGGGTTCACGCCTGCAGTGAGATGTACCCCCATTTTCCTTCGTCCTTCTGTTGTGTAGGTTGTACTGAACTGCTTGGACGGCGTATTCAGTTACCCACTGTGCTTGAGGAAGGTTCCCTCTTGGACGGTTGAATGGTATTGGAGAGCCGATCGGGAATCGTGTTAGAATAGATAAACTGGCCACTTCCCTTGGGGATCCCTTGTCCACACGATGTGTGAGAGACTATGGGGCAATTTTATTTATCTCTCGTTTTGCTCTCCTTTTGCTACGGTCACCCACCTCGGGGCCGCACCTCTCAACCTAAAGGGGAAGAGCTCTCCTTTTGCCACGACCGCCACAAAGGGTTTTCGGTCGTGCCTCTCTTTTACCCTAGCTTTTGCCTAGGTCGCCCCAAAAAGGGATTTTCGACCTAGCGGGCTCGATTCTTTTATCTCTCGAGTTTGCAAGGGCGAAGGGTTCGAAGGATTCAACCTCCAAATGCATTGTTTTCTGTCTCCGTCAAGGAGTTGTGTCTGCTGCTCCCCTTTTGTCGGGGTTTGTTGATTTCTCAGGATTGGCGGCGTCGGAGTTTTAAATCTCGGCGGTGCCTTGTTTTGTTCATTGGCAGGTTTTTCCTGCATCTTTTCTCTCTCTCTCTTCATTGGCGGGTTTTTCCCGCTTCTTTTCGCTCTGTTTTTTTTCTTGCAGCCGGGGTTTATTTTGTGCCCCGTGTCTTTGTTTGAAACTCCTCGACTTTGTATCGCCGAGGCCACTTTGGTGTGCTTCGCCTCGTGGAGACTTGTTGTGTGTTGCTAGCCCTATTTTGTGAGGACCAGCTTTCTTGGAAGTTTGACTCCCGTGCACTCGAAAGTTGAACTTCGTGTCATTTTCCCTTGCAATCTCTTCAGGTGAATTCCCCTATTGTCTAGAAGGAAAATACAAATTTGCCTTAGGGAATCAGTGGTTGGAGTTGTTTTGATGCTTGTTGTGGAGGAGGCCTGGACTTAACGCAAATGACCAGGAGCGTTCCAACGTCACTTGCTGGAGTGACCCACAATGGCGACTCGGGGCGAACTTCAACCAGGGAGGCCCAGTGTACGTCGCTTGTCGAGGTTGTGTTGGCGCGAACTTCAACCGGGGATGCCCCAGTGTACGTCGCTTGGAAAAGTTGTGCTAGTGCGAACTTCAACCGGGGATGTCCCAGTATACGTCGCTTGGAAATGCTTTTCGTGGGTGGATGATGTCCGAGGTGGTCTCGGTGCAAGCGTTGAACGCGAATGCCCTGGTCTTTTATCGTCGATGTGACTCGTGGTGGGCGGTTTGTACAACTGTCGCCCTTGGCCGTCTCATGTCGTCAATGTCAACTGAAATCGTTGCGTTGATGGCATAAGGCTCGCTCAGTTGTTTTTGTCTTTAGCTTTGTAGGGGGTACCTCCGTGCCGAGCCCCTTCCCTGTCAAAGTATAAGGGAGGAGGCTCGAGAGGAGTTCTCGAAAAGGCGTGAGCCTGTGCATCATTCTTCGCCTGTGACCGGCGTGTCCCTGTAAAAGATGACAAAGAAGATGGTGTGTTAGGCGACTGTGCGGTGGAGTATGCGGTAAGAAATATGGGGTGGACCCATGGGAAAATCCCTTTTGTCCCGCACACGACCCATGGGGTGTCGCGTGTGGATGACATTTGTTTCCGGGAATGTAGTCATCACCACTCTGGAGTGGTTAGACCATGACTGAGGTCACATAAGCATGTTTTCCCTAATTACGAGTAGGCATGCGCAGCCGTCCTAGGGAAGGCTCGAGAAGCCGGGTCCCACGAGGACAGGTGAGTCGAATAGGTCCAACAAAACTGATAGGGCGTCTTCGAGACTGTCCTAATGCTCCATTGAAGGATTTGTTCATGTCGGGAGCCCATTTGTGGGAATGCATTTGAATGAAAGCAACAGAGAGTTTAAAGAAAACTGCGCGTGTTGCCCCAGTGTTTAGTCGGTGACCACAACGGAGGTGGATGAAATCCATTCTTTGATTGGAGGCGTGACCGTGCTGGTCTGCGATAGAGAGTTGGGTCATGCTCTGTTTGTGGAGCTGTCACTTTCTGTCTTTGCAGTGGAAAGATTAGACTTGCTCCTTGAAGTATCGCTTGGATGAATTTGTATCCAAGTCGATTTTGGATTTCAGATGAGCTGAGGAATAGCGCAAGGCGCTGCAATGCAGTGACGCCGATTTGCTTGCGGTATTGCTTTATGGAGCAGGGATGGGGACTCAGTGTTGAAATCCCAAGGAGCTGGATGGATGGGAGACGTTTGTTGTCCCAATTGTGGTCGCTTAGTATTCAGGCTGTCTTCTTGTTGAGAATTTCCTGCAATGGGAAAAGAAAACAATGAAGGAGCATGAACCGTTCAGCATTTCAATGCAAGAGTGTAGGGAAGCGAACTGGCCTAGTAGGTGTCGTGCGAGCACACCGAGAGACATGCATTGATACGTTGAGCAGGCATGTATGAGTTGGTGTGAACATGCTTGGACATGTGTGAGGCGCGCTCGATTGCTGGTAGATGCGCTGGGTCACGCGGAGGGACGTGCGTCCGATCACGCAGTGACACTCTTTGTTAGGAAGAAGTTAGTGTTGGTTAACTTCGCCTAGGAAGGTTGATCGGCCCTCGGGCCACAGTTCGTCTTGCTGTGGAGGAAGGGTGAAGGCCGCGAGTGGCCTGCCCGCTAAAGTAGGCACGACTCGCCTATCGTGCGGGGTGGGTGGCCGGGCTGGACGGCCTCTGGTCATAGCACGTCTCGCCATGGAGAGGTGAAGACCGCAAGTGGTCTACCCGCGAAGGTCGGCACAACTTGTCTATCGCGCGGAAATGCGTTGTAGCCGCAAGAGAATAAATATATCAAATGTATGCAATGCGTGGGTTTTGAAAGCTAATGCTGTCGTTCGCATTGATTCAAAGAGTTTAAAATACAATGCCACGTGAATTCGGTGCTACTGGGAGAAACGCTAACTAGGGAGAAACGCTAACTAGGGATGGGGGCTCCCGACTCAAGGGTGTGAATTCCTTGAAATCGAGCGAGGATCTTTGGGGGCCGGTTCGGTGGCATAGCCGACTCGATCCGTTCCCTTACTCGGAACCTCTGACTAACCTAGCTTCCTATATTGGTGCCCTTGGGATGTCGGACAAGGTCCCTAAGAATCTAGTATGATGTGCAATGCATGTGCGGGAAATAAAAGTGCGTAAAATAGATAAGCGGGAAATGCGGAAAGCGGTAAACAGACAAGCAAACGAACAAGCGGGAACGAGCCCGAACCCTCTAAGTGTCCCCAGTGGAGTCACCAAGCTGTACGCACCCGAATTTCATCTCGTCGGGGCACGCATGCGCGCGCCTAAGCAAACGCGGCTTGGGAGTATCCACCTTCCCGGGGACGCGCGACGGACGCACGTGAGAAGGAGTCGCCACTTGCCATTTTTCGACCCGAAGGTCGAGGGCCGGCAAGTTACCCGGGTCTAGGGGTACGGGGTACACCTAAATGCTAAGGCAATGGTCGTGCGGAACCGGAAGTTCCGAATTCGGGGGTTCTATTACGTGCGGGCCTATATCCCGCACGCCCTTTCGGTACTCTAGCTTGCTAGGCTTGCCGTTTTGTTTATTTACCGCGTGATTTAGGATTACACTCGACTCGCTCGTTTTGACACCGTAAAGTCGATGAGTTGATTGAGTTGGGCCAAGAACCCGAAAGGTGAGTAGGCCTGTGTGTCGAGGGATCGGTTCACTATCTTATCGTTACAGTTCATCGGACCAATACGGTCGATTTCCTGCGCGAACCGATATCACGATTATTCAAGCTTACTCGTCCTTCGGTGATGATAGACCAACTTAACCAATTCGATACTCGGACCTCTCGCTTGCCGATCGGGGATCCTTACAAATGAATGAACGAACATACAAATAAAATCCTCACAATGTTCTCTCGAATAATTACAAAGTGTAAATGAATAAGTAAATGGATCCCGATCGGTTTGCATTGGGCCAATATTCCGCTCCGGCTCACCATGTGTTTTGAATAACCGATAAATAAATTAAGGCAACGCGGGCTCAAAGAGCCGGGGGTCGGGTCCAATCGAACCAACGATTTGTAGGAGAACCGGTTTGTTTCCACTGTAATCGTTGGACCGATCGAGCTCCCGGGTGATATCTAAACACGTTTCACACGTCCAATCCAAATTGCCTTCCACATAGGCCATATTTGGAGTGTGATGGTGACTCGAGGCTAGATCCCATTCCGCACTGGGGTTGCACGCTCTCAGTGAGTTAAGAGGCATTGGACCTCGTGTTCGGTGGTTTGGGGCATTGGACCCCGTGCAACACGTGACCTATGGGTTCGGACCCGAACCGCAATAAATCATCATATGCAAAGACAAACAGGGCAAAACTGATAAAACTAAGACAATACAGATAACAACTGACAACAACTGACAAGTGTCGGTGAATATAAACGAATTGTGTATTAGGCCGAATGTACGTGATTTAATCAGTTATTGTCCGTGGTTGATTGGCAAACAATGCATCTAACCTAGGCAAACATAGAGGGCGGGCTAGGGTAAGGTTCTAAGCCAATTACATGTGTGTGTTTGTTTTATGACTCTCATTCAGTTAAGTGTCACTGTGGTTTCACCGAATTAGCCAAACTCGTGTCTTGACTCTAAAATGGAATCTATCATTCCGCCTATCCATTATCTAGTGTTTGATTAAATCGAGTGTACGATTAATCCGATTGTTCGTGCTTTGTTACAGAAATAAAATGCTTCCCACCGAATCTACGATAGGAAGATAGAGACACCGAGGGTGGACGGAATGGGTCGTGCGAATGAGACTCGCACCCGGACGGGTGGCCCTTTTTCGTCCATAGATCGAGGTGTTTCCGACTTCCTAGCGCCTAGGTATCGGTGAATTACGGAATGACAGTTATGCCCTTGGGCGACGAAATTGTGATATTCGTGTATAAATTGGAGATTTGCGTCACACGAAGGAGTCTAAGGAGGACTCTCGTACCCCGACTCGGGCCGCCTCAAATTGGGCCCGGACTCGAGTCAAGGCACGTGAGTACTCACTAGACGTCAATTCTATTCGTGTTGCATGTCTCGGTATTTTGAGATCGTGAATTTTGGTAAAAAGGGCATTCTTGCCATTCCGTAAACCATCGATGCGTTTTTACAAATTGAGGATCGATTAACCCAATTATTTAATCCAAGTGGTTTAATTAGCCGAATGATTCGTCCCATTTCCCCGTTCGTGAAATTATTCGATGATGGTGGCCCGACATCATGGACATTGGGTTCGGTGAGTGATTATCCAAAACCAACACGTCAATCACGTATCTACCACGTATCTAACAATAAGATCCGAGCATTAAGACATCCAATTCCAAGGAGTGGTTCGAAATGACTAGGGAGGTCGGCTTAAACTCGGAAGGAGTCGGGGGACTCTCGGCCACTTCCCAAAGGAAGAAGCCGAGTGACCCTTGACTTGTCTCGAGTTTTGAGCGATCTCCCGCGCCATTTCGGATCATTCCTTGCATACACAACACATTAATCATGATAATAACACATTTTCTAGTCATCTTTATCCCGACACGACTATGGTTACATGAGATCACATAAATGTGCATAAGCGAGGTATTCAAACGGAAATAACGGGACGGTCTTGACTCGAATAATAACGAAATAAGTAAAAACACGGGAACCGACCCGTCTCGAGGTAGGGGGAAGCCTCCCGGACCCGTATGGTCCATGGAAGCTCTCGGCCACTTTCTTCCAAGGGTGGCCGTGAGCTTCCGTGACTCACACGAGTCGGGAGGATTTCTCCGACCCCGATCCGAGTCCTTTCCCGTCATGCCATCGTGTTAAGTGCGATTAAACATAAAAAAAAAAAAGACATAGGAACCGACCCTTTTCGGGAAGGGGGAGACCGTCCTAGCCTCGGGTGGATCAAGGGGACTCACGGGTCTCCCTAGAGACTTGGCCGTGAGTCCCATGGCCCAATCCGTGGCCAAGGAAGCCTCTCCCATCCGGATCCGAGTCGTTTCCTATCATGGCACGCAAGGTTAAACATCATATGGACACGGCACGGTCATGTGGACGAGTTTAACAACGTACGTTGCATGGAAATGCATGGGAAGTCCGCATCTAAGAGAAAAATGAAATCTTGCATGCATACCGACTTTTAAAATCATATAAACACTTCACATACATAAAGATCGGAGATCCTAGTTCTTCTAAGTTGTAGAGGGATGTTACCTAGCCTCGTGCACGAGGAAAAGAGTCGGGGAAGTGGCCCGGGGAGTCGCTAGACTCGGCTTGGGCGTTACGGGCAGTGGGCGTCCGTGAAGCAGCGGCTGTGACAGGTTGGGGAAAAACGGGTCGGCACGCTTGCTCCGATCACGGAACGGTGCGAGGCCGGGCTCGTTGGACTCCTAAGAGGCAGATCTAGGTGGGCACGGAAAGCTCCGAGCGTGCCGAACCCTGAATAAGTCGGAAATGATGAGAGAAGTTCCAGTGAAAACACAGAAAACTGGTTAGCGAAAATGGGCAAAACGGAGGTCGTGCACGGTTGGTCGGCCCTCGGATCGTGACCACCTCTTCACGAGAGAGGGTGAGGGTTGTGAGGAACCCTTTAAATGTGATGGCACGACTCTCCGAGGTCGTGGGATGAAATGGCACGCCGTTAGTGTTCGGTGCGCGCGGTGAGGGTCTCGGGACCCGATTGCAATTTCGGCTGGAACGGGGTCTTGGGGACCTCAAATCGAAAATCCAAGTCCGGAAATGGACTTAGGGGGTAGGAAATATGTAGGCTATGAAGTTTGAGAATTTTTGGGTTAAGTCGGGTCGGGTGGTTACCGGAATACCGGGTGGTTTTCCGGCGATTTTAGCCGGTTTCGGCCTTGGCACGGGCTGAATGAAAGTGAGGGGAGGGGCTGGAGTTTGAGAGGATTTTAGAGGGAGATTGGCTTGAGAGAGAAGGAGAATGAAGAAGTGATTAGATTAGTGAGGCTTGGAGCTTATAAAGGATGCCTTAATGGTGTGTTCAAGTGAGACTAATTGCGGTTTTGAGGTGATTAGTGGGCTGCCGAAATTGGAGGGAAGATTAGGGAGGGGTTTGTGTCTTGTAGAGTGTAGGGGAAGCAAGAGGGGTGATGGATGTGATGGATGGATGGAGGGAGGTGATGGATGGATGGAGGGAGGTGATGGATGGGGGGAAAATTCAAAATGTGTGGTGGAGGGAGACTTGAGCCGCCGGCCATGGGGGCTTGAGCTGCGGCTTGGGGCTGTCAATTCGAGCCGAGGGTTGAGCCGTGGCTTGGGGTTGAGCCGCGGCTTGATGGCTTGGCTTGGCTAGGCTGTGGGTCCCATTCGGTTGAGGGAAAAGTCGGGAAACGCTTGAAACTTGATTGAACGCGCATCCGACCTCCGATGTCCAATTAATTTGAAGATTTGGAATGCTTGAACTACGAGGATTTGAATGAGCCCAATATCGCCGTACGTCGTTTGAACGAACGTATGGGTGACTCGGCGCTTCAAGAGTCGGTTTCGCCCCGTTTGGACGTTCGGAATGGAATTTAGCGCCCCTCGACCCCCGATTGACCTTTGTGCATCCTTGCATTTGTTTTGACGATCCTTTTGCCCCGTGGGGGATCGTTGGCCCGTTGTCCTCGGTCGGGGACCGTTGGCCCGGGAAGGCCTAGGGACTTCGACCGGGATTTTCTCAGTGCGCCCTGAATGCCTTGAGGTGCTTGGAGGTTATCGTGAGGTACTCAGAGATCGTTGTGGTCTCTGTTTTCCGTGGAAATACCCGAAGGTTCACCGGGAGGCGTTCGTGATCACTGAAGCGCACTTCGGGAGATCGAGTCGAGTTCCGGAAGGTTGTCTGAAGCTTGTTCCCCGGCCCTGGTAGTCCCTGGGCGCCTGTAGACCCGTTTTGAGAGGCCGTTTGCTTGTCAGTGGAGCGAACCCCGGGAGCTCTGTCAGAAAAGGCGTCCGTGGGGGATCGGGGTGTCCCGGCTTAAGCAGGATGTCCCGAAAATGCGCCCGGACGTGTCATTGGTCATTTTGGCACTGGGAGGGATTTTTGGAGCCCCATATTGGGCACCTTTCGGTGCTTCGGTGACTCAGTGATGAATAGTGCCACAGTGCCAGCTCCGTTGTTTTCGGGATTCCTCGTTCGTCTGTTCTTCCGAAAGCTTTCCTTTGCTTTTCTCAGTGACCCAGCTCTTCTCCTGTTACTCATGACCCCGTGCCCGCCTATTTGCCTCCGATTGCCGGGCGATGAATAGTGTCCCGAGCTCCAGTCGGGAAGTCCTCCCGTGGGAAGCCGGTGGGCCAAAATGGGGTGCTGACAGCTTGCCCCTCTTTGGTTGCGTGCTCGATTAGAGGAGGTAACCAAAGATCATGAGAGGCATCCCTTTTTGGTCCCGGCGACCGCCTTGTTGTCACTCCCCGTAGTAGCTCGCCCCTCCGCATTGGATACTTAGGGAGGATATGCAAAAGTGCCCGAATCTATCACAAGGTAATCATATGGTTGAGAAGCGGAAATTATGAAATGTAGATGAGGGGCCTAAGCCCGCATGACAGTATGTGTAGGGCCAAGGCCCGTGGAAAGCAGTAAAGTGGACGCGAAGTCCGGAAAGCAATAAAGTTACTAGGCCGAAGCCCGTGGAAAGCAGTAAAGTGGACGCGAAGTCCATGGACGCGAAGTTCGGAAAGCAGTAAATTCACTAGGCCGAAGCCCGAGGAAAGCAGTAAAGGTGGACGCGAAGTCCGTGGACGCGAAGTCCGGAAAGCAGTAAATTCACTAGGCCGAAGCCCGAGGAAAGCAGTAAAATGGACGCGAAGTCCGTGGACGCGAAGTCCGGAAAGCGGTAAAATCACTAGGCCGAAGCCCGAGGAAAGCGGTAAAATGGACGCGAAGTCCGTGGACGCGAAGTCCGGAAAGCAGTAAATTCACTAGGCCGAAGCCCGAGAAAAGCAGTAAAATGGACGCGAAGTCCGTGGACGCGAAGTCCGAAAAGCGGTAAATTCACTAGGCCGAAGCCCGAGGAAAGCAGTAAAATGGACGCGAAGTCCGTGGACGCGAAGTCCGGAAAGCGGTAAAGTCACTAGGCCGAAGCCCGAGGAAAGCAGTAAAATGGACGCGAAGTCCGTGGACGCGATGTCCGAAAAGCGGTAAAATCACTAGGCCGAAGCCCGAGAAAAGCAGTAAAATGGACGCGAAGTCCGTGGACGCGAAGTCCGGAAAGCAGTAAATTCACTAGGCCGAAGCCCGAGGAAAGCAGTAAAATGGACGCGAAGTCCGTGGACGCGAAGTCCGGAAAGCGGTAAAGTCACTAGGCCGAAGCCCGAGGAAAGCAGTAAAATGGACGCGAAGTCCGTGGACGCGAAGTCCGAAAAGCAGTAAAATCACTAGGCCGAAGCCCGAGAAAAGCAGTAAAATGGACGCGAAGTCCGTGGACGCGAAGTCCGGAAAGCAGTAAATTCACTAGGCCGAAGCCCGAGAAAAGCAGTAAAATGGACGCGAAGTCCGGAAAGCAGTAAATTCACTAGGCCGAAGCCCGAGAAAAGCAGTAAAATGGACGCGAAGTCCGTGGACGCGAAGTCCGGAAAGCAGTAAATTCACTAGGCCGAAGCCCGAGGAAAGCAGTAAAATGGACGCGAAGTCCGTGGACGCGAAGTCCAAAAAGCAGTAAAATCACTAGGCCGAAGCCCGAGAAAAGCAGTAAAATGGACGCGAAGTCCGTGGACGCGAAGTCCGGAAAGCAGTAAATTCACTAGGCCGAAGCCCGAGAAAAGCAGTAAAATGGACGCGAAGTCCGTGGACGCGAAGTCCGGAAAGCAGTAAATTCACTAGGCCGAAGCCCGAGAAAAGCAGTAAAATGGACGCGAAGTCCGTGGACGCGAAGTCCGGAAAGCAGTAAATTCACTAGGCCGAAGCCCGAGGAAAGCAGTAAAATGGACGCGAAGTCCGTGGACGCGAAGTCCGGAAAGCGGTAAATTCACTAGGCCGAAGCCCGAGAAAAGCAGTAAAATGGAGAGAGCGAGGGGAAGCGAGGGTGGGAAAGAATGCTAAGCGGTTTGTCGGGGACGTCGGCAGAGGCGGATTGTCCCGTTCCAAGTTGAGCTTGTCATTTGTCGTTTCCTTGAGTCAGGGTCAAAAGGGTTCCTTATCATGCCCTTCATTTGGTTCGGTGCCCCGATCTGTCGCCCAAGCCAAACGCGTGTTCGTCAAGAAGGAGATGCCTCTTGGGATTCCCGATCACACCTGTGCATGGAAATGAAAGGAACCTACAAAGGGCGTCAGTTGCACTTAATCGGCGAACAGGCATACGTAAGAAGAATCTATGTAGAGATGTGTCGGGGATTTGGTATCGGTGACCATTGTAGGGTGGTCGTGTCCCTATCGAAGAATGGCTCTTTTAAAAACGGGTAGCCCGTGGAATATGTGCGTAAAGGTAAGAGGAGGGATCTTATGGGATCCTCCAAGTCAAGGATACGTTGATTCGACCCCCATTTCGAAGCGGGTCTCGACCTCGGAGAATTGAAGAGAGTTTGCTTGCGTCGGGGAGTGCCGAACCACTACTCGGCGTAGCTTCACAGGGAGAGTGTCGCTTTTCTTTCGTGGTCAAGCCGACATTTTTCCCCTAACTTTTGCCTAGGCTGCGGGATGCGCAACAGCCTAGCGGGGTATTTTATTTAATTTCTCTCACATGAATGCTCACCTTTTGCTACGATTCCCCACGTTTGGGTGGGATCGTACCCCTCGGATCCTCTAACTTTTGCCTAGGCCGCCTCAATGAGGTTTTCGACCTAGCGAGGGAATGATTTGTGCTCTCCTTTTGCCACGACCCCCCTTTGCGGGATTTTAAGTCGTGCCACTCGTTCCCTAGTTTTTGCCTAGGCCGCCTCAAGGAGGTTTTCGACCTAGCGGGAAAATTTATTTTTCTCTCAAGAAAGTTTAGTGTTGGACAGATTGTGGGAATTGAAGCTCGTCCATAGAAATGTCTTACAATGAAAGGGGCACGGAGCCCGAATCATAAAGAATATACAAGTGTTCACGGATAATACTTCTTAATGGCGTCAGCGTTGACGGGAAGGGCATTTTCAGTGCCGTCCATGTCGCTCAAGACGACTGCTCCTCCGGAGAAAACCTCCTTGACGACGAAGGGGCCATCGTATTTGTACGAGAACTTCCCTCGAGAGTCTGGCGTGACGTGTAGGACTTTCCTCAAAACGAGGTCGCCGGGGTTGAAATCGCGGTGGCGGACTCTTGCGTTGAAGGCTCGAGCCATTCTTTGTTGATAGCACTGTCCGTGGCATAGCGCTTTCAACCTCTTCTCATCAATGAAATTTAACTGTTCGTACCGCTGCTTTGCCCATTCCGCTTCTTCAAGCTCGGCCTCGGCAAGAATCCTCATGGAAGGGATCTCTACTTCGATTGGGAGGACGGCCTCCATGCCATAGACTAGCGAATACGGGGTTGCTCCGGTTGAGGTCCGTATGGATGTACGGTACGCCAAGAGTGCATAGGGGAGCATCTCGTGCCAATCCTTGTAGTTCACCGTCATTTTTTCGATGATCTTTTTGATGTTCTTATTTGCCGCTTCCACTGCACCGTTCATTTGGGGACGGTACGGGGTGGAATTGCGGTGTCGGATTTTGAACTGTGCACAAAGCTCGTCGATGACCTTGTTGTTCAGGTTCTTGGCGTTGTCTGTGATGATTGTCGCAGGGACCCCGTATCGGGCAATGACGTCGCGTCTGAGAAAACGGGCCACGGCTTTCGCGGTGACTGACGCAAGAGTGACAGCTTCGATCCATTTGGTGAAGTAGTCAATTGCCACCAAAATGAACATGTGACCGTTGGACGCTTTGGGGTTGATCGGGCCGATCACATCCATTCCCCACATTGAAAAAGGCCATGGTGCCGTCATGGGGCGCAATTCATTGGGCGGCGCTTTGATTTGATCGGCGTAGACCTGACATCGGTGACAATGTCTGACATGTTTCACACAATCAGTCTCCATGGTGGACCAATAATAGCCCAGGCGCATGATCTTCTTAGCGAGCATGAGACCGTTCATATGGGGTCCACAGTTTCCCCCGTGCACTTCCTCCATGAGACGTCGCGATTCGTGCTCGTCGATGCACCGGAGGAGTGTGGAGTCGAAGGAGCGGCGGTAAAGTATCTCGCCGCTCAAGAAGTAGTGTATCGCGAGGCGTCTGAGAGTCTTCCGATCGCGGCGGTCGGCGAATGGGGGGTATTGGCCGGTTCGCAGAAGGTTCTTGATGTCTTCGTACCACGGCTTCGCCTCGGATGCTTCGATTGAATTGCAGTGCGCCGGTCCTTCGGCTATCTCAATCTCGAGGGGCTCGATAAGGTTCTCCTTCGTGATGCTCACCATGGAGGCGAGCGTTGCAAGCGCGTCCGCGAATTGATTTGTCATGCGCGGAGTATAGGTGAACGAGATGTCCTCGAAGTTCTTGGTTAACTTCTCGAGGTACTCGTGGTACGGCACCAGTTTTGCGTCCTTTGTCTTCCATTGCCCCAATGTCTGGAAGATAGTGAGCATGGAGTCACCGAACACTTCGAGCTCTTTTACTTTGAAATCAATCGCCGCTTGGAGGCCGAGAATACATGCCTCGTACTCAGCCACATTATTGGTGCACGGGAAGTCGATCTTTGCCGCTACTGGGTAATGGTGTCCGTCCGGGGATATCAGTACTGCACCGATGCCTGATCCCGTGGAATTGACAGCACCGTCGAAATACATCTTCCATCCCGGCTCCTCTCCCTCGTCGTCTACTCGGAGGATTCCCTCATCCGGGAAGTCGGGATTAATTGGTGTGTGGTCTTCAACTGGGAATTCTGCCAAATGATCTGCAATTGCTTGCCCCTTGACCGAAGTGCGGGACACGTATTCAATATCATACTCCGTTAATTGACAACGCCACTTGGCGAGGTTCCGCGTGGAGGAGGGACTGTCGAGCAAATATTTCAGGGGATCCGCCTTTGATAGCAAGCGGACCGTGTGATAAAGTGTGTATTGTCGGAGCCTTTGCATGACCCACACCAATGCACAGCACATCTTCTCGATTTCCGGATAATTTGACTCTCCATCGGTGAACTTTTTGCTCAGATAGTAGATCGCGCGCTCCGTGTGCGTGGACTCCTCCTCCTGTCCCAGCATGCATCCTAATGATTGACGACGCACCGTTAGGTAGAGTACGAGGGGACGGCCTGGTGTAGGCGGGACCAAAACCGGCGGTTTGACCAGGTACGCCTTGATGGTGTCAAAGGCCTTCTGACATTCTTCGTCCCATTCGATCGCCGCGTTCTTGCGGAGCAAGCGAAAGAGTGGTTGGCATTTCTCTGTCAAGTTGGCAATGAATCGTGCAATGTAATTCAATCGCCCTAGGAAGCCTCGTACTTCGCGGACCGAAGACGGCGGAGGAAGCTCCTTGATCGCCTTGACTTTATCGGGATCTACCTCAATACCGCGCTCGCTGACCACGAACCCTAGTAGCTTTCCCGATCGAGCGCCGAACGTGCATTTTGCCGGATTGAGCCGAAGCTTGTACTCCTGCAAGCGGTCGAAGAGACGCTTCAAATTAACAAGATGGTCTTCTCCTTCTTTGGACTTGGCAATCATGTCGTCAACATAGACCTCGACTTCCTTATGCATCATGTCGTGGAACAATGTGACCATAGCCCTCTGATAAGTTGCCCCGGCGTTCTTGAGACCGAAAGGCATGACGCGATAACAAAAGGTTCCCCACATGGTAGTGAACGTCGTCTTGACCTTGTCTTCCTCGGCCATCCGAATTTGATTGTATCCGGAGAAGCCGTCCATGAAAGAAAACTGAGAGTGGCGCGCCGTGTTGTCAACTAGTATGTCGATGTGGGGCAAGGGAAAGTTGTCCTTGGGGCTGGCCTTATTGAGGTCCCGATAGTCGACGCAGACTCGCACCCTTCCATCTTTCTTCTCCACCGGCACGATGTTTGCGACCCATTCAGAATAATTGCAGACCTCGAGGAAGCCCGCGTTGATCTGCTTGACAACCTCCTCCTTGATGCGGAGAAGGAGGCTTGCCCGTTGCCATCGCAATTGTTGCCGCTTGGGCGGGAACTTCTCGGTGTCCAGCGGGAGGAAGTGCTTCACTATTGACGGGTCTAGCCCCGGCATGTCGGCGTAGGACCAGGCAAAAACTTCTTGATACTTGGTCAAGAAATCGATCATTCGGACCCGTTGTGTTGAGTCGAGGCTTGTGCCGATCTTTAGGATGCGGGGCTCCTCTTGAGTACCCACGTTGATCTCTTCTGTTGGCTCGAGCGAGGTGAGTTGGCGACCCTCGAGGCGGCGCAAACTCTCTTCTATCTCAGGCACTAGACTGTCTTCGTCGAGCCCTTCCCCGAAGTATATGGGTCCGGGCTCTCCGAGACTTTCTTCGGATGGGTTCGAATCAACGCATCGAAGATTTGGATTCGAGTGGAGCCTGGAGAATTGAAAGAATTGTCTTAGAGAATTTTAGAACGATATGAACAAAAGAGTAAGGAAGAGAGAGTGAAATAGACGAGGATTCAAAAAATGCATATAGGGAATTCATTGATAGTGAGGATCACGAAGCCATAACAGAGTTCCCTCTTCCGTCGTGTGGCCTACGGCTACGCCGACACGCGGGAAACATCTCATACATAGATAAATCTTACACATCGGCGATCACAGCCGAGTAGCGCAGGACTGAGGTCCAATTGTTAAGCTCCTCGTTTTCCTGCGCCGGGCGGATGTGAACCCCTGAAGGAATCTCCTCGGTGACGGCATACACGGTTGGCAAGGTGTCAGTCGCGTCGTCGAAGTCCGAGGAAGGGCCGTCAGAGGTGCTCCCGATGATGAGTGGAGGCCCGGGGAAGAAATGTGATAGCGGGGGGACTGGAATGCCCCTGTGGAGCCTACCATAGTGCGTGGCGAGGCGGTGGAGGTGGTTGCCCCGGCGGGCCTCGATGATTTCATGGCAGGAGGGGCGAAAGCCAAGTCCCCTCCTGTGCTTGTACGCTTCAACTTCGATGGGGCGGTTGATTCCTTGCCCGCGCGCCCCAAGGCCCGTGCCGGGAATGTAATGGTGGCGCAAAAGGACCTTCCCTATCATGCGGTCGGCGCTGGAGGGTCTGACCTCTCCGTAATCCCGGATAACGGAGATAGTCTCAAAGGAGTGGAAAGGCAGGTTTTCGTCGTCCCCGACGCTGATATAGGGAACCGCCGTCTCCTTATAGATGGCGTAATCCTCCTCACCCTTAACCGTGATGATCTTCTCCTCGACGATGAATTTCACCCTCTGATGCAGTGAGGAAGGGATGGCGCCGGCCGAGTGAATCCAAGGCCTTCCAAGGAGTAGGCTGAAGGCGTTCGGGATATCCAATACCTGAAATGTGACGCTGAAGGAGCATGGGCCGATATCTATGAGGAGATCGATCTCCCCGTTCACCTCTCTCCTCGAGCCGTCAAAGGCTCGGACCGCTGTCTTGCTAGGGCGGATGCGGTTGAGATCCACATTCATCTGCTTCAAAGTGGTCACCGGGCATACGTTGAGTGCAGAACCGTTGTCGATCATGACTCGGCCGACAATATGGTTATTGCACTTGCAGACGATGTGCAGTGCCCGGAAATGCGCGCATCCTTCGGAGGGGAGCTCATCGTCCGAAAACGAGATGGTGTTGGAGAAAATAGAGTTGATGGTTTCCTCTATCCGGTCCGGGGGCGTCCCTTTGGGGACTTGCGCAGCCGTGAGGACCCGCATGAGGGCCTCCCTGTGAGGTTCCGAGTTGAGCAGGAGGGCGAGCAATGAGATATGGGCCGGAGATTTGGCCATCTGCTCCACTACCTTGTACTCGCTTGCTTTGATGACTTTCATGAAGGCTTCGGCCTCCTCTTCTGTCACCTTCTTGGACGGAGTAAGCAGGGTCCTAGGCCTCGTCTCCTCTTCGGCAGCGGGTGCCTTCCCTCTGTCGGTGGTCGCCGGGTTCTCATATAGCCGCCCTGAGCGGGTTATGCCCATGACACCGAATTGTTGCTCTAGCTTCCCGACACTTCCCTCATAGGTCCAGGGGACCCTATCGTTCGAGTACGGCTCCTGGGCGGGGACGTCTATGACAAGCGGGGCATGAGGTGCGTCTACCTCGGTGAGCCCGACTGTGACTTCCGTCGGTACGTATTCAATCACAACGGGAGAGAACCCGTCTTGTTTGCCTTCGTCCTCGCTCGATGTGCACACGGTGATCATGTTGATGGAAGGCCCCGGAGCCGATCCATGGTCAGGAAGAGGATTAGCCTGTATGTTCGGAGGCCTTACAGCATTGAATACGAGCCCCTTCGCGTCGATCATCTCCTGAATCCTCTCCCTTAATCTCCAACAAGTGTCCAGGGTATGCCCCGGTGCCCCCCGATGACATTCGCACTGCTTGCTTTGATCTTGGATGGTTGGATCGAAGCTCGGGCCAGGCGCTATTGTTCCGATCTTCTCACGAATTTGCCGGTAGATGTGGGAAGGCGGAACCGGTAGGGTCGGGAATTGTCGGCGGGGTCGCGATGGTGCTGCACCGCCCTGTTGACTTTGCGGGTGCGGGGCCCGTTGCGCCGGCTGAGTAGTCCTAGGAGCCGGAGGTTGATGTTGAAGGGCTTGAGATGGAGCAGGGGCATAATGATGGACGACGGGCGATGACACCGCAGGTAGGGGTGGAGGCGGCAGTGCGGAATAGTAGATTGATTGGGTAGGGGCTTGAGGTCGATACTGAGGTGCCTGCGGGGAGAATGAGGGAGCCGCGGGAGGCGCCGCCGTGTAGTTCATAGAATATTGCTGGGGGGCTTGTTGCGCCGTATGGACGGCGTTTACCGAGACTTCCTTTCCCCTTCTCCCGCTCGAAGATGATGATGTCGTGGGGACCTTCTTAGACGACTCCTCTCCTTTGCTGGTGGGGTCCTCCATTCTTCCGAGCTTGATGCCCAAGTCCAATTTCTTTCCGGCCTCGATGAGGTCGGAGAACGATGAAGTGTGCGCCAACAGGTGTGAATAGTACACTCCTCTCAGTGTGGAGTGGAACCTACCATATCTGTTGCGCCTCGCTGATCTGGGGAATGTGCTTTGCAGCTTGGGCACGCCATTTGGCGGCATACTCCTCGAACTTTTGGCCCCGCGCCATTTCTTTCGTGCTCAATTCTAGAAGAGTAGGAGGCGTCTCCGCGCAATATCGGTATTGGTCGGTGAACTTCCGGGAGAGATCCTCCCACGTCGGGATGTCCTCAGCCTTCAGTGACATGAACCAATCGAGGGCCGATCCCGACAGGCTATCCTGGAAGGAGTGGATGACAAACTCCTCGTATTCCCAATATTGTAACATCTTTCCTCGGTAATGACGGAGATGGTGGCGTGGATCCGTCGTGCCTTCATAGGTCTTGAACTCTGGAACCTTAAACTTCGGGGGCAGGCGCATGCCCGGGAATAAGCTACAATCGCCATAGCGGGCGTCGGGGCGGACAACGTTCGCTTGCAGGGCCCGTATCGTTTCCTCCATTCGCTTCAGCCTACGCTCTTGTTCGGCGTCGACCTCGGGGAAGAAGTGTGTTGGTGAGGCGAATTGGGCCGCATGGGTCGGAGTGCCCGGTTCGTGGAAGGTGGTGTTTATGGGGGGCGGTACCTGGTAGGAGAGGCCGACGTGAGGTTGTAGAGTCGGATAAGAAGGGAGCTCCGTGGCTTGAGGATGAGTTGGAGCGGGTGCGGTGGTTGCCGGGAAAACCGTCGGCGGGGGCGCCGTGTAGATCATAGCCGGAGCAGGTATGGAAATAGGTGGAGGTGCAGACAGGATATGCTCCGCGGATAGGAAGGTAACCGGTGGAAGAGGGCCTACCGAAGGGGCCGGCGGTGGCGGAAATTGACTTGTGAAGGGGTGGGTCGTGGACGTATACAACGTTGGTGGTGCGGGAGCTTCAACGTTCTCCGGGGCTTGGGTCGGTGGAGCCCACGGGGTTGGATCGACTGTTGGTCCCGGTCCCGGGGGAGGAGTAGAACTCGAGGAGGCCCGGTTAGGTCCTCTGAGCAGGGCGAGTAGCTCCGCCATATTAGTGGCCATTTGGTTGACCGTGCCCTCGAGGGCCGCAATGCGGGCTTGGTCATTGGTGGCGGCGGATGTTGGTGAGGCCGGTGGGAGAGGCGCCCCTGAAGGTGCCGGGGGCGGGAGATGCGTCGGAAGGGCGCTGGAGTATGACGGGAGTACGCCTGCAGGAGTAAGAGGTGGTAGAGCGTGTGCCTGCAGTGGTTGAGAGAGGGTCGGGACCGAAGGGTTGACTTCTTCGGAAATATCGACGTGATCTCCTTCCGCCATCCTGAGACGTTGACGAGTCGGGTAGCGGTGTGACGCCAGTGGTAATCACCTAGATTCCAAGAATGTGTAAGAACATACACCAATATCTCAAATAATAAGTGCGGAATTAAGTAAAATGACAAAATGTATGAGATGCATGAGCTTTCAAAACACTAATGTCATTACATTGATTGGCTCCAAGTTCCATGATTTTACAAAATAGAACATTCGGAAGAAAGGAAAGGAACATAAATGTAAAGCCGACATCCCTTTGCGCTCGGTGGCCGCTCGAAAGTGGCGTGGGCCCGAGCGAGGGCAAAAATGAGTGCGCCTACTAATCCTAAGGATGGGCGAGGTTGCACGCCCTCTTATGCACTCGATCCAACTCCGCGTCCAAGCGGGCCATCTCCCGGTCTAAGTGTGCGACCCGGGCGCGTGCTCGAGTCAGCTGTGTTTGAACCTCCCTGTAGTCCGCGACCTCTGCGCGGGCGTCGACAAGCTCGCAACGGAGCCTATCCGTTCCTCCCTGACGGCCCGTAGCTCCGTGTGCATGGCCGCTTGGATAGAACTCTCGGCTTCGGGAGCGAGGGTGGATGTAGCGCGGGGAGTCGGGGCGGCCTGAGGCCGTTGTGGTGGTGTTGATCCTTGCAGGTAGAACTGGGCTACGTATGCTGAGGTGGCAGAAAATGCTCGCTCCTCGTCGGTAGGATGCTCGGGGAAATACAGGCGCTGTATGGTGCT
This sequence comes from Punica granatum, assembly GCF_007655135.1. NCBI lineage: Eukaryota > Viridiplantae > Streptophyta > Magnoliopsida > Myrtales > Lythraceae > Punica > Punica granatum. Next base: position 14,033,089 of record NC_045133.1, read on the forward strand.
AGCATCCCGCTGACGGCGGATCTCCCGAATCTGTAGGAATCTATCGGGAGCCGTGGATGTGGAGTCAGCCCATTGGATGCGGAAAGGTAGGCGGTCCGCCTCGACGGGAATGTCCTGTAGGCCGCCGAGTTGTCTGATTACTCGGCCGGGAAATATGAGGGTGCTCCCCAAATGGCTGAGGAGGGGAACTCCAATGATTCCGGGACATCCCGTGATCATGGGGCCGCCGGGATTCCATCGGGCGACCCATAGGAACCGTGAGGGTGTCAGCTCGCGCCAAAAGCGCCTCCATTCCCAGAAGCTGTGCTCGGGAGGTAGGATGATCGGCGCTAAGCGTTCGATCAACGAGCGCTCGTCGGCGATGTAGGAGAACGGATGTGACAAGCAGAACGGGCGGATGTGGGCTAGAAGCCAAATCTGTAGCAAGTGCGGGGATCCTCTCATCCTTCCGGGCCGAACCTCCCTAACATAGTCAAGAGACCGAACGGTCTCGGCTAATAGAGCCTCCACATAACTATGGCCTCCCACCGCTTGGAGGACGACCTGGGCTATAGCCCCGTCAATGAGGTTCGGCGAGTACGGGAACAGGAGGGTGCCAAAGATCAAGAGCAGGAATCCATGGCAAGCATCGCGCTGATAAGAAGCCGTAGTAGGCGTCATTGCGTGGAGGAGCGTCCAATCGGAGAGCCATGCAATCCGGATGCCTTGATCCCACCTTTGATGGAGCTCCTCGTGGATATCTTGAGCGGGTATGCGGAGAAGAGCGGAGAGCTGACCCTGGACGGTTGTGAACGGATTGGGTCTGAATATGCCTTGGGTCGTGGGTGTGGGCCTCTGGATGAGTGCCGTGTACTCCTCGATCGTAGGAGCTAACTCTGTACCCTGGAAGTTGAATACTGCGTGCTCGGGATCCCAAAATTCGGTAGCGGTCCTCAAGAAGATCCAGTCTACCGGAGTCTCGGTGAGCATGACCACGTCTCCGATGATGTCCTGGATGAATGCGCGGTCCACCGGTCGGAGAGTTCTCCAGATGCGCATGATGTCTTGCCTTGGTGGTGTAATTGCTTCGAGCCTAAGACCGAGAGCCGGGCAGTCCATCCTTACCTAGATGGAGGAGATGCCGGCTTAACGTTTTTAGAAGCGAATCAATGCAATGTCCTAATTTTTCGAAAAAATGTATGCAGTGCGGAAAGATAAACTATAGTTTTGTTCTTTACAGTATACATCACTCTTTCTTATAAAAAACAACAAAATGCCCGTCCTAAAAAAAAACTACGGGCCGACTCAAGGACTCGACTTTGGGTCGGTTGACGGCATGGAGGTAAAAATTGGTCCAGCATGACGGTCCCTGTGTATGCATGGTTTTCGGTGCTACTGGGAGAACCGCTAACTAGGGATGGGGGCTCCCGACTCAAGGGTGTGAATTCCTTGAAATCGAGCGAGGATCTTTGGGGGCCGGTTCGGTGGCATAGCCGACTCGATCCGTTCCCTTACTCGGAACCTCTGACTAACCTAGCTTCCTATATTGGTGCCCGTGGGATGTCGGACAAGGTCCCTAAGAATCTAGTATGATGTGCAATGCATGTGCGGGAAATAAAAGTGCGTAAAATAGATAAGCGGGAAATGCGGAAAGCGGTAAATAGACAAGCAAACAAACAAGCGGGAACGAGCCCGAACCCTCTAAGTATCCCCAGTGGAGTCGCCAAGCTGTGCGCACCCGAATTTCATCTCGTCGGGGCACGCATGCGCGCGCCTAAGCAAACGCGGCTTGGGAGTGTCCACCTTCCCGGGGACGCGCGACGGACGCACGTGAGAAGGAGTCGCCACTTGCCATTTTACGACCCGAAGGTCGAGGGCCGGCAAGTTACCCGGGTCTAGGGGTACGGGGTACACCTAAATGCTAAGGCAATGGTCGTACGGAACCGGAAGTTCCGAATTCGGGGGTTCTATTACGTGCGGGCCTATATCCCGCACGCCCTTTCGGTACTCTAGCTTGCTAGGCTTGCCGTTTTGTTTATTTACCGCGTGATTTAGGATTGCACTCGACTCGCTCGTTTTGACACCGTAAAGTCGATGAGTTGATTGAGTTGGGCCAAGAACCCGAAAGGTGAGTAGGCCTGTGTGTCGAGGGATCGGTTCACTATCTTATCGTTACAGTTCATCGGACCAATACGGTCGATTCCTGCGCGAACCGATATCACGATTATTCAAGCTTACTCGTCCTTCGGTGATGATAGACCAACTTAACCAATTCGATACTCGGACCTCTCGCTTGCCGATCGGGGATCCTTACAAATGAATGAATGAATATACAAATGAAATCCTCACAATGTTCTCTCGAATAATTACAAAGTGTAACTGAATAAGTAAATGGATCCCGATCGGTTTGCATTGGGCCAATATTCCGCTCCGGCTCACCATGTGTTTTGAATAACCGATAAGTAAATTAAGACAGCGCGGGCTCAAAGAGCCGGGGGTCGGGTCCAATCGAACCGACGATTTGCAGGAGAACCGATTCGTTTCCACTGTAATCGTTGGACCGATCGAGTTCCCGGGTGATATCTAAACACGTTTCACAGGTCCAATCCGAATTGCCTTCCACATAGGCCATATTTGGAGTGTGATGGTGACTCGAGGCTAGATCCCATTCCGCACTCGGGTTGCACGCTCTCGGTGAGTTAAGAGGCGTTGGACCTCGTGTTCGGTGGTTTGGGGGCGTTGGACCCCGTGCAACACGTGACCTATGGGTTCGGACCCGAACCGCAATAAATCATCATATGCAAAGACAAACAGGGAAAACTGATAAAACTAAGACATACAGATAACAACTGACAACAACTGACAAGTGTCGGTGAATATAAACGAATTGTGTATTAGGCCGAATGTACGTGATTTAATCAGTTATTGCCGTGGTTGATTGGCAAACAATGCATCTAACCTAGGCAAACATAGAGGGCGGGCTAGGGTAAGGTTCTAAGCCAATTACATGTGTGTGTTTGTTTTATGACTCTCATTCAGTTAAGTGTCACTGTGGTTTCACCGAATTAGCCAAACTCGTGTCTTGACTCTAAATGGAATCTATCATTCCGCCTATCCATTATCTAGTGTTTGATTAAATCGAGTGTACGATTAATCCGATTGTTCGTGCTTTGTACTGAAATAAAATGCTTCCCACCGAATCTACGATAGGAAGATAGAACACCGAGGGTGGACGGAATGGGTCGTGCGAATGAGACTCGCACCCGGACGGGTGACCCTTTTTCGTCCATAGATCGAGGTGTTTCCGACTTCCTAGCGCCTAGGTATCGGTGAATTACGGAATGACAGTTATGCCCTTGGGCGACGAAATTGTGATATTCGTGTATAAATTGGAGATTTGCGTCACACGAAGGAGTCTAAGGAGGACTCTCGTACCCCGACTCGGGCCGCCTCAAATTGGGCCCGGACTCGAGTCAAGGCACGTGAGTACTCACTAGACGTCAATTCTATTCGTGTTGCATGTCTCGGTATTTTGAGATGTGAATTTTGGTAAAAAGGGCATTCTTGCCATTCCGTAAACCATCGATGCGTTTTTACAAATTGAGGATCGATTAACCCAATTATTTAATCCAAGTGGTTTAATTAGCCGAATGATTCGTCCCATTTCCCCGTTCGTGAAATTATTCGATGATGGTGGCCCGACATCATGGACATTGGGTTCGGTGAGTGATTATCCAAAACCAACACGTCAATCACGTATCTACCACGTATCTAACAATAAGATCCGAGCATTAAGACATCCAATTCCAAGGAGTGGTTCGAAATGACTAGGGAGGTCGGCTTAAACTCGGAAGGAGTCGGGGGACTCTCGGCCACTTCCCAAAGGAAGAAGCCGAGTGACCCTTGACTTGTCTCGAGTTTTGAGCGATCTCCCGCGCCATTTCGGATCATTCCTTGCATACACAACACATTAATCATGATAATAACACATTTTCTAGTCATCTTTATCCCGACACGACTATGGTTACATGAGATCACATAAATGTGCATAAGCGAGGTATTCAAACGGAAATAACGGGACGGTCTTGACTCGAATAATAACGAAATAAGTAAAAACACGGGAACCGACCCGTCTCGAGGTAGGGGGAAGCCTCCCGGACCCGTATGGTCCATGGAAGCTCTCGGCCACTTTCTTCCAAGGGTGGCCGTGAGCTTCCGTGACTCACACGAGTCGGGAGGATTTCTCCGACCCCGATCCGAGTCCTTTCCCGTCATACCATCGTGTTACGTGCGATTAAACATAAAAAAAAAGACATAGGAACCGACCCTTTTCGGGAAGGGGGGAGACCGTCCTAGCCTCGGGTGGATCAAGGGGACTCACGGGTCTCCCTAGAGACTTGGCCGTGAGTCCCATGGCCCAATCCGTGGCCAAGGAAGCCTCTCCCATCCGGATCCGAGTCGTTTCCTATCATGGCACGCAAGGTTAAACATCATATGGACACGGCACGGTCATGTGGACGAGTTTAACAACGTACGTTGCATGGAAATGCATGGGAAGTCCGCATCTAAGAGAAAAATGAAATCTTGCATGCATACCGACTTTTAAAATCATATAAACACTTCACATACATAAAGATCGGAGATCCTAGTTCTTCTAAGTTGTAGAGGGATGTTACCTAGCCTCGTGCACGAGGAAAAGAGTCGGGGAAGTGGCCCGGGGAGTCGCTAGACTCGGCTTGGGCGTTACGGGCAGTGGGCGTCCGTGAAGCAGCGGCTGTGACAGGTTGGGGAAAAAACGGGTCGGCACGCTTGCTCCGATCACGGAACGGTGCGAGGTCGGGCTCGTTGGACTCCTAAGAGGCAGATCTAGGTGGGCACGGAAAGCTCCGAGCGTGCCGAACCCTGAATAAGTCGGAAATGATGAGAGAAGTTCCAGTGAAAACACAGAAAACTGGTTAGCGAAAATGGGCAAAACGGAGGTCGTGCACGGTTGGTCGGCCCTCGGATCGTGACCACCTCTTCACGAGAGAGGGTGAGGGTTGTGAGGAACCCTTTAAATGTGATGGCACGACTCTCCGAGGTCGTGGGATGAAATGGCACGCCGTTAGTGTTCGGTGCGCGCGGTGAGGGTCTCGAGACCCGATTGCAATTTCGGCTGGAACGGGGTCTTGGGGACCTCAAATCGAAAATCCAAGTCCGGAAATGGACTTAGGGGGTAGGAAATATGTAGGCTATGAAGTTTGAGAATTTTTGGGTTAAGTCGGGTCGGGTGGTTACCGGAATACCGGGTGGTTTTCCGGCGATTTTAGCCGGTTTCGGCCTTGGCACGGGCTGAATGAAAGTGAGGGGAGGGGCTGGAGTTTGAGAGGATTTTAGAGGGAGATTGGCTTGAGAGAGAAGGAGAATGAAGAAGTGATTAGATTAGTGAGGCTTGGAGCTTATAAAGGATGCCTTAATGGTGTGTTCAAGTGAGACTAATTGCGGTTTTGAGGTGATTAGTGGGCTGCCGAAATTGGAGGGAAGATTAGGGAGGGGTTTGTGTCTTGTAGAGTGTAGGGGAAGCAAGAGGGGTGATGGATGTGATGGATGGATGGAGGGAGGTGATGGATGGATGGAGGGAGGTGATGGATGAGGGGAAAATTCAAAATGTGTGGTGGAGGGAGACTTGAGCCGCCGGCCATGGGGGCTTGAGCAGCGGCTTGGGGCTGTCAATTCGAGCCGAGGGTTGAGCCGTGGCTTGGGGTTGAGCCGCGGCTTGATGGCTTGGCTTGGCTAGGCTGTGGGTCCCATTCGGTTGAGGGAAAAGCCGGGAAACGCTTGAAACTTGATTGAACGCGCATCCGACCTCCGATGTCCAATTAATTTGAAGATTTGGAATGCTTGAACTACGAGGATTTGAATGAGCCCAATATCGCCGTACGTCGTGTGAACGAACGTATGGGTGACTCGGCGCTTCAAGAGTCGGTTTCGCCCCGTTTGGACGTTCGGAATGGAATTTAGCGCCCCTCGACCCCCGATTGACCTTTGTGCATCCTTGCATTTGTTTTGACGATCCTTTTGCCCCGTGGGGGATCGTTGGCCCGTTGTCCTCGGTCGGGGACCGTTGGCCCGGGAAGGCCTAGGGACTTCGACCGGGATTTTCTCAGTGCGCCCTGAATGCTTGAGGTGCTTGGAGGTTATCGTGAGGTACTCAGAGATCGTTGTGGTCTCTGTTTTCCGTGGAAATACCCGAAGGTTCACCAGGAGGCGTTCGTGATCACTGAAGCGCACTCGGGAGATCGAGTCGAGTTCCGGAAGGTTGTCTGAAGCTTGTTCCCCGGCCCTGGTAGTCCCTGGGCGCCTGTAGACCCGTTTTGAGGGGCCGTTTGCTTGTCAGTGGAGCGAACCCCGGGAGCTCTGTCAGAAAAGGCGTCCGTGGGGGATCGGGGTGTCCCGGCTTAAGCAGGATGTCCCGAAAATGCGCCCGGACGTGTCATTGGTCATTTTGGCACTGGGAGGGATTTTTGGAGCCCCATATGGGCACCTTTCGGTGCTTCGGTGACTCAGTGATGAATAGTGCCACAGTGCCATCTCCGTTGTTTTCGGGATTCCTCGTTCGTCTGTTCTTCCGAAAGCTTTCCTTTGCTTTTCTCAGTGACCCAGCTCTTCTCCTGTTACTCATGACCCCGTGCCCGCCTATTTGCCTCCGATTGCCGGGCGATGAATAGTGTCCCGAGCTCCAGTCGGGAAGTCCTCCCGTGGGAAGCCGGTGGGCCAAAATGGGGTGCTGACAGCGGGTATATACTCAATTACGAAGGGAGGGGGACTACCTTGCTCGCTCTTGCCCTCCCTTGATGTGCACACAGTGATCATGTTGATCGAGGGCCCCCGAGCCGGTCCATGGTCGGGAAGGGGATTAGCTTGTACGTTCGGGGGCCTCACGGCGTTGAATACAAGCTCCTTCGCGTCAATCATCTCCTGGATCCTCTCCCTTAACCTCCAACAAGCGTCCAAGGTGTGCCCTGACGCCCCCCGATGGTATTCGCACTGCTTGCTTTGATCTTGGATGGTCGGGTCAAAGCTTGGCCCGGGCGCTATTGTCCCAATCTTGTCGCGAATTTGCTGATAGATGTGGGAAAGCGGGACCGACCGATTCAGGTATTGCTTGCGGGGCCGCGAAGGTGTCGCACCGCCCTATTGACCTTGTAGGGGTGGGGCTCGTTGTGTTGGCTGAGAAATCCTCGGGGCCGGGGGTTGGTATTGGAGTGCTTGGGATGGAATAGGGGTATAATGGTGAATGACGGGTGACGGCACCGTAGATGGGGGTGGAGGCGGTGGTGCGGAGTAGTAGATCGGTTGGGTAGGGGTTGAGGCCGATATTGAGGTGTATACGGGGGGTAGGAGGGAGCTATGGGAGGTGCGGACGTGAAATTCGTCGAATACTGCTAGGATGCTTGATGCGCCTTGTTGACGGCGTTCAACGAAACTTCCTTCGCTCTCCTTCCGCCGGAAGATGACGACGTTGTGGGGACCTTTTTCGGTGACTCCTCTCCTTTACTGGCGGGGTCCTCCATCTTGCCGAGCCTAATGCCCAAATCAAGCTTCTTTCCGGCCTCGATGAGATCGGAGAATGAGGAAGTGTGGGCCAACAAATGCGAATAATATACTCCCCTCAGCGTGGAGTGGAATAACTGAATCTAACGCGAGAGGGACCGAATCCGAGAGGAGGAGATTATCATAAACTCGAGGAGGCCATAGAGCTTCTCGGCCGAGCCTCATGAAGGAGGGCCGTGAGCCTCTTCGGCCCCCTAGGGTCCATGACCCTCTCCTCCTCCCGGATTAGGCCACCTCTACACCGGGAAGTCTCTAACCGCGGCTAAGACATGATTAAATGAGGGGAATGGCTCGGAATCTGGGAAGGAGAGCCCTTAGAGGGTTCGGCCATGCCGAGGAACCCACGGCCACCTCCTTACAATAGGGGCCGTGAGGCTCCTTGGCCTATCCGAAGCCTTAGGGCTCCCCTTTTCTTGATACCGTGCGATTCCCGTGTATTATTTTTAGGTTTATCATGAAATGAGCTAATATTGTTTGTTGATTCCGTGAATATAATGTTTTGAATGTCTCACGTGCTTATTTGTGTAAATCGTGATCGTGTTGACGCCAATCTAGTGAAATATGTGTTGTCTCACATACATGTTGTTTGATGTATGCAAGGGGCGGTTAGGATCAACGTGAAAAACCCATCGAAACTCGAACCGAGTCAAGGAATATTCGGCCGATCACCCTTGAGAGGTGGCCGAATCATTTGTGACCTCTTTGGGGTCTCGGTTAGTCTCTCCGTCTTTCCGAGGTCGATCCTTGGAATTACTCGTAATTGCATTCCCTTTTAATCGTCGTCTACGCGTTTATTACTTATTAGACATGTTATATCCGGATGTGACCCATCGAAACCGTAACCATGACATGAAATAATAAATATCGAATAATCTCACAAACGGGATAAAAGGGACGTGCCATTCGACTAAGTAAATCACTTGGACTAAATAATTAGGTGAATTGGTTATTAATTAGTAAACGCATCGATGGCTCACGAAATGGCGAAAATGCTCTTTTCTTTAAAAGCACATGATTTCAAAATACCGAGACACGTAACACAAATAGAATTGACGTCTAACGAGTACTCGCGCGCTATGACTCGAGTCCGGGCCCGATTTGAGGCGGCTCGAGTCAAGGCACGCGAGTCCTCCTTAGACTTCTTCGTGTGACGCGATCTTCAATTTGTACACGAACATCACAATTTTATTACCCAAGGGCATAATCATCATTCCGTGATTCACCGATACCTTAGGCGTCAGGGAGTTGGAAACACCTCGATCTACGAATGAAAAAGAGCAACCCGTTCGGGTGCGAGTTTCATTCGCACGGCCCATTTCGTTCACTTTCGGTGTTTCTATCTTCCTCTCGTAGATTCGGTGGTGAACATTTTACTTTAGTTACAAAACATGAAGAACCGGATTAATCGTGCATTCGACTTAAGCAAACATTAGGTAATGGATAGGTGAAATGCTAGATTCCAATTTAGAGTCAAAATACGAGTTTGGCTAATTCGGTGAAACCGTAGTGACACCTAACTGAATAAGAGTTCTAAAACAAGTTCACACACATAATTGGCTTAGAACCATATTCTAGCCCGCCATCTATGTTTACCTAGGTTAGATACTTTGTTTGTTACTCAACCCCGGTTAATAACTGATTAAATCATGTACACTCGACTTAATACATCACTTGTCTGTATTCACCGATACTTGTCAGTTATTATCTGTTTTTCGTCAGTTTTATCAGTTTTCTTCTGTTTTCCATTTGTTTTTGCTGATTTGTTGCGGTTCGGGTCCGAGCCCATAAGTTACGTGTTGCACGGGATCCAACGCCCCAAATCACCGAACACGAGGTCCAATGCCTCTTAACACACTGAGCGTGCGCAACCCGAGTGCGGAATGGGATCTAGCCTCGAGTCACCATCACATTCCAAATATGGCCTATGTGGAAGGCAATTTGGATTGGATGTGTGAAACGTGTTTAGATATCACTCGGGAGCTCGATCGGTCCAACGGTTCTAGTGGGAACCAATCGGTTCTCCTACAAACCGTCGATTCGATTGGACCCGACCCCCGGCTCCTTGAGCCCGCGTTGCCTTAATTTATTTATCGGTCATTCAAAACACATGGTGAGCCGGAGCGGAATATTGGCCCAATGCAAACCGATCATGATCCATTTACTTTATTCAGTTGTATTCTGTAATTATTTGAGTGTACATTGTGAGGATCTTATTTGTACATCCATTCATTCATTTGTAAGGATCCCCGATCGGCAAGCGAGAGGTTCGAGTGTTGAACCGGCCAAGTCGGTTCACGCAGGGAGTCGACCGCCGTGGTTTGACAAACTGTAAACGTTAGGATAGTGAACCAATTCCTCAACGCACGAGCCTACTCATCTTTTGGGTTCTTGGCCCAAATTGATCAATTCATCGACTTTACGGTGTCAAAACGGGCGAGTCAAGTGCAAACCTAAATCACGCGGTAAATAAACAAAACGGCAAGCCTAGCAAATTAGAGTACTGAAAGAACGTGCAGGATATAGGCCCGCACGTAATAGAACCCCCGAATTCGGAATTTTCGGTTCCGTATGACCATTGCCTTAGTATTTAGGTGTACCTCGTACCCCTAGACCCGGGCGATTCAACGGCTCTCGACCTACGGGTCGTAAACAGTAAGTGGCGACTCCTTCTCACGTGCGTCCGTCGCACGTCCCCGGGAAGGTGGACTCTCCCAAGCCGCGTTGCATGGGCTTCGCGCATGCGTGCGCCGATCAGATGAAATTCGGGTGCGCACAGCTTGGCGACTCCACTGGGGACCCTTAGAGGGTGTACGGACCCGAATGTGGACTCTCGTCGGGGCTCGCATTGCGCGCTTTTGGATCGTGCGGCTTGGGAGTGTCCACCTTCACGTGGGGACGCGTGACGGACACGCGTGAGAGAAGGAGTCTCCACTTATCATTTTACGACCTCTGGTTTGCTAGGCTTGCATGTTTTATGATTACCGCATGAATTAAACTGCACTCGGCTCGCACGTTTTGACACCGGAAATTCGGTGAACTAAACGATGTCGGTTGAGAAGCCGAGAGAGAATTAAACCTTTATGTCGGGGAGTTGGTTCACAATCTTGCATTACAGTTCATCTAACCATGGAGGTTGAATCCCTGCGTGAACCAAAACCGCGAGTTCTTGGGCTTACTTTCCTTTGGGCAAGCATTAAACCGATTCGATTAATTCGACTCTCGGACCGTTCGCTCACCGATTGGAATTCTTACAGAACAAAATGTGCAAAATAAAAGTCCTTACCATGCTCTCGAAAACAATAAATACAAATTACAAATGGCCGAATTCCAGTCGACTCGCATTCGGTTATTATTCCACTCTTACTCACCGTGAGTTTAGGGAAAAGACCGAAGAATTGAAATTCAATGGATGCGCTCACTGAATAGGGCGTTGGACCCTGTGAGTGTTGATTGGGGCGTTGGACCTTGTGATCGATGATTAGGGTGTTGAATCCTAATATTATTCAGCCTAGGGATCAGGCTCGACCCGCATGGCAAACAGGTGCGGAAAGATAACACGCAGCAGGTAAATAACAGACAAGGTGTTTGTTATTCGAGTGTACGTGTTTTAACAAGTTGTTAATCCGGGGTATTTTGGCATGCAAATCCTACCCTAGACAAACAAGCACGTGCCAATATTTTAGCATTCGGCTTTGTTTTGAAAACTTGACAAAGAGAGTCAAATCTCACGTGTGTGGATTGCTTTTACAGTTGTTTTGTATTGTGACACTGAATTTTCACTGAATTAGCCAAACTCGTGTTTTGACTCTAGATTTGGAATCTAGAATTCCTCCTAACCATTATCTAGTGCTTGGTTAGGTCGAGTGAAAGGTTAATTAGCATTTTGCATGTTTTCTGACAGAGTCTATGTTACCCGAGTCTATGTTAGGATGACAGAAACTCATCAGTTAGATAAGAAAAGGCTATGCAGATGAACCTGCACCTGAACAGGTAGCCCATTCTTATCCCGTACTGTAGTGTTTTTGTCATGCTAACCTTAAGGGTGTCGCTGAATTGTGAAAAGACGATTTTGCCCTTTATTTGAAAATTGTTTTCAGAAAAGAGGAAACATCGCAGTGCGGGCCACCTTGGCCTGAAGCCGGTGTCGACCAATTCCTTGGATCGTCCAGGGTTGTGCAAGAACCCCGAAAAAGCCAAAGAACCGGTCGATCTGCCCGGAAGTGATCTAAAAAGATCTTCTATATCTTGACCTGAGTTACCTGGAATCAGGTAAAAACTCAAGTTGAGACACAGAAGCCCTTTTCAGACGTCCATGCTACATCGGACCGCGCGTTTCGAGTTTTGAAATTGATAAGTTTGAAATGGGCACCAACGTCATTTGACAACTCATCGATGCGAGTTATCAGTTAATGGCCAATTCGTGTAAACTTTATTAGTGTGAAGTGGGTTTAATCATGTGAGCGTCCCGATTAACCCATTTGTGGAATTAATGCTTAAGGGTTGTGCCGAATGCATTAATTGTGAAAACGATTCGCGACTCGACGACCAAGACGATTCCATATGGATCGAGGATAATTTGGTCCGATGATCGAAACTACCCTCGTAACTGAATGGACCCGAATGAGTCAACGATACCCGAATCCATGCATGCTTTGTTTTGAAAAGACATGTAAACGATGTTTTAACATGGGAATCGTGGAAATATCGAAATTACAATTTCATACAATCTGAGAAATGAATTAAACTCGAAATAAGGAAATCATTCTTGATCCAAAAAGGCCAAGAAGCCCTCGGCTTCACCTTGTCAAAGATGGCCGAATACTCTCATGGCTCGATTCAAATCACGAATAATTTCCTTGTCTTGGTTTAATCATTTTTTCGCATGCTCAAACATCAAACATGATGAATAACACGTTTTTTTGACAAAAGCCGGTATTACCATGATTTGTTTAACTCATTTAAACATGCAAACATTCACAAACATGTTATTTAAGGAATCGATAAAATAATACCGGCTTCATGCATGCAAGAACAACAAAATAAACTCGGAAACTAACTTGGATCGGGCTAAGGAGACCAATCTTAACCCGAAAAGAACAACTTAAGTCTTGGCCATCCCATTTAGAGACTTGGCCGTGAGCTTGCTTGCCATTTTTCGGGTCGGGATGGTCTTCCAAACGACAATCCAAACCTTTTTCCGACATGCTAGCAAGTTATAAAGTGGTAAACATGCATAACATAACATAAAAGTGTATAAAAATTAAGTCTTGCAAGTTAAGTATGCATAAAAACACCATAATGCTCCATAGCCATGCAATAAATGTAAAAAAAAAAAAAACCTAACTCCTCTAAGTCAAGAGTGATATACCTAGCCTCGGGATACGAGGAAAGAGTTGGGGAAGTGTTCGAGAGTCGGATAACTCGGTTGAACGCTTGAAAGAGTGCTCGGGTGCAAGGGCATGCACTTTCGGGAAGCTAGGCGCACGGGCGTACGGCTGGAGTGCACGGGAGGCGCGTGGGAGGCGTCAGGCGCGCGGGCAGGTGCGCGGCCGCGCACGGCTGTGCGCGTGGGCAGGCACGCGGGGCGCACGGCGTGCGCGCGAGACGTCCGCGGGTGCGCTGGCTAGCGCACGGCTGGCACTATTCACCCGAGAGTAATGATTCTTCACCCGAAATGCTCTAAATGACTTGAAACATTAATTTAAAGACTTCAAATGGAAAAACCAACTTCACCAATGAACTCCATGGGTCCAAAATGAGTGGGATATGAAGTTTGAGAATTTTCGAGCTTAAGTCGGGACGATGAACATCGGCTTCCGACTTAAGAACTCAAGGCTCTCTGTGGATCTTTTCGGTTCTCTTTTCTTTTCCTTCTAAGTGCTGAAGTTTTCTGGTTCTTGAGTGTTCTTGGCTATGGAGTTTGAGAGGATTTCTTGAACGAGAAAGGTTGGAGAGAGTGTGTAAGAGGAAAAGTGATTATCTTAATCACTTTTAGGCCATTTATAGGCAAAGCTAATGACACAATTAGCAAAAGCAAGTGCTCTTAATCCCCATGCTTAGTAAATTTCGGTTTGATTAAGAAAATATCAAGCCTCATCCTCTTCCATTGCATTAATGAAGAAGAGATAAGCATTGATGAACATTGATGAAGATGGAGTGTTGTCTTCAAATTGTAGGCTTGATATTTTCCTAAGAGGATGCAAGTTGCATGGAGAAAATGACAAGGAGATGAGGATGAATGTGGACCATGCAATCTTGATGAAGAAGAGCCAAGAAGCTTTGATGAGCATTGAGTGTTGTCTTCAACCTCTCCAAGATATTTTGGCTAAGAGAGGGCAAGTTGGCTTCTTGCATTGAAGAGGAAGAAGAAGCTTCTAGAGCATAGGGTGACTCATCTTGGGTAGCTCGTGGGTCCCACGACCGAAGAGAAGAAACCGGAAAAAGCTCGGGTCTCGATTGATCGCGCATTCGAGGCTCGTGGTTCGAACCGAATGTTGAATTATCGATATACGCGAGGAAACGGGTTTAAAGAGTCCGAGATTGGCATTTTCCGTGAGAAATTACCAAATGTCTGTATGAGGCTCGGAAGCCGGTTTTGCTCATTTTATGCATTCAGAGCGAGATTGCCCACTTCTGACAGCATATCTTGTATCTGCATCCCACGTCAGTCATTTTGACATAAATTGTCAAATTACGTGGGCACTTGACCCTTAAGCTGGTAATGCAAAATATGGAGCCGGAGATGTCTTAGGAGGCCGAAACTGGATTTCTCAGATTGTTTTCTGAGTTTCTTGGGCGATCTGGAGATCACTGTGATCTCTGTTTGCCGAGATTGGGCCTCTAAGGATATGAAAAGTGCATCTGAGACCCTTAAAGCACTGCTCGAGGGGTCTAGATGAGTTGTGTGATTCATTCCGACGACTCCACATTGAGCCTTGAGAAGGCTAGCATTGTGTAACGTAAGCATTCGGCATCAAGTTTCCCCAAAGAGGACCTCCGGATATGGATCTTCACTGAAAATGGCCTTTTGTGTTCCTTGGAGGTTACTCGGGAAACCGTGAAGGGTTTTGCTGTCTGTTTTGCCCAATTGCGAATGTCCGCTGGAGTATTCAGGGCAATGTAGTGTGAACTTCGTTTGCCGTAATTCCATCAGACCAGTCTCCGGTTACGCTCTTCCAAAGAAGGGTATGCCCATTTTGTCTCTCGGAAGTCATTTAGGGTGTTTGTATGGCTTCCAAAAGACAATCTGAAGCTCTGCACGTGTCCAGCACTCGGACCTCTCGCTCACCGATCAGGGATCCTCACAAATGAATGATTGGAATATACAAATAAAATCCTCACATGTTCCCCTCGAATAATTGCAGAATACAACTGAATGAAATAATGGATCCCGATCGGTTTACATTGGGCCAATATTCCGCTCCGGCTCACCGTGTGTTTTGAATAACCGATAACAAATTAAGGCAACGCGGGCTCAAAGAGCCGGGGTTCGGGTCCAATCGAACCGACGGTTTTGCGGGAGAACCAATAGTTCCCACTGTAACCGTTGGAACCGATCGAGCTCCCGGGTGATATCTAAACAGTTTTCACGCATTCAATCCAAATTGCCTTCTACATAGGCCATATTTGGAGTGTGATGGTGACTCGAGGCTAGATCCCATTCCGCACTCGGGTTGCACACGCTCGATGAATAAGAGGCGTTGGACCTCGTGTTCGGTGATTTGGGGCGTTGACCCCGTGCAACACGTAACCTATGAGTTCGTCGGCCCCGAACCGCAATAAATCATCAAAAAGCAAGAATAAATAGAAGAAAACTGATATAACTGACACGATACAGAAAGCAACTGACAACAACTGATAAGTGTCAGTGAATATCAACGAATCGTGTATTAGGCCGAATGTACGTGATTTAATCAGTTATTAGCCGGGGTTTGATTAACAAACATTGTATCTATCCTAGCAAGCATAAGTGGCGGATTGGGATGGGATTCTAAGCCAATTACATGTGTGTGTTTGTTTTTTGACTCTCATTCAGTTAAGTGTCACTGTGGTTTTCACCGAATTAACCAAACTCGTGTTTCGACTCTAGATTGGAATCTAATATCCACCTATCCATTATCTAATATTTGATTAAGTCGGGTGCACAATTAGTCCGGTCCTTGGTGTTTTGTAACTGAAATAAAATACTCCCCCCCCGAATCTATGATAGAAAGAAAAGAAACACCCGAAAACGAACGAAATGGACCACGCGAATGAAACTCGCACCCGAACGGTTGTCCTTTCTCGTTCATAGCTCTAGGTGTACCCTTGGAATGAATCGGTGGATCACGAAATGACGATTGTACCCTTGGATAATAAAAGTGTAATGTTCGTATATAAATTGGAGATCGCATCACACGAAGGAGTCCAAGGAGGACTCTCGTGCCCCGACTTGGGCCGCCTCAAATTGGGCCCGGACTCGAGTCATGGCACGTGAGTACTCGCTAGACGTCAATTCTACTCGTGTTACGCGTCTCGGTATTTTGAAATTGTGAATTTTGGTGGAAAAAGGCGTTCTCGCCGTTCCGTGAATCATCGATGCGTTTACGAATTAATATTTTATTCGTCCCATCATTTAATCCAAATGATTTAATTAACCGAATGAGCCGTCCCGTTTGCCCATTTGTGAGATTATTCGACACTTATTATACAATGTTACGATTACGGCTTAATTTTAGCTAATTTCGCGGTGGGATTACAAGGAGTGTGCGGGAATTACATGGCCTCGGGGAAAGGAGAGCCCGATGGCTTCGGGCACTCCAAGGAGTCTCACGGCCCCTATTTGCAAAGGGAATGGCCGTGGGTTCCTTGGCATGGCCGAACCCCTCTAAGGCTCTTCTCCCTAGATCCCATATTATTCCCTTCGTATAGTCACATTTTATCCATGGTTACAACGATATGAAATCATGCCAAACACATACGAATAAAGCATTTAAATGAGAGTAGCAATACGATATCATTTCAACTAATGATGGAACGGGTAATACACGGGAATCGACCCGTCTCATGGCGGAAGAAAGCCTCACGAACTCGTGTGGTCCAAGGAAGCTTTCGGCCACATCCCTCCAAGGATGGCCGAGAGCTTCCTTGACTCACGCGGGTTGGGAGGACTTCTTCGACCCCGATTCGGATCGTTTCTCGTCATTCTAACATGCTACGTGTGATCGAAGGAAAAGGGACGTAGGAATCGACTCGATTTGGGAGAGGAGAGATCATCCTAGCCCCGGAAAAGCCAAGGGAGCCCACGGGTCTCTCCTTAGAGGCTAGGCCGTGAGTCCCTTGGCTCAACCGTGGCTAAGGAGACCTCTCCTATCCGGATCCAAACCATTTCCCGTCATGGCATATGAGTTCTTGCATCATATAAACATGGGATGATCATACATAGGCACATAATGGGCACACGTTGCATGGGAATGCATGGGAGACATGAGTCTGAAAGAAAAATGAAAGCTTTTCATGCATTCGGCTCTTTAAATCACAATAACATTTCATATAAACGAATATCGAGGATCCTAACTCTTCTAAGTTGTAGGGGGACATTACCTAGCCTCGTTACCAGAGGAGAAGAGTCGGGGATGTGGTCTTTGAGAGTCGGAAGACTCGGTTAGGGCGAAGGGCAGTAGGCGACCCGGGTAGGCGCGACTGCGGCAACCGCGGGAAAACGGCTTGGCACGCTCGCTCCGACCACGGAACGGTGCAAGGTCAGGCTCGTTGGACTCCTAAGAGGCAGACCTAGGTGTGCACGGGCAGACCCGAGCGTGCCGAACCCTGAACAAGTCGGAAATAATGAGAGAAGTTCCAATGAAAACACAGAAACCCGGTTAGTGAAAATGGGTAAAACGGAGGTCGTGCACGGTTGGTCGGCCCTCGGATCGTGACCACCTCTTCACGAGAGAGGGTGAGGGTTGTGAGGAACCCTTTGAACTTGATGGCACGACTCTCCGAAGTCGTGGGAGAAAATGGCACGTCGAGGAGCTCGGTTGCACACGGCTTGGAGGCTCGGGACCCGATCACAATTTTGGCTTGAAAGTGATGTTAGGGACCTCCAATGGAAAATCTAAGCTCGGAAATGGACTTAGGGGGTGGAAAATATGTAGGCTAGGGAGTTTGGTGATTTTTGGTTTAAGTCGGGTCGGTGGTTATCGGAATACCGGGTGGTTTTCCGGCGGTTTTGGCCGGTTTCGGCCTTGGCAAGGGGTGGACGGAAGTGAGGGGATGGGCTGAGGTTTGAGAGAGTTCTTGAGAGAGATTGGCTTGAGAGAGAGTGGAGTTGAAGAAGTGATTAAGTCTAATGGTGAAAGGGCTTATAAAGGGAAGGCTAATGACTTGATTAAGTGAAGTTAAGTGTGGTTTAGTGGGCTAACCATGGGCTGCCGAATTTTGGAGGGAGATTAGGGTGGGGAAAGAGTCACTTAGAGTGTAGGGGAAGCAAGAGGAGTGATGGGTGTGATGGATGGATGATGGGAGGTGATGGATGTGAGTGTGTAAGAGGAAGTGATGGGTGTAAGAGCCAAAATTAAAATTGTGTGGAGGGGGGGCTTTGGAGCCGACGGTGAAAGGGGAGGAGCCGACGGCTTGGGGCTGTCCATTCGAGCCGAGGGTTGAGCCGTGGCTTGGGGTTGAGCTGCGGCTCGATGGCTTGGCTTGGCTAGGCTGTGGGTCCCATCCGATTAGGAGAAAAGCCGGCAAACGCTTGAGACTTGATTGAGCGCGCATCCGACCTCCGATGTCCAATTAATTTGAAGATTTGGAATGCTTGGACTATGAGGATTTGAGCGAGCCCAATATCGCCATGCGTCGCGTGGACGAACGTTCGAGCGACTCGGCGCCTCGGGAGTCGGTTTCTCCCCGTTTGGACGCTCGGAGTGGAATTTAGCGCCCTTCGACCCCCGATTGACCTTTGTGCATCCTTGCATTTGTTTTGACGATCCTTTTGCCCCGTGGGGGATCGTTGGCCCGTTGTCCTCGGTCAGGGACCGTTCGCCCGGGAAGGCCTAGGGACTTCGACCGGGATTTTCTCAGTGTGCCTTGAATGCCTTGAGGTGCTTGGAGGTTATCGTGAGGTTCTCAAAGATCGTTGTGGTCTCTGCTTTCCGTGGAAATACCCGAAGGTTCACCGGGAGGCGTTCGTGATCAGTGAAGCGTACTTCGGGAGATCGAGTCGAGTTCCGGAAGGTTGTCTGAAGCTTGTTCCCCGGCCCAGGTGGTCCCCGGGTGCCTGTAGGCCCGTTTTGAGGGGCCGTTTGCTAGTCAGTGGGGCGAACCCCGGGAGCTCTGTCAGAAAAGGCGTCCGTGGGGGATCGGGGTGTCCCGGCTTAAGCAGGATGTCCCGGAAATGCGCCCGGACGTGTCATTGGTCATTTTGGCACTGGGAGGGATTTTTGGAGCTCCATATTGGGCACCTTTTGATGCTTCGGTGACTCAGTGATGAATAGTGCCACAGTGCCAGCTCCGTTGTTTTCGGGATTCCTCGTTCGTTTGTTCTTCTGACTGCTTTCTTCCGCCTTTCTCAGTGGACCGTGTTTTTCTTTATTGTTTATGACCCCGTGCCCACCTATTTACCTCCGATTGCCGGGCGATGAATAGTGTCCCGAGCTATAGTCGGGAATCCTTGTGCGGGAAGCCGGTGGACCAAAATGGGGTGCTGACAGCTTGCCCCTCTTTGGTTGCATGCTCGGTTAGAGGATGTAGCCAAAGACCATGAGAGGCACCCTTTTTGGTCCCGGCGACCGCTTCTGTTATCGCTCTCTGTGATAGCTTGCTTCCCCGCGTTGGATGTTTAGGGAGGATGTGCAAAGGTTCCCGAACCCGTCGTAGGGTGACCACCTGATTAGGAAGCGAACATTATGAAATGCAGGAGTGGGGTCTAAGCCCGCACGACAGCATGTGCAGGGCCTAGGCCCGTGGAAAGCAGTAAGGTTACTAGGCCGAAGCCCATGGAAAGCAGTAAAGTGGACGCGAAGTCCGGAAAGCATTAAAGTTACTAGGCCGAAGCCCGTGGAAAGCAGTAAAGTTACTAGGCCGAAGCCCGTGGAAAGCAGTAAAGTGGACGCGAAGTCCGGAAAGCAATAAAGTTACTAGGCCGAAGCCCGTGGAAAGCAGTAAAGTTACTAGGCCGAAGCCCGTGGAAAGCAATAAAGTGGACGCGAAGTCAGTGGACGCGAAGTCTGGAAAGCATTAAAGTTACTAGGCCGAAGCCCGTGGAAAGCAGTAAGGTTACTAGGCCGAAGCCCGTGCAAAGCAGTAAAGTGGACGCGAAGTCCGGAAAGCATTAAAGTTACTAGGCCGAAGCCCGTGGAAAGCAGTAAGGTTACTAGGCCGAAGCCCGTGGAAAGCAGTAAAGTGGACGTGAAGTCCGGAAGCATTAAAGTTACTAGGCAGAAGCCCGTGGAAAGCAGTAAAGTTACTAGGCCGAAGCCCGTGGAAAGCAGTAAAATGGACGCGAAGTCCGGAAAGAAATAAAATTACTAGGCCGAAGCCCGTGGAAAGCAGTAAAGTTACTAGGCCGAAGCCCGTAGAAAGCAGTAAAGTGAACGCGAAGTCCGGAAAGCAATAAAGTTACTAGGCCGAAGCCCGTGGAAAGCAGTAAAGTGGACGTGAAGTCCGGAAAGCATTAAAGTTACTAGGCCGAAGCCCGTGAAAAGCAGTAAAGTTACTAGGCCGAAGCCCGTGGAAAGTAGTAAAATTACTAGGCCGAAGCCCGTGGAAAGCAGTAAAGTGGACGCGAAGTCCGGAAAGCAATAAAGTTACTAGGCCGAAGCCCGTGGAAAGCAGTAAAGTTACTAGGCCGAAGCCCGTGGAAAGCAATAAAGTGGACGCGAAGTCAGTGGACGCGAAGTCTGGAAAGCATTAAAGTTACTAGGCCGAAGCCCGTGGAAAGCAGTAAGGTTACTAGGCCGAAGCCCGTGCAAAGCAGTAAAGTGGACGCGAAGTCCGGAAAGCATTAAAGTTACTAGGCCGAAGCCCGTGGAAAGCAGTAAGGTTACTAGGCCGAAGCCCGTGGAAAGCAGTAAAGTGGACGTGAAGTCCGGAAAGCATTAAAGTTACTAGGCAGAAGCCCGTGGAAAGCAGTAAAGTTACTAGGCCGAAGCCCGTGGAAAGCAGTAAAATGGACGCGAAGTCCGGAAAGAAATAAAATTACTAGGCCGAAGCCCGTGGAAAGCAGTAAAGTTACTAGGCCGAAGCCCGTAGAAAGCAGTAAAGTGAACGCGAAGTCCGGAAAGCAATAAAGTTACTAGGCCGAAGCCCGTGGAAAGCAGTAAAGTGGACGTGAAGTCCGGAAAGCATTAAAGTTACTAGGCCGAAGCCCGTGAAAAGCAGTAAAGTTACTAGGCCGAAGCCCGTGGAAAGTAGTAAAATTACTAGGCCGAAGCCCGTGGAAAGCAGTAAAGTGGACGCGAAGTCCGGAAAGCAATAAAGTTACTAGGCCGAAGCCCGTGGAAAGCAGTAAAGTTACTAGGCCGAAGCCCGTGGAAAGCAGTAAAGTGGACGCGAAGTCCGAAAAGCAATAAAGTTACTAGGCCGAAGCCCGTGGAAAGCAGTAAAGTTACTAGGCCGAAGCCCGTGGAAAGCAGTAAAATTACTAGGCCGAAGCCCGTGGAAAGCTGTGCGCACCCGAATTTCATCTCGTCGGGGCACGCAAGCGCGCGCCTAAGCAAACGCGGCTTGGGAGTGTCCACCTTCCCGGGGACGCGCGACGGACGCACGTGAGAAGGAGTCGCCACTTGCCATTTTACGACCCGAGGGTCGAGGGCCAGCAAGTTACCCGGGTCAAGGGGTACGGGGTACACCTAAATGCTAAGGCAATGGTCGTACGGAACCGAAAATTCCGAATTCGGGGGTTCTATTACGTGCGGGCCTATATCCCGCACGCCCTTTCGGTACTCTAGCTTGCTAGGCTTGCCATTTTGTTTATTTACTGCATGATTTAGAGTTGTGCTCGACTCGCCCGTTTTGACTCCGTAAATTCGATGAATCGATTGAGTTGGGCCAAGAACCCGAAGGATGAGTAGGCTTGCGAATCACGGAATCGGTTCGCTATCTTGGCGTTACAGTTCTTCGGACCGTGACGATCGATTCCCTGCGCGAACCAAGACCATGATTATTTGAGCTCACTCATCCCTCGGTAACGGTAGACCGACTTAACCGATCCGACACTCGGACCTCTTGCTCACCGACCGGGATCCTTACAAGTATATGAATAAACATACAAATAAAATCCTCACAATGTACACTCGAATAATTGCATAATACAACTGAATGAAATAAATGGATCCCGATCGGTTTACATTGGGCCAATATTCCGCTCCGGCTCACCGTGTGTTTTGAATAACCGATAAACAAATTAAGGCAACGCGGGCTCAAGGAGCCGAGGGTCGGGTCCGATTGAACCGGTGGTTTGCAGGAGAACCGATTAGTTCCCACTGTAATCGTCGGACCAATCGAGCTCCCGAGTGATATCTAAACACGTTTCACGTGCTCAATCCGAATCCGCCTTCCACATAGGCCGTATTCGGAGTGTGACGGTGAATCGAGGCTAGATCCCATTCCGCACTCGGGTTGCACGCGCTCGGTGAGTCAAGAGGCGTTGGACCTCGTGTTCGGTGATTTGGGGCGTTGGACCCCATGTAACACGTGACCTATGGGTTCGGGCCCGAACCGCAATAAATCATCAAAAGCAAGAATAAGACAGAAGAAAACTGATATAACCGACACAATACAGAGAGCAACTGACAACAACTGATAAGTGTTAGTGGATACAGACAAATTGTGTGTTAGGCCGAATGTACGTGACTTAATCAGTTATTATTCGTGGTTGATTGGCAAACAATGCATCTAACCTAGGCAAACATAGAGGGCGGGCTAGGATAAGGTTCTAAGCCAATTACATGTGTGTGTTTGTTTTATGACTCTCATTCAGTTAAGTGTCACTGTGGTTTCACCGAATTAACCAAACTCGTGTTTTGACTCTAGATGGGAATCTAATATTCCACCTATCCATTATCTAATATTTGATTAAGTCGAATGTATGGTTAATCCGATTGTTCGTGTTTTGTAACTGAAATAAGATGCTCCCCACCGAATCTATGATAGAAAGAAAGAAACACCGAAAACGAACGAAATGGACCACGCGAATGAGACTCGCACCCGAACGGGTTGTCCTTTCTCGTTCATAGCTCTAGATGTTTCCAACTCCCTAAAGCCTAGGGTATCGGTGAATCACGGAATGACGACTATGCCCTTGGGTAATAAAATTGTAATGTTCGTGTGTAAATTGGAGTTCGTATTACGCGAAGGAGTCTAAGAAGGATTCTCATGTCGCGACTCGGGCCGCCTCAAATTGGGCCCGGACTCGAGTCATGGCACGTGAGTACTCCCTAGACAACAATTCTATTCGCGTTACGCGACTCGGTATTTTAAAATTGTGGATTTTTTAATGGAAAAAGGCATTCACGCCGTTCCGTAAATCATCGATGCGTTTACAAGTTAATGACCAATTTACCCAATTATTTATTCCGAATGATTTAATTAACCAAATAACACGTTATGTTTCCCCGTTTGTGAAATTATTCGATGAGGGTGACCTCATATCGTGGGTATTATAGATTTAATGGATAATGATTTGAAATCGTCGCGTCTATCATGCGATCCTCACATAGCCAACGATAAAAATATCAATGCACTCAATTCCAAGAAACGACCCCGAAACGGCTAAGGAGGTCACCCTAGACTCGGGAAGGGTTCGGGGGCATTCGGCCAATCCCGAAGGGGACAAGCCGAATGGTCTCCCCAACCCAACTCGAGTTATGGGCGATCTCCCACGCCGATTCTAATTATTTCTTACATACATAATACATCGACTACGGTAATATTGCAAATTTCAACCGAATCAAAATAGTCACAATCGTGAATGCGCAAACGAACACGTCAACATGCACAAACGAGGCGTTTATAGGAACAACCAAGAATAAGGTTGACCCATGCGGTAGTGAAACGGAGGAACACGGGAACTAACCCCCTCGGAAAGAGAGAAGCCTCCATGGACCCATGTAGTCAAAGGGGGCTCTCGGTCACCTTTCTTCAAAAGTGACCGTGAGCCCTCATGGCTCACACGAGTCCAATGGGAGGTTCTCCAATCCCGAATCGAGCTTTTTCCCGTCGTGTTAGTACATTATACATGGTACATGACAAAATAACGACAAAAGGGAACGGGGACCGGTTAGTTTCGAGAAAGAAGAGGCGCCCTAGCCTCGAAAAAATCATGGAGGCTCACGAGTCGCCCCCAGAAGGCTTGACCGTGGGTTCCATGGTTCGGCCGTGACCCGGGTCTCTTCCGTCTCGACCCACATCGTCTCCCCTCATGAAATATACGTTCATCAACTTATAGGCATGATATAAAAAAAAAAGAAATAAACATGGAACGTTGTATGGCATGCATGGGAAGTTTTGGATCTAAAGGAAAAATGACATCTTGCATGCATTCCGGTTATTTCAAGACTTCATTCGCACTTCATACATACAAACATCGAAGATTCTAACCCTCCTAAGTTGTAGTAAGATGTTACCTAGCCTCGGTGTACGAGGGAAAGAGTCGGGGAAGCGGCCACGAGAGTCGCAAGACTCGGTTTGGGGTCGCGGGTGGAGTGACCCGAGAGGAGGACAGCCGCGGCAGCCTTGGGAGAACGGCTTGGCACGCGAGCTCCGGGCACGGCACGGTGCGGGGTCGGGCTCGTTGGACTCCTAAGAGGCAGATCTAGGTGTGCACGGGCAGATCCGAGCGTGCCACGGCCTGAATGTTCCCGAAAATGTAAGAGAAAGTGCGGGTATAATCACAGAAAAACCGGTAAGTGAAAAACGATAAAACGGAGGTTGTGCACGGTGGATCGGCCCTCGGATCGTGACCACCTCTTCACGAGAGAGGGTGAGGGTTGTGAGGAGCCCTTTGAACGTGATGGCACGACTCTCCGAAGCCGTGGAAGGAAATGGCACGCGTGGCTTGCTCGGTGCGCGGCTAGGGAGATCTCGGGACCCGAATGTCCTCACGGCTGGAACACGATGATGGAGGCCTCAAATGGAGAATCTAAGCCCGGAAATGGACTTAGGGGGTGGAAAATATGTAGGCTAAGGAGTTTGGTGATTTTTGGTTTAAGTCGGGTCGGGTGGTTACCGGAATACCGGGTGGTTTTCCGGCGGTTTTGGCTGGTTTCGGCCTTGGCAAGGGGTGGACGGAAGTGAGGGGATGGGCTGAGGTTTGAGAGAGTTCTTGAGAGAGATTGGCTTGAGAGAGAGTGGAGTTGAAGAAGTGATTAGGCTTAATGGTGAAAGGGCTTATAAAGGGAAGCTTAATGATGCAATTGAGCAAAGTTAAGTGGGGTTAGGGCATGCTTAGGGGGCTGCAGAAAATCCCAAGGGGATTAGGGAGGGGTAGATGTCATGTTGAGTGTGGGAAAAGGCAAAGGAGAGTGATGGGTGTGATGGATGTGTAAGAAGAAGTGAAAGAAGTGAGGGAAATTTGAATTGTGTGGTGGAGGGAGTGTCTTGGGAGGTGGAGCCGCCGGCGATGGAGGGGGAAGCTGCGGCTTGGGGCTGTCCAATCGGAGCCGAGGGTTGAGCCGTGGCTTGGGGTTGAGCCGCGGCTTGATGGCTTGGCTTGGCTAAGCTGTGGGTCCCATTCGGTTGAGAGAAAAGTCGGAAAATACTTGAGACTTGATTGAGCGCGCGTCCGATCTCCGATATCCAATTAATTTATGGATTTGGAATTCTTGAATGACGAGGATTTGAATGAGCCTAATATCGCCACGCGTCGTGTGGACGGACGTTTGGGTGACTCGACGCCTCGGGAGTCGGTTTTGCCCTGTTCGGACGTTCGGAGTGGAGTTCAACGTCCATTGATCCCAATTGACCTTTGTGCATCCTATCATTCATTTTGACGATCCTTTTGCCCCGTGAGGGATTGTTGGCTCGTCATTCTCGATCGGGAACCGTTGCCCCGGGGAGACCTAGGAACCTTGACCGGGATTTTCTCGGCGTGCCCTGCAGGCCTTGAGGTGCTTGGAGATTATTGTGAGGTACTCAGAGACCCTCGTTGTGGTCTCTGCTTTCCGTGGAAATACCCGAAGTTCACCGGGAGGCGTTCGTGATCACTGAAACGTACTTCGAGAGATCGAGCCGAGCTTCGGAAGGTTGTCTGAAGCTTGTTCCCCGGCCCTGGTGGTCCCTGGGCGCCTGTAGACCCGTTTTGAGGGGCCGTTAGCTTGTCAGTGGAGCGAACCCCGGGAGCTCTGTCAGAAAAGGCGTCCGTGGGGGATCGAGGTGTCCCGACTTAAGCAGGATGTCCCCAAAATGTGCCCGGACGTGTCATTGGTCATTTTGGCACTGGGAGGGATTTTTGGAGCCCCATATTGGGCACCTTTCGGTGCTTCGGTGACTCAGTGATGAATAGTGCCACAGTGCCAACTCCGTTGTTTTCGAGATTCCTCGTTCATCTGTTCTTCTGACTGCTTTCTTCCGCCTTTCTCAGTGGACCGTGCTTTCCTTTATTGTTCATGACCCCGTGCCCGCCTATTCGCCTCCGATTGCCGGGCGATGAATAGTGTCCCGAGCTTCAGTCGGGAATCCTTGTGCGGGAAGCCGGTGGGCCAAAAGGGGGTGCTGACAAAAGCAGTAAAGTGGAGAGAGCGAGGGGAAGTAAGGGCGGGAAAGGATGCTAAGCGGTTCGTCAGGGGCGTCGGCAGAGGCAGATTGTCCCGTTCTTAGTCGAGCTTGTCATTTGTCGTTTCCTTGAGTCAGGATCGAAAGGGTTCCTTATCCTGCCCCTCATTTGGTTCGGTGCCTCGATCTGTCGCACAAGCCAAACGCGTGTTCGTCAAGAAGGAGATGCCTCTTGGGATTCCCGATCACACCTGTGCATGGAAATAAAGGGACCTACAAAGGGCGTCAGTTGCACTTAATCGGAGAGACAGGCATACGTAAGAAGAATCTATGTAGAGATGTGTCGGGGATTTGATATCGGTGACCATTGTAGGGTGGTCGTGTCCCTATCAAAGAATGACTCTTTTAGAAATGGGTAGCCCGTGGAATATGTGCGTGAAGGCAAGAGGAGGGATCTTATGGGATCCTCCAAGTCAAGGATACGTTGATTCGACCCCCATTTCGAAGCGGGTCTCGAGCTTGGAGAGTTGAAGAGAGTTTGCTTGCGTCGGAGAGTGCCGAACCACTACTCGGTGTAGCTTCACAGGGAGAGTGTCGCTTTTCTTTCGTGGTCAAGCCGACATTTTTCCCCTAACTTTTGCTTAGGCCGCGGGATGTGCAACAGCCTAGCGGGGTATTTTATTTAATTTCTCTCACATGAATGCTCACCTTTTGCTACGATTCCCCATGTTTGGGTGAGATCGCACCCCTCGAGTCCTCTAACTTTTGCCTAAGCCGCCTCAAAGAGGTTTTCGACCTAGCGAGGGAGTGATTTGTGCACTCCTTTTGCCGCAACCCCCCTTTGCGGGATTTTAAGTCGTGCCACTCGTTCCCTAGTTTTTGCCTAGGCCGCCTCAAAGAGGTTTTCGACCTAGCGGGAAAATTTATTTTTCTCTCAAGAAAGCTTAGTGTTGGACAGATGATGGGAATTGAAGCTCGTCCACGGAAATAGCAATGTCTTACAATGAAAGGGGCACGACGCCCGGAGAATAAAGTATATACAAGTGTTCACGGATAATACTTCTTAATGGCGTCAGCGTTGACGGGAAAGGCATTTTCAGTGCCGTCCATGTCGCTCAAGATGACCGCTCCTCCTGAGAAAACCTCTTTGACGACAAAGGGGCCATCGTATTTGTACGAGAACTTCCCTCGAGAGTCCGGCGTGACGTGTAGGACTTTCCTTAAAACGAGGTCGCCGGGGTTGAAATCGCGGTGGCGGACTCTTGCGTTGAAGGCTCGAGCCATTCTTTGTTGATAGCACTGTCCGTGGCATAGTGCTTTCAGCCTCTTCTCATCAATGAAATTTAACTGTTCGTACCGCTGCTTTGCCCATTCCGCTTCTTCAAGCTCGGCCTCGGCAAGAATCCTCATGGAAGGGATCTCTACTTCGATTGGGAGGACGGCCTCCATGCCATAGACTAGCGAGTACGGGGTTGCCCCGGTTGAGGTCAGTATGGACGTACGGTACGCCAAGAGTGCATAGGGGAGCATCTCGTGCCAATCCTTATAGTTCACCGTCATTTTTTCGATGATCTTTTTGATGTTCTTATTCGCCGCTTCCACCGCACCGTTCATTTGGGGACGGTACGGGGTGGAATTGCGATGTCGGATTTTGAATTGTGCACAAAGCTCGTCGATGACCTTGTTGTTCAGGTTCTTGGCGTTGTCTGTGATGATTGTCGTAGGGACCCCGTATCGGGCAATGACGTCGCGTCTGAGAAAACGGGCCACGGCCTTTGCGGTGACTGACGCAAGAGTGACGGCTTCGATCCACTTGGTAAAGTAATCAATTGCCACCAAAATGAACATGTGACCGTTGGACGCTTTGGGGTTGATCGGGCCGATCACATCCATTCCCCACATTGAAAAAGGCCATGGTGCCGTCATGTGGCGCAATTCGTTGGGCGGCGCTTTGATTTGATCGGCGTAGACCTGACATCGGTGACAATGCCTGACATGCTTCACACAATCAGTCTCCATGGTGGACCAATAATAACCCAGGCGCATGATCTTCTTAGCGAGCATGAGGCCGTTCATATGGGGTCCACAGTTTCCCCCGTGCACCTCTTCCATGAGACGCCGCGATTCGTGTTCGTCGATGCACCGGAGGAGCGTGGAGTCGAAGGAGCGGCGGTAGAGTATCTCGCCACTCAAGAAGTAGTGTATTGCGAGGTGTCTGAGAGTCTTCCGGTCGCGGCGGTCGGCGAATGGGGGGTATTGGCCGGTTCGCAGAAGGTTCTTGATGTCTTCGTACCACGGCTTCGCCTCGGATGCTTCGATTGAATTGCAGTGCGCCGGTCCTTCGGCTATCTCAATCTCGAGGGGCTCGATAAGGTTCTCCTTCGTGATGCTCACCATGGAGGCGAGCGTTGCAAGCGCGTCCGCTAATTGATTTGTCATGCGCGGAGTATAGGTGAACGAGATGTCCTCGAAGTTCTCGGTTAACTTCTCGAGGTACTCGTGGTACGGCACCAGTTTTGCGTCCTTTGTCTTCCATTGCCCCAATGTCTGGAAGATAGTGAGCATGGAGTCACCGAACACTTCGAGCTCTTTTACTTTGAAATCAATCGCCGCTTGGAGGCCGAGAATACATGCCTCGTACTCAGCCACATTATTGGTGCAGGAAAAGTCGATCTTTGCCGCTACCGGGTAATAGCGCCCGTCCGGGGATATCAGTACCGCGCCGATGCCTGATCCCGTGGAATTGACAGCGCCGTCGAAATACATCTTCCATCCCGACTCCTCTCCCTCGTCGTCTACTCGGAGGATTCCCTCATCCGGGAAGTCGGGATTAATTGGTGTGTGGTCTTCAATTGGAAATTCTGCCAAATGATCCGCAATTGCTTGCCCCTTGACCGAAGTGCGGGACACGTATTCAATATCATACTCCGTTAATTGATAACGCCACTTGGCGAGGTTCCGCGTGGAGGAGGGACTATCAAGTAAGTACTTCAAGGGGTCTGCCTTTGACAGCAAGCGGACCGTGTGATAAAGCGTGTATTGTCGGAGCCTTTACATGACCCACACCAATGCACAACACATCTTCTCGATTTCCGGATAATTTGACTCTCAATCGGTGAACTTTTTGCTCAGATAGTAGATCGCGCGTTCCGTGTGCGTGGACTCCTCCTCCTATCCCAACATGCATCCTAATGATTGGCGGCGTACCGTTAGATAAAGTACGAGGGGACGACCCGGTGTAGGCGGGACCAATACCGGTGGTCGGACCAAATACGCCTTGATGGTGTCAAAGGCCTTCTGACATTCTTAGTCCCATCCAATCGCCGCGTTCTTGCGGAGCAAGCGAAAGAGTGGTTGGCATTTGTCTGTCAGGTTCGCAATGAATCGTGCGATGTAATTCAGCCGCCCCAAGAAGCCTCGTACTTCGCGGACCGAAGATGGCGGAGGAAGCTCCTTGATCGCCTTGACTTTATCGGGATCTACTTCGATGCCGCGCTCGCTGACCACGAATCCTAGTAATTTTCCCGATCGAGCGCCGAACGTGCATTTCGCCGGATTGAGCCGAAGCTTGTACTCTTTTAAGCGGTCGAAGAGACGCTTCAGATTAACGAGGTGGTCCTCTCCTTCTTTGGACTTGGCAATCAAGTCGTCAACATAGACCTCGACTTCCTTATGCATCATGTCGTGGAACAATGTGACCATAGCCCTCTGATAAGTTGCCCCGGCGTTCTTGAGACCGAAAGGCATGACGCGATAACAGAAGGTTCCCCACATGGTAGTGAATGTCGTCTTGATCTTGTCTTCCTCGACCATCCGAATTTGATTGTATCCGGAGAAGCCGTCCATGAAAGAAAACTGAGAGTGGCGCGCCGTGTTGTCAACTAGTATGTCGATGTGGGGCAAGGGAAAGTTGTCCTTGGGGCTGGCCTTATTGAGGTCCCGATAGTCGACGTAGACTCGCACCCTTCCATCTTTCTTCTCCACCGGCACGATGTTTGTAACCCATTCAGAATAATTGCAGACCTCGAGGAAGCCCGCGTTGATCTGCTTGACAACCTCCTCCTTGATGCGGAGAAGGAGGCTTGCCCGTTGCCGTCGCAATTGTTGTCGTTTGGGCGGGAACTTCTCGGTGTCCAGCGGGAGGAAGTGCTTCACTATTGACGGGTCTAGCCCCGGCATGTCGGCGTAGGACCGGGCAAAAACTTCTTGATACCTGGTCAAGAAATCGATCATTCTGACCCGTTGTGTTGGGTCGAGGCTTGTGCCGATCTTTAGGATGCGGGGCTCCTCTTGAATACCCACGTTGATCTCTTCTGTTGGCTCGAGCGAGGTGAGTCGGCGATCCTCGAGGCGGCGCAAACTCTCTTCTATCTCAGGCACTAGACTGTCTTCGTCGAGCCCTTCCCCGAAGTATATGGGTCCGGGCTCTCTGAGACTTTCTTCGGATGGGTTCGAATCAACGCATCGAAGATTTGGATTTGAGTGGAGCCTGGAGAATTGAAAGAATTGTCTTAGAGAAATTTAGAATGATATGAACAAAAGAGTAAGGAAGAGAGAGTGGAATAGACAAGGATTCAAAAAATGCATATAGGGAATTCATTGATAGTGAGGATCACGAAGCCATAACAGAGTTCCCTCTTCCGTCGTGTGGCCTACGGCTACACCGACATGCGGGAAACATCTCATACATAGATAAATCTTACACATCGGCGATCACAGCCGAGTAGCGCAGGACTGAGGTCCAATTGTTAAGCTCCTCGTTTTCCTGCGCCGGGCGGATGTGAACCCCTGAAGGAATCTCCTCGGTGACGGCATACACGGTTGGCAAGGTGTCAGTCGCGTCGTCGAAGTCCGAGGAAGGGCCGTCAGAGGTGCTCCCGATGATGAGTGGGGGCTCGGGGAAGAAATGTGATAGCGGGGGGACTGGAATGCCCCTGTGGAGCCTACCATAGTGCGTGGCGTGGCGGTGGAGGTGGTTGCCTCGGCGGGCCTCGATGATTTCATGGCAGGAGGGGCGAAAGCCAAGTCCCCTCCTATGCTTGTACGCTTCGACTTCAATGGGGCGATTGATTCCTTGCCCGCGCGCCCCAAGTCCGGTACCGAGAATGTAATTATGGCGCATAAGGACCTTCCCTATCATGCGGTCGGCGCTGGAGGGTCTGACCTCTCCGTAATCTCGGATAATGGAGATAGTCTCAAAGGAGTGGAAAGGCAGGTTTTCGTCGTCCCCGACGCTGATGTAGGGAACCGCCGTCTCCTTGTAGATGGCGTAATCCTCCTCCCCCTTGACCGTGATGATCTTTTCCTCGACGATGAATTTCACCTTCTGATGTAGCGAGGATGGAATGGCGCCGGCCGAGTGAATCCAGGGCCTTCCAAGGAGTAGGCTAAAGGCGTTCGGGATATCCAAAACTTGGAATGTGACGCTGAAGGAGCATGGGCCGATATCTATGAGGAGGTCGATCTCACCGTTCACCTCTCTCCTCGAACCATCGAAGGCCCGGACCGCGGTTTTGCTAGGACGGATGCGGTTGAGATCCACATTCATCTGCTTCAAAGTGGTCACCGGGCATACGTTGAGTGCGGAACCGTTGTCGATCATAACCCGGCCCACGATATGGTTGTTGCACTTGCAGACGATGTGGAGTGCCCGGGAGTGTGCGCATCCTTCGGAGGGGAGCTCATCGTCCGAAAACGAGATGGTGTTGGAGAAAATAGAGTTGACGGTTTCCTCTATCCGGTCCGGGGGCGTCCCTTTGGGGACTTGCGCGGCCGTCAGGACTCGCATGAGGGCCTCCCTGTGAGGTTCCGAGTTGAGTAGGAGGGCAAGCAACGAGATGTGGGCCGGAGATTTGGCCATCTGTTCCACCACCTTATATTCGCTTGCTTTGATGACTTTCATGAAGGCTTCGGCCTCCTCTTCTGTCACCTTCTTGGACGGAGCAAGCAGGGTGCTAGGCCTCGTCTCCTCCCCGGTGGCGGGCGCCTTCCCTTTGTCGATGGTTGCCGGGTCCTCATATAGTCGCCCTGAGCGGGTTATGCCCATGACACCAAATTGTTGCTTCAGGTTTCCGACAGCTCCGTCATAGATCCAGGGGACCCTATCGCTCGAGTATGGCTCCGGGGCGGGGACGTCTATAACAAGCGGGGCATGAGGTACGTCCATCCCGGTGAACCCGATTGCGACTTCGGTCGGTACGTATTCAATCACAACGGGAGAGAACCCATCTTGTTTGCCTTCGTCCTCGCTTGACGTGCACACGGTGATCATGTTGATGGAGGGCCCCGGAGCCGACCCATGGTCAGGAAGAGGATTGGCCTGTACGTTCGGAGGCCTTACAGCATTGAATACGAGCTCCTTCGCATCGATCATTTCCTGAACCCTCTCCCTCAATCTCCAACAAGTGTCCAGGGTGTGCCCTGGTGCACCCCGATGGTATTCGCACTGCTTGCTTTGATCTTGGACGGCGGGATCGAAGCTTGGGCCGGGCGCTATTGTCCCGATCTTATCGCGAACTTGCCGATAGATGTGGGAAAGCGGGACCGGTAGGGCCGGGTATTGTCGGCGGGGTCGCGGTTGTGGTGTGCCGCCCTGTTGACTTTGCGGGGGCGGGGCCCGTTGTGCCGGCTGAGTAGTCCTAGGAGCCGGAGGTTGATATTGAGGGGCTGGAGATGGAGCAGGAGTATAGTGGTGGACGACGGGCGACGACACTGCAGGTAGGGGTGAAGGCGGCAGTGCGGAATAGTAGATTGATTGGGCAGGGGCTTGAGGTCGATACTGAGGTGCCTGCGGGGCAAATGAGGGAGCCGCGGGAGGCGCCGCCGTGTAGTTCATCGAATATTGCTGGGGGGCTTGTTGCGCCGTATGGACGGCGTTTACCGAGACTTCCTTTCCCCTTCTCCCGCTCGAAGATGATGATGTCGTGGGGGCCTTCTTCGACGACTCATCTCCTTTGCTGGTGGGTCTTCCATCCTTCCGAGCTTGATGCCCAAATCCAGCTTTTTCCCAGCCTCGATGAGGTCGGAGAACGAGGAGGTGTGCGCCAACAAGTGCGAGTAATATACCCCTCTCAGCGTGGAGTGGAACAATTGGATCTGTTGCACCTCGCTGATCGGAGGGATGTGTTTTGCTGCTTGGGCCCGCCACTTGGCAGCATACTCCTCAAACCTTTGGCCCCTCGCCATCTCTTTGGTGCTTAGCTCCAACAGGGTGGGAGGCGTTTCTGCACAATACCGGTACTGGTCGGTGAACTTCCGGGAGAGGTCCTCCCACGTTGGGATGTCTTCGGCCTTCAACGACATGAACCAATCGAGGGCTGATCCTGACAGGCTATCCTGGAAGGAGTGGATGACGAACTCCTCGTATTCCCAATACTGCAGCATCTTCCCTCGGTAATGGTGGAGGTGGTGGCGCGGATCCGTCGTGCTTTCATAGGTCTTGAACTCTGGAACCTTGAACTTCGGGGGCAGACGCATGCCCGGGAATAGACTACAGTTACCGTAGAGGGCGTCGGGACGAGCGTCGTTCGCTTGCAGGGCCCGTATAGTTTCCTCCACTCACTTCAGCCTACGTTCCTGTTCGGCGTCGGCCTTGGGGAAGAAGTGCGTCGGTGAAGCGAATTGGGCCGCATGGGTCGGTGTGCCCGATTCGTGGAAGGCGGTGTTTATGGGGGGTGGTGCCTGGTAGGAGAGGCCGGCGTGAGGTTGCAGAGTAGGATAGGGAGGAAGCTCCGTGGCTTGAGGATGAGTTGGGATGGGCGCGGTGGTTGCTGGGAAAACCGTCGGTGGAGGCGCCGTGTAGATCATAGCCGGAGCCAGTATGGGAGCAGGTGGAGGTGCAGACAGGATGTGCTCCGCGGATAGGAAAGTAACCGGTGGAAGAGGGACTACCGAAGGGGCCGGCGGTGGCGGAAATTGACTTGTGAAGGGGTGGACCGTGGACGTATACAGCGTTGGTGGTGCGGGAGCTTCAACGTTCTCCGGGCTTGGATCGGTGGAGCCCACGGGGTCGGATCGACTGTTGGTCCCGGTCCCGGGGGAGGAGTAGAACTCGAGGAGGCCCGGTTAGGTCCTCTGAGCAGGGCGAGTAGCTCCACCATATTAGTGGCCATTTCGTTGACCGTGCCCTCAAGGGCCGCAATGCGGGCTTGGTCATTGGTGGCGGCGGATGTTGGTGAGGCCGGTGGGAGAGGCGCCCCTGAAGGTGCCGGGGGCGGGAGATGCGTCGGAAGGGCGCCGGAGTATGCCGGGAGTATGCCTGCAGGAGTAAGAGGTGGTAGAGCGTGTGTCTGCGGTGGTTGAGAGAGGGTCGGGACCGAAGGGTTGACTTCTTCGGAAATATCGACGTGATCTCCTTCCGCCATCCTGAGACGTTGACGAGTCGGGTAGCGGTGTGACGCCAGTGGTAATCACCTAGATTCCAAGAATGTGTAAGGACAGACACCGATATCTCGAATGATAAGTGCGGAATTAAGTAAAATGACAAAATGTATGAGATGCATGAGCTTTCAAAACACTAATGTCATTACATTGATTAGCTCCAGGTTCCATGGTTTTTACAAAATAGAACAATCGGAAGAAAAGAAAGGAACATAAACATAAAGCCGACATCCCTTTGCGCTCGGTGGCCGCTCGAAAGTGGCGTGGGTCCGAGCGAGGGCAAAAATGAGTGCGCCTACTAATCCTAAGGATGGGCGAGGTTGCGCGCCCTCTTGTGCACTCGATCCAACTCCGCGTCCAAGCGGGCCATCTCCCGGTCTAAGTGTGCGACCCGGGCGCGTGCTCGAGTCAGCTGTGTCTGAACCTCCCTGTAGTCCGCGACCTCTGCGCGGGTGTCGACAAGCTCGCAACGGAGCCTATCCCGTTCCTCCCTGACGGCCCGTAGCTCCGTGTGCATGGCCGCTTGGATAGAACTCTCGGCTTCGGGAGCGAGTGTGGATGTAGCGCGGGGAGTCGGGGCGGCCTGAGGCCGTTGTGGTGGTGTCGACCCTTGCGGGTAGAACTGGGCTACGTATGCTGAGGTGGCAGAAAATGCTCGCTCCTCGTCGATAGGATGCTCGGGGAAATACAGGCGCTGTATGGTGCTAGCATCCCGCTGACGGCGGATCTCCCGAATCTGTAGGAATCTATCGGGAGCCGTGGACGTGGAGTCGGCCCATTGGATGCAGAAAGGTAGGCGGTCCGCCTCGGCGGGAATGTCCTGTAGGCCGCCGAGTTGTCTGATTACTCGGCCGGGAAATATGAGGGTGCTCCCCAAATGGCTGAGGAGGGGAACTCCAACGATTCCGGGACATCCCGTGATCATGGGGCCGCCGGGATTCCATCGGGCGACCCATAGGAACCGTGAGGGTGTTAGCTCGCGCCAAAAGCGCCTCCATTCCGAGAAGCTGTGCTCGGGAGGTGGGATGACCGGCGCCAAGCGTTCGATCAACGAGCGCTCGTCGGCGATGTAGGAGAACGGATGTGACGAGCAGAACGGGCGGATGTGGGCTAGAAGCCAAATCTGTAGCAAGTGCGGGGATCCTCTCATCCTTCCGCGCCGAACCTCCCTAACATAGTCAAGAGACCGAACGGTCTCGGCTAATAGAGCCTCCACATAACTATGGCCTCCCACCGCTTGGAGGACGACTTGGGCTATAGCCCCGTCAATGAGGTTCGGCGAGTACGGGAACAGGAGGGTGCCAAAGATCAAGAGCAGGAATCCATGGCAAGCATCGCGCTGATAGGAAGCCGTAGTAGGCGTCATTGCGGAGGAGCGTCCAATCGGAGAGCCATGCAATCCGGATGCCTTGATCCCACCTTTGATGGAGCTCCTCATGGATATCTTGAGCGGGTATGCGGAGAAGAGCGGAGAGCTGACCCTGGACGGTTGTGAACGGGTTGGGTCTGAATATGCCTTGGGTCGTGGGTGTGGGCCTCTGGATGAGTGTCGTGTACTCCTCGATCGTAGGAGCTAACTCTGTACCCTGGAAGTTGAATACTGCGTGCTCGGGATCCCAAAATTCGGTGGCGGTCCTCAAGAAGATCCAGTCTACCAGAGTCTCGGTGAGCATGACCATGTCTCCGATGATGTCCTAGATGAATGCGCGGTCCACCGGTCGGAGAGTCTTCCAGATGCGCATGATATCTTGCCTTGGCGGTGTAATTGCTTCGAGCCTAAGACCGGGAGCCGGGCGGTCCATCCTTACCTAGATGGAGGAGATGCCGGCTTTAACGTTTTTAGAAGCGAATCAATGCAATGTCCTAATTTTTCGAAAAAATGTATGCAGTGCGGAAAGATAAACTATAGTTGTGTTCTTTACAGTATACATCGCTCTTTCTTATAAAAACAAAAAAATGCCCGTCCTAAAAAAAACTACGGGCCGACTCAAGGACTCGACTTTGGGTCGGTTGACGGCATGGAGGTAAAAATTGGTCCAGCATGACGGTCCCTGT
This sequence comes from Punica granatum, assembly GCF_007655135.1. Taxonomy (NCBI): domain Eukaryota; kingdom Viridiplantae; phylum Streptophyta; class Magnoliopsida; order Myrtales; family Lythraceae; genus Punica; species Punica granatum. The sequence goes on from NC_045133.1 coordinate 14,069,785, forward strand.
GTATGCATGGTTTTCGGTGCTACTGGGAGAATCGCTAACTAGGGATGGGGGCTCCCGACTCAAGGGTATGAATTCCTTGAAATCGAGCGAGGATCTTTGGGGGCCGGTTCGGTGGCATAGCCGACTCGATCCGTTCCCTTACTCGGAACCTCTGACTAACCTAGCTTCCTATATTGGTGCCCGTGGGATGTCGGACAAGGTCCCTAAGAATCTAGTATGATGTGCAATGCATGTGCGGGAAATAGGATGCGTAAAGTAGATAAGCGGAAAATGCGGAAAGCGGTAAATAGACAAGTAAACAAACAAGCGGGAACGAGCCCGAACCCTCTAAGTCCCTAGTGGAGTCGCCAAGCTGTGCGCACCCGAATTTCATCTCGTCGGGGCACGCATGCGCGCGCCTAAGCAAACGCGGCTTGGGAGTGTCCACCTTCCCGGGGACGCGCGACGGACGCACGTGAGAAGGAGTCGCCACTTGCCATTTTACGACCCGAGAGTCGAGGGCCGACAAGTTACCCGGGTCTAGGGGTACGGGGTACACCTAAATGCTAAGGCAATGGTCGTACGGAACCGAAAATTTCGAATTCGGGGGTTCTATTACGTGCGGGCCTATATCCCGCACGCCCTCTCGGTACTCTAGCTTACTAGGCTTGCCATTTTGTTTATTTACCGCGTGATTTAGAGTTGCGCTCGACTCGCCCGTTTTGACACCGTAAATTCGATGAATTGATCAAGTTGGACCAAGAGTCCGAAAGATGAGTAGGCTCGTGCATCGAGGAGTCGGTTCACTATCTTAGCGTTACAGTTCATCGAACCGTGATGGTTGATTCCCTGCGTGAACCGAAACCACGAGTATCCAAGCTTACTCACCCTTTGGTGGCGATAGACCAACTTAACCGATCCAGCACTCGGACCTCTCGCTCACCGATCAGGGATCCTCACAAATGAATGATTGAATATACAAATAAAATCCTCACAATGTTCCCTCGAATAATTGCAGAATACAACTGAATGAAATAAATGGATCCCGATCGGTTTACATTGGGCCAATATTCCGCTCCGGCTCACCGTGTGTTTTGAATAACCGATAAACAAATTAAGGCAACGCGGGCTCCAAGAGTCGGGGGTCGGGTCCAATCGAACCGACGGTTTGCGGGAGAACCAATTAGTTCCCACTGTAACCGTTGGACCGATCGAGCTCCCGGGTGATATCTAAACAGGTTTCACGCATTCAATCCAAATTGCCTTCCACATAGGCCATATTTGGAGTGTGATGGTGACTCGAGGCTAGATCCCATTCCGCACTCGGGTTGCACGCGCTCGATGAATTAAGAGGCGTTGGACCTCGTGTTCGGTGATTTGGGGCGTTGGACCCCGTGCAACACGTAACCTATGAGTTCGGGCCCGAACCGCAATAAATCATCAAAAAGCAAGAATAAAATAGAAGAAAACTGATATAACTGACACGATACAGAAAGCAACTGACAACAACTGATAAGTGTCAGTGAATATCAACGAATCGTGTATTAGGCCGAATGTACGTGATTTAATCAGTTATTAGCCGGGGTTGATTAACAAACAATGTATCTATCCTAGGCAAGCATAAGTGGCGGATTGGGATGGGATTCTAAGCCAATTACATGTGTGTGTTTGTTTTATGACTCTCATTCAGTTAAGTGTCACTGTGGTTTCACCGAATTAACCAAACTCGTGTTTCGACTCTAGATTGGAATCTAATATTCCACCTATCCATTATCTAATATTTGATTAAGTCGGGTGCACAATTAGTCCGGTCCTTGGTGTTTTGTAACTGAAATAAAATACTCCCCACCGAATCTATGATAGAAAGAAAGAAACACCGAAAACGAACGAAATGGACCACGCGAATGAAACTCGCACCCGAACGGGTTGTCCTTTCTCGTTCATAGCTCTAGGTGTACCCTTGGAATGAATCGGTGGATCACGGAATGACGATTGTACCCTTGGATAATAAAAGTGTAATGTTCGTATATAAATTGGAGATCGCATCACACGAAGGAGTCCAAGGAGGACTCTCGTGCCCCGACTTGGGCCGCCTCAAATTGGGCCCGGACTCGAGTCATGGCACGTGAGTACTCGCTAGACGTCAATTCTACTCGTGTTACGCGTCTCGGTATTTTGAAATTGTGAATTTTGGTGGAAAAAGGCGTTCTCGCCGTTCCGTGAATCATCGATGCGTTTACGAATTAATATTTTATTCGTCCCATCATTTAATCCAAATGATTTAATTAACCGAATGAGCCGTCCCGTTTGCCCATTTGTGAGATTATTCGACACTTATTATACAATGTTACGATTACGGCTTAATTTTAGCTAATTTCGCGGTGGGATTACAAGGAGTGTGCGGGAATTACATGGCCTCGGGGAAAGGAGAGCCCGATGGCTTCGGGCACTCCAAGGAGTCTCACGGCCCCTATTTGCAAAGGGAATGGCCGTGGGTTCCTTGGCATGGCCGAACCCCTCTAAGGCTCTTCTCCCTAGATCCCATATTACTCCCTTCGTATAGTCACATTTTATCCATGGTTACAACGATATGAAATCATGCCAAACACATACGAATAAAGCATTTAAATGAGAGTAGCAATACGATATCATTTCAACTAATGATGGAACGGGTAATACACGGGAATCGACCCGTCTCATGGCGGAAGAAAGCCTCACGAACTCGTGTGGTCCAAGGAAGCTTTCGGCCACATCCCTCCAAGGATGGCCGAGAGCTTCCTTGACTCACGCGGGTTGGGAGGACTTCTTCGACCCCGATTCGGATCGTTTCTCGTCATTCTAACATGCTACGTGTGATCGAAGGAAAAGGGACGTAGGAATCGACTCGATTCGGGAGAGGAGAGATCATCCTAGCCCCGGAAAAGCCAAGGGAGCCCACGGGTCTCTCCTTAGAGGCTAGGCCGTGAGTCCCTTGGCTCAACCGTGGCTAAGGAGACCTCTCCTATCCGGATCCAAACCATTTCCCGTCATGGCATACGAGTTCTTGCATCATATAAACATGGGATGATCATACATAGGCACATAATGGGCACACGTTGCATGGGAATGCATGGGAGACATGAGTCCGAAAGAAAAATGAAAGCTTTTCATGCATTCGGCTCTTTAAATCACAATAACATTTCATATAAACGAATATTGAGGATCCTAACTCTTCTAAGTTGTAGGGGGACATTACCTAGCCTCGTTACGAGAGGAGAAGAGTCGGGGATGTGGTCTTTGAGAGTCGGAAGACTCGGTTAGGGCGAAGGGCAGTAGGCGACCCGGGTAGGCGCGGCTGCGGCAACCGCGGGAAAACGGCTTGGCACGCTCGCTCCGACCACGGAACGGTGCAAGGTCGGGCTCGTTGGACTCCTAAGAGGCAGATCTAGGTGTGCACGGGCAGACCCGAGCGTGCCGAACCCTGAACAAGTCGGAAATAATGGGAGAAGTTCCAGTAAAAACACAGAAACCCGGTTAGTGAAAATGGGTAAAACGGAGGTCGTGCACGGTTGGTCGGCCCTCGGATCGTGACCACCTCTTCACGAGAGAGGGTGAGGGTTGTGAGGAACCCTTTGAACTTGATGGCACGACTCTCCGAAGTCGTGGGAGAAAATGGCACGTCGAGGAGCTCGGTTGCACACGGCTTGGAGGCTCGGGACCCGATTACAATTTTGGCTGGAAAGTGATGTTAGGGACCTCCAATGGAAAATCTAAGCCCGAAAATGGACTTAGGGGGTGGAAAATATGTAGGCTAGGGAGTTTGGTGATTTTTGGTTTAAGTCGGGTCGGGTGGTTACCGGAATACCGGGTGGTTTTCCGGCGGTTTTGGCCGGTTTCGGCCTTGGCAAGGGGTGGACGGAAGTGAGGGGATGGGCTGAGGTTTGAGAGAGTTCTTGAGAGAGATTGGCTTGAGAGAGAGTGGAGTTGAAGAAGTGATTAAGTCTAATGGTGAAAGGGCTTATAAAGGGAAGGCTAATGACTTGATTAAGTGAAGTTAAGTGTGGTTTAGTGGGCTAACCATGGGCTGCCGAATTTTGGAGGGAGATTAGGGTGGGGAAAGAGTCACTTAGAGTGTAGGGGAAGCAAGAGGAGTGATGGGTGTGATGGATGGATGATGGGAGGTGATGGATGTGAGTGTGTAAGAGGAAGTGATGGGTGTAAGAGCCAAAATTCAAATTGTGTGGAGGGGGGGCTTTGGAGCCGACGGTGAAAGGGGAGGAGCCGACGGCTTGGGGCTGTCCATTCGAGCCGAGGGTTGAGCCGTGGCTTGGGGTTGAGCTGCGGCTCGATGGCTTGGCTTGGCTAGGCTGTGGGTCCCATCCGATTAGGAGAAAAGCCGGCAAACGCTTGAGACTTGATTGAGCGCGCATCCGACCTCCGATGTCCAATTAATTTGAAGATTTGGAATGCTTGGACTACGAGGATTTGAGCGAGCCCAATATCGCCATGCGTCGCGTGGACGAACGTTCGAGCGACTCGGCGCCTCGGGAGTCGGTTTCTCCCCCGTTTGGACTCTCGGAGTGGAATTTAGCGCCCCTCGACCCCCGATTGACCTTTGTGCATCCTTGCATTTGTTTTGACGATCCTTTTGCCCAGTGGGGGATCGTTGGCCCGTTGTCCTCGGTCGGGGACCGTTGGCCCGGGAAGGCCTAGGGACTTCGACCGGGATTTTCTCAGTGTGCCCTGAATGCCTTGAGGTGCTTGGAGGTTATCGTGAGGTACTCAGAGATCGTTGTGGTCTCTGCTTTCCGTGGAAATACCCGAAGGTTCACCGGGAGGCGTTCGTGATCACTGAAGCGTACTTCGGGAGATCGAGCCGAGTTTCGGAAGATTGTCTGAAGCTTGTTCCCCGGCCCTGGTGGTCCCTGGGTGCCTGTAGGCCCGTTTTGAGGGGCCATTTGCTAGTCAGTGGGGCGAACCCTGGGAGCTCTGTCAGAAAAGGCATCCATGGGGGATCGAGGTGTCCCGGCTTAAGCAGGATGTCCCGGAAATGCGCCCGGACGTGTCATTGGTCATTTTGGCACTGGGAGGGATTTTTGGAGCTCCATATTGGGCACCTTTCGATGCTTCGGTGACTCAGTGATGAATAGTGTCACAGTGCCAGCTCCGTTGTTTTCGGGATTCCTCGTTCGTCTGTTCTTCTGACTGCTTTCTTCCGCCTTTCTCAGTGGACCGTGTTTTTCTTTATTGTTCATGACCCCGTGCCCGCCTATTTGCCTCCGATTGCCGGGCGATGAATAGTGTCCCGAGCTTCAGTCGGGAATCCTTGTGCGGGAAGCCGGTGGACCAAAATGGGGTGCTGACACCGAGAAACCGATATTTTTGGACTTCCACTGAAAAGTTGTCTGTATACAGAAAGTTGTTCTGTATAGAGCAGATGATTTGCAAAATGCCTTTGGGGACACTTTTCATCTGTTTGGCATTGGAGTGGATTTTTGGAGTCCAATATTGGCTATCTTTCGATGATCGAGCGAACTATCGGAAAATAGAACTGTCCGTGTGATATACTGAAAATGCCGGTTTTTGGATATTGCTGAGCTCTCTAGTCACTCTGTTGCTCCTTGATGACCCCTGGAGTCCTTCTGTCATATGCATGTGTCATTTGCTTGATTTTGCTGACTTGAGAATGAATAGTGATTTCTCGCTCTGTGGAGCCTTCTTCTGTAATAACGCTCAAGTCGTAGCATTGTTTGACTTGTGGACCAAAATGGGGTGCTGACAGAGGGCTCGGGCTCGATTCCGCTTGCTTGCTTGCATGTTTATTTATCGCTTCTCGTACATTTACTTTTAAGCACATTTATTCTTGCATTTGCATCGCATCACTCTAGCAGGTTCTTAGATACCTTGTCCGAAATCCCATGGGCACCAAAATAGAAAAATAGGTTAGTCAGAGGTTCCGAGTAAGGGAACGGATCGAGTCGGCTATGCCACCGAACCGGCCCCCAAAGATCGTCGCTCGATTTCAAGGAATTCACACACTTGTATCAGGAGCCCCCATCCCTAGATAGCGGTTGTCCCATTAGCACCGAAAACCATGCATACACAGGGACCGTCATGCTGGACCAATCTTTGCCTCCATACCGTCAACCGACCCCAAAGTCGAGTCATTGAGTCGGCCCGTAGTTTTCCTGTAGGACGGGCCTTTTGTTGTTTTTCCGTGAGAAGGAGTGATGTATACTGTAAATAACGTGATTATAGTTTACCTTTCCGCACTGCATGCATTATTTTCAAAAATAACTTAGGACATTACATTGGTTTGATCCTTAAAGCGTTAAGCCAACATCTCCTCCATTTACGTAAGGATGGACCGTCCGGCTCCCAGTCTCAGGCTCGAAGCAATCACACTGCCTAGGCAAGACATCATGCGCATTTGGAGGACTCTCCGACCAGTGGATCGCGCCTTCATTCAGGGCATCATCGGAGATATGGTTATGTTCACCGAAACCCCAGTGTATTGGATCTTCTTGAGGACCGCCATCGAGTTTTGGGACCCCGAACATGCAGTATTCAACTTTCAGGGGACGGAGTTGGCGCCCACAATCGAAGAGTACACGGCGCTCATCCAAAGGCCCACGCCCACGACCCAAGGCATCTTTGTGCCCAACCCGTTCGCAACTATTCGGAGTCAACTCTCCAACCTCCTCGGCATACCCACCCAAGAAATCCACCAAGAGCTTCATCAAGGATGGGACCACGGCATCAGGATCGCATGGCTCTCCGATTGGACGCTCCTCCGCGCATTGACACCTTCGACGGCATCCTATCAGCGCGACGCGTGTCACGGTTTCCTGCTCTTGGTCTTCGGCACTCTCTTGTTCCCGTACTCGTCGAACCTCATTGATGGGGCTATAGCCCAAGTCGTCCTCCAAGCGGTGGGAGACCATAGTTACGTGGAGGCTTTGTTAGTAGAGACCGTTTGGTCTCTAGACTATGTTAGAGAGGTTCGGCGCGGCAGGATGAGAGGATCCCCGCACCTACTACAGATTTGGCTTCTCGCGCACGTCCGCCCCTTTTGCTCATCACACCCTTTCTCCTACATCGCGGACGAGCATTCGCTGATCAAGCGCCTGGTACTGGTCATCCCACCTCCCGAGCACAGCTTCTCGGAATGGAGGCATTTTTGGCGCGAGTTGACACCCGCATGGTTCCTATGGGTCGCTTGATGGAATCTCGGCGGCCCCATGATCACAGGATGTCCCGGAATCGTGGGAGTCCCTCTTCTTAGCCACTTGGGGAGTACGCTCATATTCCCCGACCGAGTAATCAGACAACTCGGCGGCTTATAGGACATTCCGTCGAGGCGGACTGCCTACCCTACCGCATCCAGTGGGCCGACTCCACATCCACGGCCCCTGCAAGATTCCTGCAGATTCGAGAGATCCACCGTCAACGGGACGCTAGCACCATACAGTGTCTTTACTTCCCCGAGCACCCCATTGACGAAGAGTGAGCACTCTCTGCCACATCAGCATACGTAGCCCGGTTCTATTCATAGGAATCGACATCGCCACAACGGTCCCAGACCATCCCGACTCCCCAAGTTACACCTACCCCCGCTCCCGAAGCCGAAAGCTCCACCCAAGCGGCTATCCGCGCAGAATTACGAGCCATCAGGGAGGAACGAGATAGGCTCCGTTGCGAGTTGTTGACTCTCGCGCAGAGGTCGCGGAATACAGGGAGCTTCAGACGGAGTTGGCTCGAGCACGCGCTCGAGTCGCACATTTAGACAGGGAGATGGCCCGTTTGAGCGCGAAGTTGGACCGAGTGCGTGCAAGGGCTCGCGAGATCGCCCACCCCTAGGATTAGTGGACGCGCCAGTTTTTGTCCTCGCTCGGACCTATGCCGCTTTCAAACGGCCACCGAGCGCAAATGGATGTCGGCTTTACGTTTATGTTCCTTTTATTTCGTGCGTTGTATTTTGCAAAACTATGGAACTCAAATCAAATCAATGTAATGACATTAGCATTTCGAAAGCTCATGCATCTCATACATCTTGTCCCTTTATTTATTCCGTACTTGTCATCTCAAAATGTCGATGTTGCCCTTACACACTCTTGCCCGACTCGTCAACGTCTCAGGATGACGGAAGAGGACCGAGTTGATATCTTCGAGGAAGTCAACCCACCGGTTCCGACTCATTCCCAACCGCCCCCGGCACACGCTCCGCCGCCTCCGACTCTTGCCGGCATACTCCCGGCGTATTCGGGCGCCCCTCCGACACATCTCCTGCCCCCGACGTCTTCAGGGGCGCCCCTTCCACCAGTCTCACCGACATCATCCGCCTCCGATGACCAAGCCCACATCACGGCACTCGAGGGCATGGTCAACCAAATGGCCGCCAACATGGCAGAGCTGCTCGCCCTGCTTAGAGGACCGAACCGCGCATCCTCGAGCTCCACACCTCCGCCGGGACAAGGGCCGACAGTCGATCCGACCCCTTGGGTTCCGCCAACTCAAGCCCCGGAGAACATGGATGCGCCCGCGCCACCAACACTGCATACGTCCATGGCTCACCCCTTTACCAGTCCATTTCCGCCACCGCCGGCCCCCACGGTCATCCCTCTTCCACCGCGGCGTTCCTCACTTCGGATCAGGTCCTATCTGCGCCGCCACCTGTTTCCATGCTGGCCCCGGCCGCGATCTATATCGTCCCTCCGCCGATGGTTTTTCCGGCCTCAAGCGCACCTGCTCCGACTCACCCTCAAGTCGCGGATCTTCCCTCCTATCCGCCTCCACAACCTCACATCAACTTCTCCTACCAAGCACCACCCCCTATAAACACCACCTTCCTCGAACTCGGCACGCCGATTCACGAGGCCTAGGTCGCTTCACCAATGCACTTTTTCCCCGAGGCCGACGACGAGCAGGAGCGTAGACTGAAGCGAATGGAAGAGACGATACGGGCCCTATAAGCAAGTGATACTCGATCGGATACGCGCTACGGTGACTGTAGTCTTTTCTCGGGCATGCGACTGCCCTCGAAATTTAAGATCCCGGAGTTCAAGACCTACGGAGGCACGACAGATCCACGACATCACCTCCGCCATTACTGAGGGAAGATGCTACAGTATTAGGGGTACAAGGAGTTCGTCATCCACTCCTTCCAAGACAGCCTCTCGGGATCCGCTCTCGATTGGTTTATGTCACTGATGGCCGAAGACATTCCGACGTGGGCAGACCTCTCCCGGAAGTTCATCGACCAATATCAGTATTGCGCCGAAGCACCTCCCACCCTCTTGGAATTAAGCACAAAGGAGATGGTGCGGGGCTAAAGGTTCGAGGAATACGCTACTAAATGGCGTGCCCAAGCGGCAAAACACATCCCTACGATCAGCGAAGCACAACAGATTCAGTTGTTCCACTCCACGCTGAGAGGGATATATTATTCGCACCTGTTGGCACACACCTCGTCGTTCTCCAACCTCATCGAAGCCGGGAAAAAGTTTGACTTGGGGATCAAGCTCGGCAGATGGAGGGCCCCACCGGTAAAGGAGAGGAATCCTCGAAGAAGGTCCCTGCCACGACATCGTCTTCCAGCGGAAGGAGAGGGAAGGAAGTTTTAGTGAATGCCATCAATCCAACACAACCGACGCCCCAGCAATACTCAATGAATTTCACGACCTCACCAACTGCCGCTCCTGCCTACTTCCCCCCGCCTCCACAGCATCAAGACCAATCGGTCTATTACTCGGTGTGCGCACCCGAATTTTATCTCGTCAGGGCACGCATGCGCGAAGCCTATGCGACGCGGCTTGGGAGTGTCCACCTTCCCGGGGACGCGCGACGGACGCACGTGAGAAGGAGTCGCCACTTACTGTTTACGACTCGTAGGTCGAGGGCCGTTGAGTCCCTCGGGTCTAGGGGTACGGGGTACACCTAAATGCTAAGACAATGGTCATGCGGAACCGAAAATTCCGAATTCGGGGGTTCTATTACATGCGAGCCTATATCCCGCACGCCCTTTCGGTACTCTAGTTTGCTAGGCTTGCCGTTTAGTTTATTTACCGCGTGATTTAGGGTTGCACTTGGCTCGCCTGTTTTGACACCGTAAAATCGATGAATTGATCAAGTTGGGCCAAGAATTCGGAAGATGAGTAAGCTTGCGTGTCGAGGAATCGGTTCACTATCTTAGCGTTACAGTTCATCGAACCGTGAGGGTCGATTCCTTGCGCGAACCGAAACCGCGAATATTCGAGCTCACTTATCTCTCGGTAACAATAGCCCGACTTGACCGGTTCGACACTCGGACCTCTCGCTCGCCGATCGGGGATCCTTACAAATGACTGAATAGATGTACAAATAAGATCCTCACAATGTTCTCTCGAATAATTACAAAGTGTAACTGAATAAGTAAATGGATCCCGATCGATTTGCATTGGGCCAATATTCCGCTCCGGCTCACCGTGTGTTTTGAATGATCGATAAACAAATTAAGGCAACGCGGGCTCAAGGAGCTGGGGGTCGGGTCCGATCGATCTAACGGTTTGCAGGAGAACCCGTTGGTTCCCACTGTAACCGTTGGACCGATCGAGCTCCCGGGTGATATCTAAACCCGTTTCACGCGCCCAATCCAAATTTGCCTTCCACATAGGTCGCATTCGGAGTGTGACGGTGAATCGAGGCTAGATCCCATTTCGCACTCGGGTTGCACGCGCTCGGTGGATTAGGAGGCGTTGGACCTCGTGTTCGGTGATTTGGGGCATTGGACCCCGTGTAACACGTAACCTATGGGCTCGGGCCCGAATCGCGACAAATCAGCAAATGCAAGAATAAAACAGAAGAAAACTGATAAAAATGATAAAATACAGACAACAACTGATAAGTATCGGTGAATACAGACAAGTTGTATATTAGGCCGAATGTACGTGATTTAATCAGTTATTAACTGGGGTTGGTTGGCAAACAATGTATCTAACCTGGGCAAACATAGGTGGTGGATTAGAATAGGGTTCTAAGCCAATTACATATGTGTGTTTGTTTTAAGATTCTTATTCAGTGAGGTGACACTGCGGTTTCACCGAATTAGCCAAACTCGTGTATTGACTCTAGATTGGAATCTATCATTCCGCCTATCCATTATCTAGTGTTTGATTAGGCCAAATGTATGATTAATTCGGTTGTTCGTGTTTTTTAACTGAAATAAAGTGCTCATCACCGAATCTACGGTAGGAAAATAGAAACACCGAAAACGAACGGAATGAGCCGTGCAAACGAAACTTGCACCTGACCGGGTGGCCCTTTTTCATTCATAGATCGAGGTGTTTCTGACTCCCTAACGCCTAGGGTATCGGTGAATCACGGAATGACGATTATGCCCTTGGACGATAAAATTGCAATGTTCGTGTATAAATGGGAGATCGCATCACACGAAGGGGTCTAAGAAGGACTCGCGCGTCTCGACTTGAGCCGCCTCAAATTGGGCCCGAACTCGAGTAATAGTGCGCGAGTACTCACTAGACACCGATCCTATCCGTGTTGCACGTCTCGGTGTTTCGAAATTATGGTTTTTTAAAGGAAAAGTGCATTCCCTCCGTTCCATGAACCATCGATGCGTTTACGAATTAATAATCAATTTGTCCCATTATTTAGTCCGAGTGATTTAATTAATCAAATGACGCGTCCCTTTTTCCCCATTCGTGGAATTATTTGATGATTATCACTTTACAACACAACCATGGGTTCGATGGGTGATTACCCGAAACTAACATCTCTAATAGGTAATTGATACATGGTCGACAATTAATTAGAAAGTACAGTCACAAACAACTCTAAGAACCGACTTCCAGACGGAGAAAGAGACCAACCTAGACTCGAGGAAAGCCACGGGACCTCAGAAGGGCCAAGGGACCTCTTGACCTCCTTGCAAGGAAAGAGGCCATGAGCTTCCCTCGGCACCACCGAGCCGTAAGGACCTCTCCTCCCTAGATCTCGAATGTTTCTCATCGTGTTATCATATTTTGGTCGTGGCTAGAGGTATCACGGCCATAAAAATGGCTTAATCCGAAAGGATGAGGCGGCCATGGACTTTAGAGAGCCAAAAGGGCTCACGGCCCCCCCTAGGAGGTTCGGCCGAGAGGCCTCATGGCTCTCTTGAGTCCATGTCGATCTCATCCCTCCGGATCCGAGCCATTTCGGGTTATGCATGCATGGCTATACGACGTATGGACATAACAAAGGAAATGAAATGTGTAACGATGCATGGTTTGCATGGGAAGTTCGGATCCAAAGAAAAGGTGGCGTCTTTCATGCATTCCGATCATAAATCACGTTTAACACTTCATAACAACGAACATTGAGGATCCTAACTTCTCTAAGTCGTAGAGGGATGTTACCTAGCCTCGTAGCAAGAGGAAAAGAGTCGGGGACGTGGCCGTGGGAGTCGCTAGACTCGGTTTGAAGCTACGGGTGGGTGACCCGGGTGGAGGACGGCCGCGACAGCTCGGGAAGAACGGGGTCGGTACGCTTGCTCCGGCCAAAGCACGGTGCGGGGTTGGGCTCGTTGGACTCCTAAGAAGCAGATCTAGATGTCCGTGGGCAGACTCGAACGTGCCAAGCCCTGGACGAATCGGAAATAGTGAGAAGAAACTCGGTATGAACCCGAATGACCAGGTAAGAAAAAAATGATGAAACGGCGGTTGTGCACGGTGGATCGGCCCTCGGATCGTGACCACCTCTTCACGGGGGAGGGTGAGGGTTGTGAGGAACCCTTTGAACGTGATGGCACGACTCGCTCGGTGCGCACGTGTAGCGTCCTAGGGAGCCGATTCTTTGTACGGGCAGAACACGTCGATGGGGGCTTTGAATGAGAAATCTAAGCCCGGAAATGGACTTAGGGGATGGAAAATATGTAGGCTAGGTAGTTTGGTGATTTTTGGTTTAAGTCGGGTCGGGTGGTTTTCTGACGGTTTTGGCCTTGGCACGGGCTGGACGTGACGGTGGGAGTGGGCTGGAGTTTGAGAGGATTCTTGAGAGAGATTGGCTTGAGAGAGAATGGGAATGAAGAAGTGATTACAGTTAATGAGAAATGGGAACTTATAGGGAGCTCTAATGGTTCGGTTAAGGGAGACTAATTGCGGTTTAGAGGGCTAATGGGGCTGCCGAAGTTGCTTAGGGTGGCTACCGAAATTTGTAATGGGATTAGGGAGGGGAAATGTCATGTTGAGTGTGGGGAAAGCAAAAGAAAGTTGATGGGAAGTGGTAGAGAGGTGATAGGAGGTGATGGGTGTAAGAGCAAATTTGAATTTTGTGGAGGGGAGGGCTTGGAGCCGCCGGCTTGAGAGAAAAGCCGAAAAAAGCTCGAGACTTGATTGAACGCGCGTCCGATCTCCGATGTCCGTTTAATTTATAGATTTGGAATGCTTGAACGAAGAGGATTTGAATGAGCCTAATATCGCCATGCGTCGTGTGAACGAATGTTCGGGAGAGTCGGCGCTTCGAGAGTCGGTTTTGCCCTGTTTGGACGTTCGGAGCGGAGTTGAATGCCCCCAGTCCCCGATTGCTCTTTGTGCATCTTGACATTCATTTCGGTGACCCTTTTGCCCGTGGGGGATCGTTGGCTCGTCGCCTTGGGCCGAAGACCGTTAGCCCGGGAAGGCCTAGGGACTTGTGACCGGGGTTTTCTCAATGCTCGTTGAATGTCTCGAGGTGTTCGGGAATCGTTGCGATCTCTGTTTTCCGTGAATGTACCCCGAAGATTCACCGGGAGGCATTGGCTACCACTGAAACATCATTCGAGGAGCCCCGTAGAATTCCGAAAGGTCGTTTGAGACTTGTTCCACGACCCCGGTGGTCCCTGGGTGCCTCTAGGCCCGTTTTGGGGTGCCGTTTACTTGTTAGTGGGTCAGGCCTCCCAGAGCCCCGTCAGAAAAGGCATCCGTGAGAGATCGGAGGCGTCCCGGTTTAAGCGGTATGCCCCCGAAATGCGCCCGGACGTGTCGATGGTCAATTTGGCACTGAGAGGGATTTTCAGAGTTCTATATTGGGCACCTTTCGGTGCTTCGGTGATTCGCTATTTTTGGGGTTCCTTGTCTTGTCTGTTCTTCTAACCGCTCTCCTCTGCTTTTCTAGTAGACCCAGCTCTTCTCCTGTTCATGTTTTCGTGACCGCACGTTTGCCTCCGCTTGCCGGGTGATGAATAGTAACCCGGGCTTTGGTCGGGACTCTCTTGTAGGAAGCCGATAGGCCGAAATGGGGTGCTGACACTTGGCTCCACCAGGCCCGCCGCTAATGGCCTCACAACCGTTCGACCACCACTACGCACCCGCAACGACGTCACCCAGGCCCCCGGTGTTGAGAGCTCCTCCACCGGCGCAGCAGAACCCTACCTCGCAAGGTCCACACCGACCCCGTAGGCAGTACACACCTCTACTTGCCCCTCTTTCTCACATATATCGACGACTCCTTACAGGCGATCAAATCCGACCGATATCCCCGAGCCCGAATTTTGACCCGTCCATTCAGGATCAATCTAAATGCTGCGAGTATCATTAAGGCGCGCCGGGGCACACTCTCGATAATTGTTGGAGGTTGCGAGACGAGATCCAAAAGAGGATCGACAGCAACAGGTTCACCTTCAATGCCGTCAAGCCCCCGACTGTGCAGGACAACCCCCTCCCGGACCATAGGCCGAGTTAGGGGCCTTCCATCAACATGATCTCTGTATGCGCCTCGGGGAGGGACGAGGACGCGCAGGATAACCCCCTTCCCTTCGTGATCGACTACACTCCCGAGGAACCCACGGTCGGATTCGCGGGACGCATGGCCTCGTCGGCTCCATTCGTCGCGGATGTCCCCGCGTGAGAACCGTATGCAGACAGCAAGGTCCCCTGGACCTATGAAGGAAGTATCGGGAGTGTCGAGCAGTAGTTTAGTGTCATGGGGGTGACACGTTCGGGTCGGGTGTACGAGAACCCGGCAACCAAGGACAAAGGGAAGGTGCCCGCTGTGCGCACCTGAATTTCATCTCATCGGGGCACGCATGCGCGAAGCCTATGCAATGCAGCTTGGGAGTATCCACCTTCCCGGGGACGCGCGATGAACGCACGTGAGAAGGAGTCACCACTCACTGTTTACGACCCGTAGGTTGAGGGCCGTTGAGTCACCCGGGTCTAGGGGTACGAGGTACACCTAAATACTAAGGCAATGGTCGTACGGAACCGGAAATTCTGAATTCGGGGTTTCTATTACGTGCGGGCCTATATCCCGCATGCCCTTTCGGTACTCTAGTTTGCTAAGCTTGCCGTTTCATTTATTTACCGCGTGATTTAGGGTTACACTTGACTCGCCCGTTTTGACACCATAAAGTCGATGAATTGATCAAGTTTGGCCAAGAATCGGAAAGATGAGTAGGCTTGCGTGTCGAGGAATCGGTTCGCTATCTTAGCGTTACAGTTCATCGAACCGTGATGGTCGACTCCCTGCGCGAACCGAATCCGTGAGTATTCAAGCTTACTCATCTCTTGGTAACAATAGACCGACTTGACCGGTTCGACACTTGGACCTCTCGCTCGCCGATCGAGAATCCTTACAAATGAATGAATAGATGTACAAACAAGATCCTCACAATGTACACTCGAATAATTACATAATACAACTGAATAAAGGAAATGGATCCCGATCGGTTTGCATTGGGCCAATATTCCGCTCCGACTCACTGTGTGTTTTGAAAGACTGATAAATAAATAAAGACAACGCGGGCTCGAAGAGCCGGGGGTCGGGTCCAATCGAACCGACGGTTTGCAGGAGAACCGAATGATTCCCACTATAACCGTTGGACTGATCGAGCTCCCGGGTGATATCTAAACACGTTTCACTCATCCAATCCAAATTGCCTTCCACATAGGCCACATTTGGAGTGTGACAGTGAATCGAGTCTAGACCCCATTCCGTACTCGGGTTGCACGCGCTCGGTGAATTAGGAGGCGTTGGACCTCGTGTTCTGTGATTTTGGGGCGTTGGACCCCGTGCAATACGTAACCTATGGGCTCAGGCCCTAACCGCAACGAATCATCACAGGCAAGGATAAAATAGAAGAAAACTGATAAAACTGATGCAATACAGACAACAACTGACAACTATCGGTGAATACAGACAAGTGGTGTATTAAGTCAAATGTACGTGATTTAATCAGTTATTAACCAGGGTTGAGTGACAAGCAATGTGTCTAGCCTAGGCAAACATAGATGGTGGACTACAATAGGGTTCTAAGCCGGTTACATGGGTGGATTTGCTTTAGAACTCTTATTCGGTTAAGCGTCACTGCAATTTCACCGAATTAACCAAACTTGTGTTTTGACTCTAGATTGGAATCTAATATTCCGTCTATCCATTATCAAATATTTGTTTAGGTCGAGTGCACGATTAATTCGGTTCTTTGTGTTTTGTAACTGAAATAAAGTGTTCACCGCCGAATCTACGATAGGAAGATAGAAACGCCGAAAGTGAACGGAATAGGCCGTGCAAATGAGACTTGTACCCGAACGGGTTGCCCTTTTCGTTCATAGATCGAGGTGTTTCCAACTCCCTAACGCCTAGGATATCGGTGAACCTCGGAATGACGATTATGCCCTTGGATAATAAAACGTGTGAAGTTTGTGTACAAATTGAAGATCGTGTGACACGAAGAAGTCTAGGGAGGACTCGCGCGTCCCGACTCGAGCCGCCTCAAATCGGGCCCGGACTCGAGTCGTAGCATGCGAGTACTCGCTAGACGTCGATTCTATTCGTATTACACGTCTTGGTGTTTTGAAATTGTAGGCTTTTTAAGGAAAAGGGCATTCCCGCCATTCCGCGAACCATCGATGCGTTTATGAATTGATAATCATTTTACCCAATTGTTTAGTCCAAGTGATTTAATTAGCCGAATAAGACGTCCCGTTTTCCCCGTTTGTGAGACTCTTCGATAATCATTGTTCCATTTCATGGTTACGGCTTCGATGGGTAATTATCCGGGTCTAACATGCCTAACACGTAATTTGGACTCATTCATCGATTAAAGAGGAATACAACCACAAACAATTCCAAAGATCGGTTTTAAAATGGTAATAGAAACCGATCCTCACTCAAAGGGGGTCTCGAAGCTTTCGGCCATCCCCTAGGGATAGTCGGCCGAATGCCCTTCAAGCCACTACGAGTGTTGATGGGCCTCCGTATCAATTTTATCCGTCCCTTGCATGCATCAAGTAACGTGCACACGAAATTAACACACCTCCTGTTACATCAATGTTGACACGATCCTCATTATACAAATGACCGCGTAATACAATCACGAACAACATATTCAAGGAATCAACCAAGTGACATTGACTCATTTAGAGGTAAACTCGGAAATAAGTCACGGGAAACGCACAGCCTCATGGCATAATGAGTCCCAAGGTTTCGGGTGGGTCAAGGATCCTCACGGCCCCGTCGCAAGGGGATGGCCGTGGATTCTTTGGCACAACCGAACCCTCTAAGGTCTCTCCCTCCTTGATTCCGAACCTTTCCCGTCATGCAGTCACATTTCAACCACGATTAGAGACATCATGACTGTGGGAATGGCTAAATCCGGAAAGATGAGGCGGCCATGGACCCTAGAGAGCCAAAGAGGCTCATGGCTCCCCCCTATGAGGCACGGCCGAGAGGCTCCATGACTCTCTTGAGTCCATGTCCGTCTCATCCTTTTAGATTCGGACCATTTCGCACTATGCATGCACATTCATACGACATATGGACGTAGCAAAAAAAAACGAAACACATACGATGCATGGGTTGCATGGGAAGCCCGGATCTAAAAGGAAAAGAGTGACTTTCATGCTTTTCGGGTCTTTTAATCACCTTAATATTTCATAACAACAAATATCGAGAATCCTAGCTTCTCTAAGTCGTAGAGGGGTGTTACCTAGCTTCGATGCATGAGGGAAAGAGTCGAGGAAGCGGCCTTGAGAGTCGCAAGACTCGGTTTAGAGCTACGGGTGAGGTGACCTGAGAGGGGGTGCAGCCGCGGCAGTTTCGGGAAAATGGGTCGGCACGCTTGCCCCGTGGGTAGTCCTGAACGTGCCAAACCCTAGATGGACCCGAAACAGTGAGTGAACGCACGGTAAAGGAAATGAACCCAGTAAAGAAAAAAAACGATGAAACGGTGGTTGTGCACGGTGGATCGGCCCTCGGATCGTGACCACCTCTTCACGGGGGAGGGTGAGGGTTGTGAGGAACCCTTTGAATGTGATGGCACGACTCGGCAAAGTCGTGGAATGGAGCGGCATGCGTAGAGGTCCGGGTGCACCTGGCTAGGGACTCTCGGGACCCGATGGGGTTTTTGAGTGAAACACGATGATGGAGGCTTCAAATGGAAAAACTAAGCCCAGAAATGGACTTAGGGGGTGGGAAATATATAAGCTAGGGAGTTTGGCGATTTTTGGTTTAAGTCGGGTCGGGTGGTCACCGGAATACCTTGTGATTTTCCGGTGATTTTGGCCGGTTTTGGCCTTGGCACGGGCTAGACGAAGGCGTGGGGAGTGGCTAGAGTTTGAGAGGTTTTTGGAGAGAGATTGGCTTGAGAGAGAGTGAAGTGGAAGAAGTGATTAAGCTTAATGATGAATGGGGCTTTATAGGCTAGGCTAATGGCTCGATTAAGGGAAGCTAAGTGCTGTTAGGGGGAGGTTAACATGGCTGCCGAAAATATCAAGGGATTAGGGTGGGGTTTTGTGAGTGGAAGGTTGATGGGAGTTGATGGAAAGATGGGAGTTGATGTGAAGGAGTGTAAGAGATATTTGAATTTTGTAGTGGAGGGAAGAGAGGAGGGATTGAGCCGCCGGCCATAGGGATCTAGCCGTGGCTAGATGCTGCCAAGCCGCGGCTTGGAGTTGGAGCCGAGGCTTAGGGTTGAGCCGTGGCTTAGGGATTGAACCGTGGGCCCTTGTTGGCTCGAGGAAAAGCCGGGAAAAGCTCGAGGCTCGATCAGTTACGCGCGTGCCTTCCGAGATCCTATTAATTGATAGATTTGGAATGTTCGCACGAGTGTCAGCACCCCATTTTGGCCCATTGGCTTCCCACATGAGAATCTCCGACCGAAGCCCAGGTTACTATTCATCAGCCGACTGGCAGAGGCGAGCATGCGGTCACAGAGCCGTGAGCGACGGGAGAGAAACATGGTCCAATGAGAAAATAGGGAAGAGCAATCAGAAGGGCAAACAAACGACAAATCTCGGAGCAACGGGAGCTGGCACTGCGGCACTGTTAATCACCGAATCACTGAAGCACAGGAAGGTGCCCAATATGAGACTCTAAAAATCCCTCTTAGTGCCAAAGTGACCAGCGACACGTCCAGGCGCATTTCCGGGGCATGCCACATAAGCTGGGACACCCCGATCACTCACGGACGCCTTTTTTGACAGGACTCTCGGGGCCCACTCCACTGACAAGCAGACGGCCCCCTAAAACATGCCTACAGGCACCCAGGGACCATCAAGGCCATGGGACAAGCTCCAAACGACCAGTCGGAACTCTACGGGGCTCCCCGAAGGACGTCTCAGTGGTAGCAAACGCCTCCCGACAAATCTTCGGGGCATATTCACGGAAAACAGAGACTGCAGCGATCCCCGAACACCTCAAGACGTTCAGGGAACACTGAGAAAATCCCGATCACAAGTCCCTAGGCCCCACCGGGCCAACAGTCTTCGGTCGGGGACAACGAGCCGACGATCTCCCACGAGGCGGAAGGGTCACTGAAACGAATGTCCAGATGCACAAAGAGCAATCGAGGACCGAGGGGCACTAAACTCCACTCCGAACGTCCGAACAGGGCAAAACCGACTCTCGAGGCGCCAAGTCGCCCGAACGTTCATTCACACGACGTAAAGCGATATTAGGCTCATTCAAATCCTCGTCGTTCAAGCATTCCAAATCAATAAATTAATTGGACATCGGAGATCGGATGCGAGTCCAATCAAGTCTCAAGCATTTTCCGGCTTCTCTCAATCGAATGGGACCCACAGCTCAGCCAAGCCAAGCCGTCAAGCCGCGGCTCAACCCCAAGCCACGGCTCAAACCCTCGGCTCCGACGAGACAGCCCCAAGCCGCGGCTAATCCCCTTGGCCGGCGGCTCCAAGGAGGCTTCCTCCTTCCCTCCACCACAAATTCAAATCTTCTTACACATCCATCACTTCCTCTTACACATCCATCACACCCATCACTCTCCTTTGCCTTCCCCTACACTCAACAAGACCATTTCCCCTCCCTAATCCCTTCTTGAAATTCGGCAGCCCACTAAGCCCCTCCTAAGCACACTTAACTTTCTCTAATTGTCCCATTAAGCTCCCCTTTATAAGCCCTTGCACCATTAATTTTAATCACTTCTTCATTCTCCTTCTCTCTCAAGCCAATCTCTCTCAAGAATCCTCTCAAACTCCAGCCCATCCCTACATCATCGTCCAACCCGTGCCAAGGCCAAAACCGGCCAAAATCACCGGAAAACCACCCGGTATTCCGGTAACCACCCGACCCGACTCAAGTCAAAAATCATCAAACTCCCTAGCCTACATATTTCCCACCCCCTAAGTCCATTTCCGGGCTTAGATTTTCGATTTGAAGCCTCCAAAGTCACATTCCAGCCGAAAGAAGAATCGAGTCCCGTGGGTCACCCAAGTGCACGCCGGACCTCTACGCGTGCCATTTCGCCCCACGACCTTGGCGAGTCGTGCCATCACATTCAAAGGGTTCCTCACAACCCTCACCCTCCCCCGTGAATAGGTGGTCACGGTCCGAGGGCCGATCAACCGTGCACAACCACCGTTCATCCATTTCTCTCTTACCGGGTTCTACACGTTTTTTACCGTACTTTCCCTCACATTTTCAAGCTTGTCCAGGGCTTGGCATGTTCGGGTCTGTCCACGGACATCTAGATCTACTTCTTAGGAGTCCAACGAGCCCAACCCCGCGCCGTCCCATGGCCGGAGCTCGCGTGCCTACCTATTTTCCCCGGACTGCCGCGGCTACCTCCTCTCGGGTCTCTCAACCCGTTACGCTCAAGCCGAGTCTTGCGACTCTCAAGGCCGCTTCCCCGACTCTTTTCCTCGTGCAACGAGGCTAGGTAACGTCTATTTACAATCTATATACGTTAAAACCCTTAACCTTTGCTTGCATGAAGTGTGTCAGCACCCCATTTTGGCCCACCGGCTTCCCACACGAGGATTTCCGACCGAGGCCGGGACACTATTCATCACCCGGCAATCAGAGACAAGTAGGCGAGCATGGGGTCATGAGCAATAGGAGAAGAGCACGGTCTACTGAGAAAAGCGGAGGAAAGCCATCGGAAGAATGAACGAACAAGGAATCCCCAAAACGACGGAACTGACACTGTGGCACTATTCATCATCGAGTCACCGAAGCACCGAAAGGTGCCCAATATGGGACTCCAAAAATCCCTCTCAGTGCCAAAGTGACCAATGACACGTCCGGGCGCATTTCCGGGGCATCCTGCTTAAGCCGGGACACCCCGATCCCCCACGGACGCCTTTTCTTGACAGAGCTCCCGGGTTCGCCCCACTGACAAGCAAACGGCCCCTCAAAACGGGCTTACAGGCATCCAGGGACCACCAGGGCCGGGGAACAAGCTTCAGACAACCTTCCGGAACTCGACTCGTTCTCCCGAGCTATGTTTCAGTGGGCACGAACGTCTCCGGGCGAACCTTCGGGGCATTTCCACCGAAAACAGAGATCGCAACGATTTCCGGGCACCTCACAACGATCCCCGAGCACCTCAAGACATTCAGGGCACACTGAGAAAACCCCGGTCAAAGTCCCTAGGTCTTCCTAGGCCAACGGTCCCCGACCGAGGACGACGAGCCAACAATCATTCACGGGGCAAAAGGATCGCCAAAACAAATGCAAGGATGCATAAAGGTCAATCGGGGGTCGAGGGGCACTAAACTCCACTCCGAATGTCCAAACGAGGCAAAACCGACTCTCGAGGCGTCGAGTCGCCCGAACGTTCGTCCACACGACGCATGGCGATATTGGGCTCGTTCAAATTCTCGTAGTTCAAGCATTCCAAATCTTCAAATTAATTGGACATCGGAGGTCGGATGCAAGCTCAATCTGGTTTCAAGCATTTTCCGGCTTTTCTCTCAATCGAATGGGACCCACAGCTCAGCCAAGCCGAGCCATCAAGCCACGGCTCAACCCCAAGCCACGGCTCAAACCCTCAAGCCGCGGCTCAGCCGCAATAAGCCACGGCTTGCCCTTATGGCCGGCGGCTCAAGCTTCCCCCCACCACAAAATTCAAATCTTCTTACACCTCTTACACATCCATCACTTCCTCTTACACATCCATCACACCTATCACCCTCCTTTGCCTTCCCCTACACTCAACATGACATTTTCCCCTCATCAATGCCCCTCTAATTTCGGCAGCCCACTAATCCCCCCCCTAACTGCACTTAGCTTCTCTTAATCGGGCCATTAGTCTAGCCTATAAAGCCCCTTTCACCATTAGGCCTAATCACTTCTTCATTCTCACTCTCTCTCAAGCCAATTTCTCTCTAGAATCCTCTCAAGCTCTAGCCCTCTCCCTCCCTTTCGTTCAGCCCGTGCCAAGGCCAAACCGGCTAAAATCGCCGAAAAACCACCCGGTATTCTGGTAACCACCCGACCCGACTTAAGCCAAAAATCATCAAACTTCCTAGCCTACATATTTCCCACCCCCTAAGTCCATTTCCGGGCTTAGATTTTCGATTCGAGGCCTCCAACACCCCATTCCAGCCGTGAGAACTTTCGGGTCCCGTGCCATTTCTTCCCACGACTTCGGCGAGTCGTGCCATCACGTTCAAAGGGTCCCTCACAACTCTCACTCTCCCCCGTGAAGAGGTGGTCACGGTCCGAGGGCCGTCAACCGTGCACAACCGTCATTCACCCGTTTCTCTCAAACCGGGTTTTCCTCATTTTTACCGAGTTTTCTCTCACATTTTCGGGTTTGTTCAGGCCTTGGCACGCTCGGGTCTGCCCGTGCTCGTGTAGATCCGCCTCTTAGGAGTCCAACAAACCCGACCTCGCACCGTGCCGTGACCGGAGCAAGCGTGCCGACTTGTTTTTCCCCGACTGGCTGCGGCTTTTTCTACCCGGGTCACCCATCCGAGACTTCAAGCCGAGTCTTGCGACTCCCACGGCCACTTCCCCGACTCTTTCCCTCGCACATCGAGGCTAGGTAACGTCTCTCTACAACTTAGAGGAGTTAGGATCCCCGATATTTGTTTGAATGAAACGATAACGAGGATTGGAGAACCGGGATACATAAAAGATGTCACCTTTTTTTTTAGATTCGAACTCCCCATGCAAGGCATGCATCGTTACGCATCTTATTTCCATTGTTACGTCCATATTTCGTATGACCATGCATACATAGCACGAGGTGGTTAGGATCCGTTGGGATGAGACCGTCACCAACTCAAGAGAGCCGTGAGGCCTCTCGGCCAAACCTCCTAAGGGAGGCCGTGAGCCCTTTTGGCTCTCTAGAGTTCGTGGTCGCCTCATCCTTTCGGATTAGGTCATCTCTATAGTCGTGATCCCCTTAACCGTGACCAAGATACGATAATACGGTGAGAAACATTCGAGATCTAGGGGGGAGAGGTCCTCACGGGTCGGTGGTATCAAGGGGAGCTCATGGCCACCTTCCTTACTAGGAGGCCGAGAGGCCCTTGACCCAACCGAGACCATGGACTTCTCTTCCCGTGATGTCGGAAGCTTCTCGAGACATATTTCCGGATTTGGTGCTGAATAAGCCAAATGTAGTATCACAAATTTCATTAAACATGATGTTCGTGTTCATTTCGCGTGTTTATTCATATGCTTGATGTCATGACGGCACCCTTTTATTGAACGCTCGTATTGATGATTTATATGGTACGTGAAGCATGTAAGAAACAATTGAAATCGGTGTAAGAGACTGCTCAAGACTCAGGGATGAGCCAAGGAAATGTTCGGTCACCTCCGTCGGGGCGTGATCAAGTGTCTCGTGGCTCTTCTCGAGTCTAGGTCGGCCTCTTCTCCCGTTTGGGAATTGGTTCTTAGAGTTGTGTGTGATTGTATCTTCCATTTAATTGTCGATCGTGTATCGGTTATTCATTAAATATGTTAATTTGGATAATCACCCATCGAATCAGTGATTGTGATACAAATTGATAACCACCGAACAATTTCACAAAAATGGGAAAACGGGACGTACTATTCGATTAATTAAAACACTCGGATTAAACAATTGGGCAAATTGGTTATTAATTTGTAAATGCATCGATGATTCACGGAACAACGAGAGTGTCCTTTTCCATTAAAAATTTACAATTTCAAAATACCGAGTCGCATAACACGAATAGAATTGATGTCTAGGGAGTACTCACGTGCCACGACTCGAGTCCGGGCCAGATTTGAGGCGGCCCGAGTCGGGGCACGAGAGTCCTTCTTAGACTCCTTCGCGTGATGCGATCTCCCATTCATACATGAATATTGCAACTTTATCATCCAAGGACATAATCGTCATCCCGTAATTCACCGATACCCTAGGCGCTAGGAAGTCGGAAATACCTCGATCTATGGACGGGAAAGGGCCACCCGTCCGGGTGCGAGTCTTATTCGCACGACCCATTCCGCCCACTCTCGGTGTTTCCATCTTCCTATCGTAGATTCGGTGGGAAGCATTTTATTTCAGTCGCAAAACACGAACAACCGGATTAATCGTACATTAGGCCTAATCGAACCCTAGATAATGGATAGGTGGGATAATAGATCCCAATCTAGAGTCAAAACACGAGTTTGGCTAATTCGGTGAAACCACAATGACACTTAACTGAATGAAAGTCATAAAACAAACACACACATGTAATTGGCTTAGAACCTTATCCTAGCCCGCCCTCTATGTTTGCCTAGGTTAGATGCATTGTTTGCCAATCAACCACGGATAATAACTGATTAAATCACGTATATTCGGCCTAATACACAATTCGTTTGTATTCACCGACACTTATTAGTAATTGTCAGTTGCTTTCTGTATTGTGTCAGTTATATCAGTTTTCTTCTGTTTTATTCTTGCTTTCGACGATTTATTGCGGTTCAGGCCCGAACCCATAGGTCACGTGTTACATGGGGTCCAACGCCCCAAATCACCGAACACGAGGTCCAACGCCTCTTAACTCACCGAGCGCGTGCAACCCGAGTGCGGAATGGGATCTAGCCTCGATTCACCGTCACACTTCGAATACGGCCTATGTGGAAGGCGGATTTGGATTGAGCGCGTGAAACGTGTCTAGATATCACCCGAGAGCTCGATCGATCCAACGGTTACAGTGGAAACAAGTCGTTTTTCTGCAAACCGTCGGTTCGATCGGACCCGACCCCCGGCTCTTCGAGCCCGCGTTGCCTTAATTCGTTTACCGGTCATTCAAAACACACGGTGAGCCGGAGCGGAATATTGGCCCAATGCAAACCGATCGGGATCCATTTACTTATTCAGTTGTACTTTGTGATTATTCGAGAGAATATTGCGAGGATTTCATTTGTATAATCATTCACTTGTAAGGATCCCTGATCGGTGGGCGAGAGGTCCGAGTGTCGAATCGGTCGAGTTGGTCTATTATCACCAAGAGATGAGTAAGCTCGAATACTCGCGGTCTCGGTTCGCGCTGGGAATCGACCATCACGGTTCGAGGAACTGTAACGCTAAGATAGTGAACCGATTCCTCGATGCACAAGCCTACTCATCTTTCGGACTCTTGGCCCAAGTTGATCACTTCAACGAATTTACGATGTCAAAACGGGAGAGTCGAGCGCAACTCTAAATCACGCGGTAAATAAATAAAATGGCAAGCCTGGCAAGCTAGAGTACCGAAAGGGCGTGCGGGATATAGGCCCGCACGTAATAGAACCCCCGAATTCGGAACTTCCGGTTCCATACGACCATTGCCTTAGCATTTAGGTGTACCCCGTACCCCTAGACCCTGGTAACTTGCCGGCCCTCGACCCTCGGGTCGTAAAATGGCAAGTGGCGACTCCTTCTCACGTGCGTCTGTCGCGCGTCCCCGGGAAGGTGGACACTCCCAAGCCGCGTTTGCTTAGGCGCGCGCATGCGTGCCCCGACGAAATCAAATTCGGGTGCGCACAAAGTGTTCATATGGTTTAAAGGTTCGGGATACATGAAAGCTCACGTTTTTCTTTCGGATCTATGCCTCCCATGCATTTCATGCAACGTGCGTACGTTATATCTACATGTATGATTGTGCCCTGTCCATATGATGTGTGAGCTTGCATGCCATGGTGGGGAGGAGCTCGATTCCGGACGGGAGAGGTCCCCTTGGCCATGGTTGAGCCACGGGACTCACGGTTTAGTCTCTACGGAGAGACCCGTGTGCTCCCTTGGCTTGCCCGGGGCTAGGATGCTCTCTCCTTTCCCGAAAAGAGTTGAGTCCCACATCTCTTTACCGTTAATCGCATATAGCATGATGGCATGACGGGAAAAGACCCGAATCGGGGCCGGAGAAACTTTCCCGACCCGCGTGAGCCATGGAAGCTCATGGCCTTCCTTGAAGAAACATGGCCGAGAGCTTCCTTGGACCACACAAGTCCGGGAAGTCTTCTTCCACCCCGAGTCGGGCCGATTCCCGTGTTTTCGTCCATTTCGTTATTAGTTGAATCGATGCCGTGTCGTTGTTTCCATTCAAACGTGCCGTCCGTGTGTGTTTTGTATGATTTCATGCGATTATGACCATGGCTAAATGTGATTAAATGAAGGAAATAATACGGGATCAAGGAAGAAGAGCTCGAGAATGGCTCGGCCATGCCAAGGAACCCACGACCATCCGCTTTGCAATAGGGGCCGTGAGGCTCCTTGGTGTGCCCGAAGCCTTCGAGCTCCCCTTTACTCGAGGCTGCATGATTCCCGCGCACCACCCTTAATCCTATCATGAAATCGGATAAAATTGTTTGATGATTTTGTGAATACGATGTTTAGGATGTCTTGTGTGTTTATTTGTGTAAATCGGTGTTACGATAATGTCAATCTAATGAAGCATATGTCACCCTCATGCGTATGTCGTTCGTTGCATGCAAGGGCCGATTAGGAATGACATGAAAGACCCACCGAAACTCGAATCGGGTCAAGGAATATTCGGCCATTCACCCTCAAAGGGATGGCCGAGTCATCCGTGACCTCCTTGGAGTCTCGGTTGGTCTCTCCTTCGATCCGAAATCGATCCTTGGAATTGTTCGTGATTACACTTCCTTTTAATCATAGCCTATGCGCTCATTACTTGTTAAACATGTTATAATCCGGGTGTCAACCGTCAAAATTGTAATCGCAACATGGCATAATAAACATTGAACAAATTTACAAACGGGATAAACGGGACGCTTCATTCGGCTAATTAAATCACTCGGACTAAACAATTGGGCAAAACAATCCTCAGTTTGTAAACGCATTGATGATTTACGGAACGGTGAAAATGCCCTTTTTCATTAAAAAGCTCGCAATTTCAAATACCGAGACACGTAACACGAATAAAATAGACGTCTAACGAGTACTCGCGTGCTATGACTCGAGTCCGGGCCCTATTTGAGGTAGCTCCAGTCAAGATACGCGAGTCTTCCTTAGACTCTTTCGTGTGACAGGATCTCCAATTTGCATACAAACACCACAATTTTATTCCGAGGGCATAATCGTCATTCCGTGACTCACCGATACCTTAGGCGTTAGGGGGTTAGAAACACCTAGAGCTATGAATGAAAAAGGACAACCCGTTCAGGTGCGAGTTTCATTCGCGTGGCCCATTTCGTTCATTTTCGGTGTTTCTTTCTTCCTATCGTAGATTCGGTGAGGAGCATTTTTATTTCAGTTACAAAACACGAACAACCGGATTAATCATACATTCGGCCTAATCAAACACTAGATAATGGATAGGCGGAATGATAAATTCCAATCTAGAGTCAAAACCCGAGTTTGGCTAATTCGGTGAAACCGCAGTGTCACTTCACTGAATAAGTCTTAAAACAAATATACACATGTAATTAGCTTAGAACCCTATCCTAATCCACCATCTATGTTTGCCTAGGTTAGATACATTGTTTGCCAATCAACCCCGGTTAATAACTGATTAAATCACGCATATTCGACCTAATATACAACTTGTTTGTATTCACCGATACTTATCAGTTGTTGTTTGTATTTCATCAGTTTTATTAGTTTTCCTCTGTTTTATTCTTGTATTTGTTGATTTACCGTGATTCGGGCCCGAGCCCATAGGTTACGTGTTGCACGGGGTCCAATGCCCCAAATCACCGCACACGAGGTCTAACGCCTCCTAACTCACCGAGCGCGTGCAACCAGAGTGCGGAATGGGATCTAGCCTTGATTCACCGTTACACTCCGGATGTGGCTTATGTGGAAGGAAATTTGGATTGGGCATGTGAAACGGATCTAGATATCACCCGAGAACTCGATCGGTCCATCGGGTACAGTGAGAACCAACCGGTTCTCCCGTAAACCGTTGGATCGATCGGACCCGACCCCCGGCTCCTTGAGCCCGCGTTGCCTTAATTCGTTTATCGGTTATTCAAAATACACGGCGAGCCGGAGCGGAATATTGGCCCATTGCAAACCGATCGGGATCCACTTACTCATTCAGTCGTACTTTGTAATTAGTCTAGAGAACATTGTGAGAATTCTATTTGTATGTTCATTCATATACTTGTAAGGATCCCGATTGATGAGCGAGAGGTCCGAGTGCCGGATCGGTTAAATGGGTCTATCGCCACCAAAGGGTGAGTCAGCTCGGATACTCGTGGTTTCGGTTCACGCAGAGATTCGACCATGACGGTCCGATGAACTGTAACGCTAAGATAGTGAACCGACTCCTCGATGCACAAGCTTACTCATCTTTCGGGTTCTTGGCCCAACTTGATCAATTCCTCGAATTTATGGTGTCAAAACGGGCGAGTCAAGTGCAACCCTAAATCACGCGGTAAATAAACAAAATGGCAAGCCTAGCAAGCTAGAGTACCGAAAGGGCGTGCGGGATATAGGCCCGCACGTAATAGAACCCCCGAATTCGGAATTTCCGGTTCCGTACGACCATTGCCTTAGCATTTAGGTGTACCCCGTACCCCTAGACCCGGGTATCTTGCCGGCCCTCGACCTTCGGGTCGTAAAGTGGCAAGTGGCGACTCCTTCTCACGAGCGTCCGTCGCGCGTCCCCGGGAAGGTGGACACTCCCAAGCCGCGTTTGCTTAGGCGCGCGCATGCGTGCCCCGACGAGATGAAATTCGGGTGCGCACAGCTTGGCGACTCCACTGGGGACACTTAGAGGGTTCGGGCTCCTTTCCGGTTGTTTGCTTGCGTGTCTATTTACCGCTTTCCGTACATTTATTTTCAAGCACCATTACTTCTTGCATTTGCATCGCATCATTCTAGCGGGTTCTCAAGTACCTCGTCCGAAATCCCATGGGCACCAATATGGGAAGCTAGGTTAGTCAGAGGTTCCGAGTAAGGGAACGGATCGAGTCGGCTATGCCACCAAACTAGCCCCCAAAGATCCTCGCTCGATTTCAAGGAATTCACACCCTTGAGTCGGGAGCCCCCATCCATAGTTAACGGTTCTCCTAGTAGCACCAAAAACCATGCATACACAGGGACCGTCATGCTGGACTAATT
This sequence comes from Punica granatum, assembly GCF_007655135.1. NCBI lineage: Eukaryota > Viridiplantae > Streptophyta > Magnoliopsida > Myrtales > Lythraceae > Punica > Punica granatum. The sequence continues at coordinate 14,099,468 of NC_045133.1, forward strand.
TTTGCCTCCATGCCGTCAACCGACCCAAAAGTTGAGCCCTTGAGTCGACCCGTAGTTTTTCTTCGTTAGGACGGGCATTTTGTTGTTTTTGATTAGAAAGAGCGATGTATACTGTAAAGAACACGACTATAGTTTACCTTTCCGCACTGCATACATTTTTCGAAAAAAATTTAGGACATTGCATTGATTTGATTCTTAAGCCGTTAAGCCGGCATCTCCTCCATCTAGGTAAGGATGGACCACCCGGCTCCCGGTCTCAGGCTCGAAGCAATCATGCCACCAAGGCAAGACATCATGCACATCTGGAGGACTCTCCGGCCGGTGGATCACGCTTTCGTCCAGGGCATTATCGAAGATATGGTTATGTTCGCCGAGATTCCGGTGGATTGGATCTTCTTGAGGACCGCCGCCGAATTCTGGGATCCCGAGCACGCAGTATTCAATTTCCAGGGGACGGAGTTAGCCCCCACGATCAAGGAGTACACGACACTCATCCAGAGGCCTACGCCTACGATCCACGGCATCTTCGTGCCTAATCTGTTCACAACCGTCCAGGGTTAGCTCTCCACTCTTCTCCACATACCTGCTCAAGACATCCACGAGGAGCTTGATGAGAGGTGGGATCAAGGCATCAGGATCGCATGGCTCTCCAATTGGACGCTTCTCCGCGTAATGACACCTACAACGGCTTCCTACCAGCGCGATGCCTGTCATGGATTCCTACTTTTGGTCTTTGGCACTCTCCTGTTCCCGTCCTCGCCGAACCTCATTGACGGGGCTATAGCCGAAGTCGTCCTCTAAGCGGTGGGAGGCCATAGTTATGTGGAGGCTTTGTTAGCCGAGACCGTTGGGTCTCTTGACTATGTTAGGGAGGTTCGGCACGGCAGGATGAGGGGATCCCTGCACCTACTGCAGACTTGGCTTCTAGCGCACGTCCGCCCTTTTTGCTCATCACATCCGTTCTCCTACATTTCCGACGAGCGCTCATTGATCGAACGCCTTACGCCAGTTGTCAGCACCCCATTTTGGCTCACCATTCCAAACAACGATATCAGCAATGATCCAAACCACAACTTGAGCAGAATACAGAAAACAGCTCGGCAGAGCAAGAAATCACTATTCACCCTCAAGTCGGTAAAATTGAGCAAATGACCCATGGATGTGACAAAAGGACCCCAGGGGTCACTAAAAGGCAACAGAGCGACCAAAGAGCTCGACAATGTCCAAAACCGGCATTTTCAGTATATCACACATACGGTACTATTTTCCGATAGTTCGCTCGGTCGTCGGAAAATAGCCAATGTTGGACTCCAAAAATCTACTTCAATGCCAAATAGAAGAAAAGTGTCCCCAAAGGCATTTTGCAAATCATCTACTCTATACAGAACAACTTTCTGTATACAGACAACTTTTCAGTGGAAGTCCAAAAATGCCGGTTTCCTGGATAAAAGTTAATCCCAAATATCAGACGCGGCCATGCCCCACCAGCACACAGAGCATGAACAATGCTTCAGATGACTCTCGGAAGTCACACAGACGCTTCAAATGACTTCCGAGCGGCAAAACAAGTATACCCTTCTTCAGAAGAGCATAGCCGGAGAATGGTCTGATGGAATTACGGCAAACGAAGTTCATACCGCATTGCCCGGAAAACTCTAGCAGACATTCACGATTGGGCAAAACAGACAGCAAAACGCTTATCAGTTTCCCGAGTAACCTCCGAGGGGCAGAAATGGCCATTTTCAGTGGAAATGCATATCCGGAGGTTCTTTTCACGGAAACTTGATGTCGATTGTCTACCCTACATCATGTTAGCCTTCTCAAGGCTCAACGTGGAATCGTCGGAATAAACCACACGACTCATCTAGACCTCCCGAGCAATGCTTTAGAGGTCTCAGATACACTTTTTAAGTCATTGGAGGTCTGACCTTGACAAACAGAGATTACAGTAATCTCCAGAGTACCCAAGCAACTCAGATGTCATCCTGAGAAATCCAGTTTCGGTCTCCTAGGACGTCTCCGGCCCCACGTTAGCATTATCGGCTCAAGGGATGATTGTTCACGTTGTCTGACAACTTATGTCAAAATGACCAACGTGAGATGCAAATACGAGATATGCTGTTAGAAGCAGACAACTTCGCCCTGGTCACTTGCAATGAGCAAAACCAGCTTCCGAGCCTCACACACATCCGGGACATTTCTCTATGAAAAATGTCAATCTCGGGCTCATTAACTCCGTTTTCACGCGTATATCGACAATTCGAAGTTCAATTCGAACCACGAACTTCGAATACGCAACCAATCGAGACCCGAGTCTTTTCCCGGTTTCTCCTCACGAGCTGTGGGACCCACGGGCTGCCCAAGGGCAACCGCCCTTTGCCCCAAAACTTTCGGCCTTTTCCTCTTCCTCTCTTGCCCTCACCTAGCCCAAAATATCTTTGGTCTTTCTAGTCAACACTCAAGCTATTAACTCCATCTCCATTAATGCTTCTTGGCTCTTCCTCATCAAGATACATGGAGGACATTCATCCTCATCTCCATTAGGGCAGCCGACTTTTGCTAATGAGGCCCTTAATGGTGCTTTGTTTTGCTTAATTGCTCATTAGCTTCACATATATATTGCATACTTGTCATTAAGTTAATCACTTAGGATGCATACATGATCTTTCTAGTTCCTCCCTCTAGAAAATGCTCTCAACTTCTTAGGAACCAGCAGCAAGCAAATAACTTCATGAAAACCAAAAACCAAGCCAAATATCCTTAGAGTTTAGGTCGGGATCCATAGCGGGCACTATTCCGACTTATATCCAAAATTCCTCAAACTTCATGGACGACATGTTTCGGACCCAAGGATTCCATTTCTGAACCCAGTTTTTTAGTTTGAAGTCATTTGCTCATCGTTTTGGGTCGTTTTAGTCATTTCGGGTGAAGTTGGAGCTCTCGGGTGAACAGTGACGCGTCACCAGCGTCACCAGCGCCCGTCACCGAGCACCCCAGCGTCCGTCATCGTACACGCCCGTGCCTGTCACCAGCACCCATCACCAGCGCCACCAACGCCCGTCACCGAGCACCCCAGCGTCCGTCATCGAGCACAGCCCGTCGAGCACGCCCGTGTCACCAGCGCCCGTCACCGAGCACCCCAGCGTCCGTCATCGAGCACGCCCGTGCCTGTCACCAGCGCCCGTCACCGAGCACCCCAGCGTCCGTCATCGAGCACGCCCGTGCCTGTCACCAGCGCCCGTCACCGAGCACCCCAGCGTCCGTCATCGAGCACGCCCGTGCCTGTCACCAGCGCCCGTCACCGAGCACCCCAGCGTCCGTCATCGAGCACGCCCGTGCCTGTCACCAGCGCCCGTCACCGAGCACCCCAGCGTCCGTCATCGAGCACGCCCGTGCCTGTCACCAGCGCCCGTCACCGAGCACCCCAGCGTCCGTCATCGAGCACGCCCGTTCCTGTCACCAGCGCTCGTCACCAACGCCAACAGCGCCCGTCACCCAGCACCCCAGCGTCCGTCATCAAGCACGCTCGTGCTTGTCACCAGCGCTCGTCACCAGCGTCACCCGTGCCATCCGCACCCGTCATCGTGCCCGACGCCCGTCACCGTGCTTGACCGTGCTCGTGCACGCCCACCCTTACACCCGAATACTCTTTCAAGGGTTCCACCGAGTCACCCGACTCTCAAACCCTTCCCCGACTCTTTCCTTGTATCCCGAGGCTAGGTAAAACATTCTCGACCTAGAGGAGTTAGGGCTTTTCATATTTTTGCATAGCTATGGAGTATTATGGTGTTTCATTCATGTTTAACTTGCAAGATTCAATTTTTATGCAATTTTATGTTATATTATGCATGTGCACTACCTTATGACTTGCTAGCATGTCGAAAAAGGGTTTGGATCGTCGTAAAGAAGATTATCCCGACCCAGCTATGGCAAACTAACTCTCGGCCAAGTCTCTAAAAGAGAGGGTGGAGACTTAAATTGCTCTTTTCGGGTTAAGATCGGTCTCCTTAGACGATCCAAGTTATTTTTCGAGCTTGTTTTGTTGTTCTTGCATGCATGAAGCCGATGTTATTTTATCCCTTCCTTAACTAACACGTTTGTGAATGTTTGTATGTTTAAATGAGCTAAACAAATCGTGATAACACCGGCTTTTTGTTAAAAAGGAGTGTTATTTATCATGGTTGATGTTTGAGTATGCGAAAATTGATTAAACCGCGACTAGGAAATCATTTGTGACTCGAATGGAGCCATGAGAACTTTCGGCCACCCTTTATAAGATGAAGCCGAGGGCCTCTTGGCCTTCCTTGGGTCAAGAATGATTTCCTTCTCTCGAGTTTAATTCGTTTATCGGATCGCGTGAATTTTTTTTACTTCAAGGTCTTTACGATTCCTATGTTAAAGTATCGTTTAAAGACTCTTTTAAAATAAACGCGCATGGATTCATGTATCAAGGACTCATTTGGATCAATTCGGTTAGCATGACAGAAACATTACAGTACGGGATAAGAATGGGCTACCTGTTCAGGTGCAGGTTCATTTGCGTAGCCTTTTCTTATCTAACTGATGAGTTTCTGTTATCCTAATATAGACTCGGCTAACTAGAACGATTATCTCTGTCAGAAAACATGCAAAATGCTGATTAACCTTTCACTCGACCTAACCAAACACTAGAAGGTGGTTAAGAGGAATTCTAGATTCCAAATCTAGAGTCAAAACACGAGTTTGGCTAATTCAATGAAAATTCAGTGTCACAATACAGAACAACTAGAAAAGCAATCCACACACACGAGATTTGACTCTCTTTGTCAAGTTCTCAAAACAAAGCCGAATGCTAAAACATTGGCACATGTTTGATTGTTTAGCCTATGGCATTTGCTTGCAAAAACACCCCTGGGTTAATAATCTGTTAATTCACGTAAACACGACAATAACAAACACTTTGTCTGTTATTAGCATGTTGCGTGTTATCTTTCCGCACCTGTTTGCCATGCGGGTCGAGCTTGATCCCTAGGCCGAATAATATTAGGGTTCAACGCCCTAATCATCGAGCACAGGGTCCAACACCCTAATCAACAATCACATGGTCCAACGCCCTATTCAGTGAAAGCGTCCCTTGAATTTCAGTTCTTCGGTCTTTTCCCTAAACTCACGGTGAGTTAGAGTGGAATAATAACCGAACGCAAAACGACTGGAATTCAACCCTTTTGTAATTTGTATTTATTGTTTTCGAGAGCATTGTAAGGATTTCATTTTGTACTTTTATTCTGTAAGAATTCCAGTCGGTGAGCGAACGGTCCGAGAGTCGAATTAATCGAATCGGTCTAATGCTTGCTCAAATACAAGTAAATCCAAGAACTCGTGGTTCTGGTTCATGCAAGGATTCAACCTCCATAGTTCGATGAACTGTAACACAAGATTGTGAACCAACTCCCCGACATACGGGTTTACTTCTCTCTCGGCTTCTCAACCGACATCGTTTGGTTCACCGAATCTCCGGTGTCAAAACGTGCGAGCCGAGTGCAGTTTAATTCATGCGGTAAATCATAAAACATGCAAGCCTAGCAAACCAGAGTACCGAAAGGGTGTGCGGGATATAGGCCCGTACATAACATGAACCCCCGAACACGGATTTTCCTGTTCCGCACAGACCAATGCCTTAACAACAAACTAGGTGTTCCATACCCCTAGACCCCGGGTCGTAAAACGATAAGTGGCGACTCCTTCTCTCATGCGTTTCCGTCACGCGTCCCCACGGGAAGGTGGACACTCCCAAGCCGCGCGATCCAAAAGCGCGCAATGCGCGCCCCGACGAGAGTCCACATTCGGGTCCGTACACCAGTCATCCCGCCTCCCGAGCACAGCTTCTCGGAATGGAGGCGTTTTTGGCGTGAGTTGACGCTCGCACGCTTCTTATGGGCTGCTCGATGGAACCCCGGCGGCCCCATGATCACGGGATGTCCCGGAATTGTGGGAGTTCCCCTTCTCAGCCACTTGGGGAGCACACTCATATTCCTCGGCTGGGTAATCAGACAGCTCGGCGGCCTACAGGACATTCCCGCCGAGGCGGACCGTCTACCTTTCCGCATCTAGTGGGCCGACTCTACATCCATGGCCCCCACAAGATTCCTACAGATTCGAGAGATTCGTCGCCAACGGGACGTTAGTATCATACAGCGTCTGTACTTCCCCGAACACCCCACCGACGAAGAGCGAGTATTCTCCGCCACATCAGCATACGTGGCTCGGTTCTATGCACGGGGATTGGCACAGCCACAATGGTCCCAGGCCGCCCCGACTCCCCGCGCTACGTCTACCCTCGCCCCCGAAACCGAAAGCTCCATCCAAGCGGCCATGCACGCGGAACTTCGGGCCATCAGGGAGGAACGAGATAGGCTCCGCTGCGAGCTTGTTGATTCTCGCGCAGAGGTCGCGGACTACAGGGAGTTTCAGACGAAGTTGACTCGAGCACGTGCCCGAGTCGCACATCTAGATCGGGAGATGGCCCGTTTGGGCGCGGAATTGGACCGAGTGCACAAGAGGGCGCGCAACCTCGCCCACCCTTAGGATTAGTAAACGCGCCCATTTTTGCCCTCGTTGGGACCTACGCCGCTTCCAAATAGCCACCGAGCGCAAAGGGATGTCGGCTTTACGTCTATGTTCTTTTTTTTTTCTTTTTTTTTCTCTCTTCCGTATGTCCTATTTTGTAAAATTATGGAACTTGAATCCAATCAATGTAATGACATTAGCGTTTTGAGAGCTCATGCATCTCATACATCTTGTCATTTTACTTAGTCCGCACTTATCGTCTCAAAATATCGATGTTTGCTCTTACACATTCTTGGAATTTAGGTGATCGCAACTGGCGTCGCACCATTACCCGACTCGTCAACGTCTCAGGATGGCGGAAGGGGATCAAGTCGATATCTCCGAGGAAGTTAATCCGCCGGTCCCGGTTCATTCTCAACCACCCCCGACGCACACGTCGCCGCCTCCGACTCCCGCAGGCGTGCTCCCGGCGTATTCGGGCGCCCCTTCAACGCATCTCCACCCCCAACGTCTTCAGGGGCGCCCCTTCCACAAGCACCACGGTCATCGTCCACCTCCAACGATCAAGCCCGCATCACGACCCTTGAGGGCACGGTCAACCAAATGGCCGCCAACATGGCAAAACTGCTCGCCCTACTTAGAGGGCCGAACCGTGCCTCCTCGAGCTCCACGCCTCCACCGGAGCAAGGGCCGACAGTCGACCCAGCACCCGGGATTCCACCGACCCAAGCCCCGGAGAACATGGATGCGCCCGCCCCGCTAACGCTGCATGCGTCCATGGCTCAACCTTTCACCAGCCCATATCCGCCACCATTGGCCCCCACAGCCGTCCCTCTTCCACCTGCGGCATTCCTCACTTCAGATCAGGTCTTATCCGCGCCGCCGCCTGTTGCCATGCCAGCCCTGGCTGCGGCCTATACAGTCCCTCTGCCGACGGTTTTCCCGACCTCAAGAGCACCTTCTCCGATTCACTTCCAAACCACGGAGTTTCTACCCTACTCATCGCTACAACCCCATACCGACCTCTCTTACCCGGCGCCACCCCCCATAAACACTACTTTCCACGAACCGGGCACGCCGACTCATGCGGCCCAGTTCGCCTCACTGACGCACTTCTTCCCCGAGACTGACGCCGAGCAAGAGCGCAGACTGAAGCGAATGGAAGAAACAATACGAGCCCTGCAAGCAAATGATGCTCGACCCGATACGCGCTACGGTGACTGCAGTTTATTCCCGAGCATGCGGCTGCCCCCGAAGTTCAAAATCCCGGAGTTCAAGGCTTACGGGGGCACAACGGATCCACGCCATCATCTCCGCCATTACCGGGGAAAGATGCTACAGTACTGGGAGTATGAGGAGTTCGTCATCCACTCCTTCCAAGACAGCCTATCGGGATCCGCTCTCAATTGGTTCATGTCGTTGAAGGCTGAGGATATTCCGACGTGGGAGGACCTCTCCCGAAAGTTCATCGACCAATACCGATATTGTGCAGAAGCGCCTCCCACCCTCCTGGAGCTGAGCACAAAGGAGATGGCGCGGGGCCAAAGGTTCGAAGAGTACGCTGCTAAGTGGCGTGCCCAAGCGGCGAAACACATCCCTCCGATCAGCGAAGCACAACAGGTTCAGTTGTTTCATTCCACGCTGAGAGGGATATATTACTCGCACCTGTTGGCCCACACCTCTTCATTCTCCGACCTCATCGAGGCCGGGAAAAAGCTCGATTTGGGGATCAAACTCGAAAGGATGGAGGGCCCCGCCGATAAAAGAGAGGAGCCATCAAAGAAGGCCCCCGCAATGTCCCCGTCTTCCGGCGGGAGGAGAGGAAAGGAAGTCTCGGTTAACGCCGTCAATACGGCACATCAGGCGTCCCAACAATATTCGGTGGATCTCGCGACCACACCGACTGCCGCTCCTACATACTTCCCTCCACCTCCACAGCATCAACCTCAGTCGATTTACTACTCGACTTCGCCGGTCCCGTCGACAATGACCTCCCAATCACACTACCCCTACGCGCCCGCGTCAGCTCAATCCCCTCAGCCTAGGCCTTCGGTGTCGAGAGCCCCTCCACCGGCACAACAGAGCCCCACTTCGCAGGGTCCACAGGTCGGCACCTCGCAACACCGACCCCGCAGGCAATACACACCTCTACCCGCTCCTCTCTCTCATATATAATGGCAACTTTTGGCGGGAAATCAGATTCAACCGATATCCCCTGGTCCGAACTTCGACCTGCCCGTTCAGGATCAGTCCAAGCGTTGCGAATATCATCAGGGCACGCCGGGGCACACTCTCGACAATTGTTGGAGGCTGCGGGACGAGATTCAGAGGAGGATCGACAATAACAGACTCACCTTCAACGCCGTCGGCACCCAAATGTGCAGGCCAACCCCTTCCCGGACCATAGGCCGAGTTCGGGGCCGTCCATCAACATGATCTCTATATGCGTCTCGGAGGGGGACGAAGAAGCGTAGGAAAATCCCCTTCCCTTCGTGATCAATTACACTCCCGAAGAACTCACAGTCGGGTTCACGGGACACGTGGCCTCACCGACCCCGTTTGTTGTCGATATCCCTGCACGGGAGTCGTACTCAGATAGCAAGGTCCCCTGGACCTACAAAGGAAGTGTTGGGAGCGTTGAGCAACAATTTAGTGTCATGGGGGTGACACGCTCGGGGCGGGTATATGAGAGCTCGGCAACCAAGGACAAGGGGAAGGCGCCCGCCGTTGAAACCGGAGCGGCGCCCGAAAGTCTGCCTTTCCCGTCCAAGAAGGTGACCGAGGAGGAAGCCGAAGCTTTCATGAAGATCGTGAAGGCGAGCGAATACAAAGCGGTCGAGCAAATGGCCAAATCTCCGACCCACATCTCATTGCTTGCCCTCCTCCTCGGTTCGGAATCACACCAGGAAGCCCTCTTCCGGGTGTTGACCACGGCACAAGCCCCGAAGGAAACACCCTCGGACAGGATAGAAGAGACGATAGGGTCCATCTTCTCCAACACCATCTCGTTCTCAGACGACAAGCTCCCGTCCGAAGGATGGTCACACTCGCGGGCGTTGCACATTGTCTGCAAGTGCAACAATTACATCGGCCGGGTCATGATTGACAACGGGTCCACCCTTAACGTTTGCCCGGTGACCACCCTGAAACAGAAGAACGTGGACATCAATCGAGTCCGCCCAAGCAAGACAGCGGTCCGAGCCTTCGATGGCTCACGTAGGGAGGTAAACGGGGAGATCGATCTCCTCATAGACGTTTGTGCGCACCCGAATTTCATCTCGTCGGGGCACGCATGCGCGCGCCTAAGCAAACGCGGCTTGGGAGTGTCCACCTTCCCGGGGGGGACGCGTGACGGACACGCGTGAGAGAAGGAGTCGGCACTTATCATTTTACGACCCGAAGGTCGAGGGTGGATAAGTTACCCGGGTCTAGGGGTATGGAACACCTAGTTTGTTGTTAAGGCATTGATCTGTGCGGAATCGGAAAATCCGTGTTCGGGGGTTCATGTTACGTGCGGGCCTATATCCCGCACGCCCTTTCGGTACTCTGGTTTGCTGGGCTTGCATGTTTTATGATTTACCGCATGAATTAAGCTGTACTCGGCTCGCACGTTTTGACACCGGAAATTCGGTGAACCAAACGATATCGGTTGAGAAGCCGAGAGAGAAGTAAACCCGTATGTCGGGGAGTTGGTTCACAATCTTGCGTTACAGTTCATCGAACCATGGAGGTTGAATCCCTGCGTGAACCAGAACCGCGAGTTCTTGGATTTACTTGTATCTGGGCAAGCATTAGACCGATTCGATTAATTCGACTCTCGGACCGTTCGCTCACCGACTGGAATTCTTACAGAATGAATGTACAAAATAAAATCCTTACAATGCTCTCGAAAACAATAAATATAAATTACAAAAGGGTCGAATTCCAGTCGTTTCGCGTTCGGTTATTATTCCACTCTAACTCACCGTGAGTTTAGGGAAAAGACCGAAGAACTGAAATTCAATGGACGCTCTCACTGAATAGACCGTTGGACCCTGTGAGTGATGATTAGGGTGTTGGACCCTGTGCTCGATGATTAGGGCGTTGAACCCTAATATTATTCGGCCTAAGGATCAGGTTCGACCCGCATGGCAAACAGGTGCAGAAAGATAACACGCAGCAGGTAGATAACAGACAAGGTGTTTATTATTATCGAGTGTACGTGTTTTAACAAGTTGTTAATCCGGGGTATTTTGGCATGCAAATCCTACCCTAGACAAACAAACACGTGCCGACGTTTTAGCATTCGGCTTTGTTTTGAGAACTTGACAAAGAGAGTCAAATCTTGTGTGTGTGGATTGCTTTTACAGTTGTTCTGTATTGTGACACTGAATTTCCACTGAATTAGCCAAACTCGTGTTTTGACTCTAGATTTGGAATCTAGAATTCCTCCTAACCATTATCTAGTGTTTGGTTAGGTCGAGTGAAAGGTTAATCAGCATTTTGTATGTTTTCTGACAGAGATAACCGTTCTAGTTACCCGAGTCTATGTTAGGATGACAGAAACTCATCAGTTAGATAAGAAAAGGCTATGCAGATGAACCTGCACCTGAACAGGTAGCCCGTTCTTATCCCGTACTGTAGTGTTTCTGTCATGCTAACCCTGAGAGTGTCGCTGAATTGTGAAAAGACGATTTTGCCCTTTATTTGAAAATTGTTTTCAGAAAAGGGGAAACATCGCAGTGCGGGCCACCTCGGCCTGTAGCCGGTGTCAACCAAATCCCTGGATCGTCCAGGGTTGTGCAAGAACCCCGAAAAAGCCAAAGAACCGGTCGATCTGCCCGGAAGTGATCTAGAAAGATCTTCTGTATCCTGACCTGAGCTACCTGGAATCAGGTAAACATTCAAGTTGAGACACAGAAGCTCTTTTCAGACGTCCATGCTACATCGGACCGCGCGTTTCGGGTTTTGAAATTGATAAGTTTGAAAAGGGCACCAACGTCATTTGACAACTCATCGACCCGAGTTATCAGTTAATGGCCAATTCGTGTAAACTTTATCAGTGTGAAGTGGATTTAATCATGTGAGCGTCCCGATTAACCCGTTTGTGGAATTAATGCTTAAGGGTTGTGCCGAATGCATTAATTGTGAAAACGATTCGCGACTCGACGACCAAGACGATTCCATAAGGATCGAGGATAATTTGGTCCAATGACCGAAACTACCCTCGTAACCGAATGGACCCGAATGAGTTATCGATACCTGAATCCATGCATGCTTTGTTTTGAAAAGACATTTTCATGCGATATTACGACGATAATGTAAATTGCAAATTACACGAAAGCCGAAAACGGACTCAAAACGGGAAGAGGAAGCCTCATGCAACCCGTACGAGTCTAAGAGGCTCTCGGTTACTTCTCCTTGGAGATAGCCGAGAGGTCCCATGGCCCGAATGGGGTTCCACGAGGTTTCCCCGTCTCGTTTCGAATCATTTCTCGCATGCTTAAACGACAATCATTATAAATGACACGATTAAACGAAAGTCGGTATTGCCATGATTTGAATAACGCATTCGAACATGGAAACATGCACAAACAAGTTATTTAAGGAATCGATAAAACAATACCGACTTCATGCACATGAGAAAATACGATGAAACTCGGGAATCGAACTTGGATCGGGTCAAGAAGATCGTTCCTTGCCCGAAAGGAGCAAAGGGAGCATTCGGTCACCTCCCTTGGAGGGAAACCCGTGAGCTCTTTGCCTTTCCCGGGTCGGGATGTTCTTCTCGACTACGATCCAAATGTTTCCCGACATGCTAGCATATAAATCAAGGATAAATATGCATGATATAACATGGAAAGTGCATAAAGATTAAAACTTGGAAATAAAAAAATACATAAAACCCCTTATAACTCCATAAACGCAATGAGAATGTAAAAGTCCTAGCTCCTCTAAGTCGGGAATGGCCATACCTAGTCCCGAGATGCGTGATGGGACCTTCAAGAGTCGGGTTGGACCGTGGATGGGTCGGGTTTGGGCCGTTTTCCGTTGAACAGACCCGAATGGCATCAAACAGACCCGGCTGAAATACTGGACAGACCCGACTGGCACAAGTCGGATCGGACGTCGCTACGAAGGCTCCCGATGGAATTTTGAGGCAAGATCGGCGGCCTTGGGTAGCCAAGGGACCCCTCTAAGTGACCGTGGTGGTCGTTTGTTCCCAGAGTTGTCGGGTCGACCCGTACAGTCCTGCAAAAATCACCGAAAACAGAGCGCGTCTGGAAACTGGCCCGACTGGGCAGTTTTCGGGTCGGAATTCATAACGGTGGATTCCGATGGAATATTTGAGCAAGGTCGGTGGCTCCCGACTCCTAACTGACCCCTGGAGGTGGTAGAAGTGGTCGTTCGTCGAAAAGGGTCACGGATCGACCCGACCTGCAAGAAAACCGAACAGACAATCAGAAACGCCGGCCCAACTGAGCAGTTTTCGGGTCGGAATTCATAACGGTGGATTCCGATGGAATATTTGAGCAAGGTCGGTGGCTCCCGACTCCTAACGAACCCCCGGAGGTGTTTGATGGGTTTTGAAAGTTCAGACCGACTCGAAAAGGTGAGAAAACAGGGCTGGAAGTTTTGACCCGGCTGGGCCAAAACTGCGCTCGATTCTGTACTGAGCTGATTCTCTAACTTAGAGGTTTCAAAATTGAAATCTAAGCTCGGAAATGGATAGAGGGGGTCGAAAACATGTAGGATATGAAGTTTGGTGAAGTTTGGATTTAAGTCGGAATGGATTCCGACTTAAGTCTTGAGTGTTTTGCTTGGTTTTTGGGTGGTTCTTGCTTGCTGCGATTTTTTTTGAAGTTCTTGGGAGGTTGAGAGCATTTGTTTGAGTGAGAAATGCTAGAGAGAGAGTGCAAGAGGAGTTGTGATTAAGTTAATGACCAAATGGACTTATAAATGCAAGCTTAATGACAAGATTGAGTGAAGTTAAATGCAATTAAATGGTGCTTAGGGCATCCGAATTTCTTAAGAGGGATTAGGGAGGGGAAGTTGTCTTGAAAAGGTTGATGGGAAGTGATGGATGGAAGAGTGGAGTTGATGGATGGAAGAGTGGAGTTGATGGGTGTAAGAGATATTTGAAATGTGTGGTGGAGAGAGCTTCTTGAAGGATTGAGCCACCGAATTTGGGTTTTAGCCGCGGCTTGGAGTTTGAGCCGTGGCTTGGGGTTGAGCCGTGGCTTGGAGGCTTGGCTTGGCTGAGCTGTGGACCCCATTCGACTAAGAGAAAAGCCGGGAAAAGTTCGAGACTTGATTGAACGCGCGTCCGATCTCCGATGTCCAATTAATTTATGGATTTGGAATGCTTGAATGACGAGGATTTGAATGAGCCTAATATCGCCATGCGTCGTGTGGACGAACGTTCGGGCGACTCGGTGTCTCGAGAGTCGGTTTTGCCCTGTTTGGACGTTCGGAGCGGAGTTTAGCGTCCCCCGGTCCCCGATTGCTCTTTGTGCATCCTAACATTCGTTTCGGTGACCCTTTTACCCCGTAGGGATTCGTCGGCTCGTCGTCCCCGGCCGAGGACCGTCAGCCCGGGGAGGCCTAGGGACTTGTGACCGAGATTTTCTCAGTGTTCCCTGAATGTCTTGAGGCGCTCGGGGATCGTCGTGGGGTGCTCGAAGATCGTTGTGATCTCTGTTTTCCGTGGAAATGCCCCAAAGGTTCGCTGGGAGACGTTCGTGCCCACTGAAACGTAGCTCGGGAGACCAAGTCGAGTTCCGGAAGGTTGTCTGAAGCTTGTTCCCCGGCCCTGGTGGTCCTTGGATGCCTGTAAGCCCGTTTTGAGGGGCCGTTTGCTTGTCAGTGGGGCGAACCCCGGGAGCTCTGTTAGAAAAGGCGTCCGTGGGGGATTGGGGTGTCCCGGCTTAAGCAGGACGCCCCGGAAATGCGCCCGGACGTGTCATTGGTCACTTTGGCACTGAGAGGGATTTTTGGAGTCCCATATTGGGCACCTTTCGGTGCTTCGGTGACTCGGTGATGAATAGTGCCACAGTGTGAGCTCCGTCGTTTCGGGGATTCCTTGTTCGTTCGTTCTTTCGATGGCTTTCCTCCGCTTTTCTCAGTAGACCGTGCTCTTCTCCTATTGCTCATGACCCCATGCTCGCCTATTTGTCTCTGATTGCCGGGTGATGAATAGTGTCCCGGGCCTCGGTCGGAAATCCTCGTGTGGGAAGCCGGTGGGCCAAAATGGGGTGCTGACAGCTTGCCCCTCTTTGGTTGCATACTCGGTTAGAGGATGTAGCCAAAGATCATGAGAGGCACCCTTTTTGGTCCCGGCGACCGCTTCTGTCGTCGTTCTCCGTGGTAGCTTGCCCCTCCTGTCATGAGATAGTAGCATGATTGGGATTTGGAGGATGTGAAGTAGTAGGTGAAGGGCCGAAGCCCGCGGAAAGCAGTAAAATGGACGCGAAGTCCGTGGACACGAAGTCCGAAAAGCAGTAAGTTGTAAGTTTACGAAAAGTAGAGACACGGGTTTATGGGTCCGTGTGGTGCAGGGAGGTAAGGACACGGGCTTATGGGACCATGCAGCAAAGTACAGACAGGACTCGGTCCTGCAGAGGGTGAAGACGGGACTCGGCCCTGCAGAAAAATAATGATGGGATTTGGCCCTGCATGAAAGTGAAGACGGGACTCGGCCCTACATAAAAGTAAAGATGGGGCTCGGCCCTGCAGAAGAGTAATGATGGGACTTGGCCCTGCATAAAAGTGAAGACGGGACTCGGCCCTGCAGAAAAGTGATGACGGGACTTGGCCCTGCATGAAAGTGAAGACGGGACTCGGCCCTGCATAAAAGTAAAGACGGGACTCGGCCCTGCAGAAAAGTGATGACGGGACTTGGCCCTGCATGAAAGTGAAGACGGGACTCGGCCCTGCAGATGGGACTCGGCCCTGTAGAAGAGTAATGATGGGACTCGGCCCTGCATAAAAGTAAAGATGGGACTCGGCCCTGCATAAAAGTAGAGACGGGACTTGGCCCTGCAGACAAGTAAAGACGGGACTCGGCCCCGCATAAAAGTAGAGATGGGACTTGGCCCTGCAGAATGCTGATGACGGGACTCGGCCCTGCACGGAAGTGAAGACGGGACTCGGCCCTGCAGATGGGACTCGGCCCTGTAGAAGAGTAATGATGGGACTCGGCCCTGCATAAAAGTAAAGATGGGACTCGGCCCTGCATAAAAGTAGAGACGGGACTTGGCCCTGCAGACAAGTAAAGACGGGACTCGGCCCTGCATAAAAGTAGAGACGGGACTTGGCCCTGCAGACAAGTAAAGACGGGACTCGGCCCTGCATAAAAGTAGAGATGGGACTTGGCCCTGCAGAATGCTGATGACGGGACTCAGCCCTGCACGGAAGTGAAGACGGGACTCGGCCCTACAGATGGGACTCGGCCCTGTAGAAGAGTAATGATGGGACTTGGCCCTGCATAAAAGTGAAGACGGGACTCGGCCCTGCAGAAAAGTGATGACGGGACTTGGCCCTGCATGAAAGTGAAGACGGGACTCGGCCCTGCATAAAAGTAAAGATGGGGCTCGGCCCTGCATAAAAGTGGTGGTGGGACTTGGCCCTGCAGATGGGACTCGGCCCTGCGGAAGAGTAATGATGGGACTCGGCCCTGCATAAGAGTAAAGACGGGACTCGGCCCTGCATAAAAGTAGAGACGGGACTTGGCCCTGCAGACAAGTAAAGACGGGACTCAGCCCTGCATAAAAGTAGAGATGGGACTTGGCCCTGCAGAATGCTGATGACGGGACTAGGCCCTGCGTATCCCGTGAGACCGGGAGTCAACGTCTGCGGTGGTCCTAGCTGCTTGGCACCTGTGACCCTAACATCATTAGCAAGTCATAGTGAGTCATTAACGATGTATTGGTGTACCAATGCTTATGAAGATGATGTCATTGTGACACACGACGCTTCAGTTTTGGGTTCCCTAGGTGACCCGTAAAGAACTTTGCTTTGGTAAATACGGTTGGATTCCGCTTTCAAAGGCCTCGATGCGAGGTCTTCAGGGACTTTTGTTGACCATGCGTGGGTATATTAAGACGTCCTCAGTGACGCCCTAGCGACTCCGTCGGTTGTTCGACGCGCTTGTCGGCTTAGGACCCTTCTCGTCAGGGTAGCGCAAGGCGGCTGCGTTTGTGACCCGTATGGGGAGTTTTGCGCAAATTTGACCAGACCTCAGTCTAATCTTCCCAAAGTGTTATGAGTAGGCTCCCGGAAAGGAATGTTTGGGATTTTGGCTTTGTGGTAGTCGATTGAAGGGTGACTGTGACCCATTTTGGAGTTATGTAAATGACAAGGAGAAAAGAGAGAAAGCTTAGAGAGCACGTTGTCCCAAGCTAAAAGGATACACGGGTTCACGCCTACAGCGAAATGTACCCCCCTTCTTGTCTTTTCGCGGTATGGGCTGTGCCAAACTCCCGGGATGACGTGCTCGGTTGTCCAGTATGCCTGGGAAAGAATCCGCCTTGGAAAGTTGAATTGTGTTGAAGAGCCGATCGGGGGTCGCGTTGGAGTGGATAGCCTGGCCATTTCCCTTGGGGATCCCTAGCTCGCGCAGTGTGCGAGAGCCTTGGGTGACTGTTTTGTTTATCTCTCGTTTTGCTCTCCTTTTGCTACGGTCACCCACCTTGGGGCCGCACCTCTCAACCTAAAGGGGATGAACTCTCCTTTTGCCACGACCGCCCGCCTCGGGATTTTCGGTCATGCCTCTCTTTTGCCCTAACTTTTGCCTAGATCGCCTCGAGGGGTTTTCAACCTAGCAGGCTCGATTCTTTTGTCTCTCGAGTTTGCAAAGGCGAAGTGCTCGAATGATTCGACGTTCGAGTGCGTTACGTTCTGTCTCCGTCGAGGAGTTGCGACCGCTGCTTCCCTTTTTGTTGGGATTTGTTCATTTCTTTTGGATTGGGGGTGCCGGTGCTTTTGGTGAACCTCGGCATTGCCCCATTTTTTGTTGGCGGGTTTTTCCCGCTTCTTTTCTCTCTCTCTTCATTGGCGGGTTTATCCCGCTTCTTTTCGCTCTGTTTTTTTTTGCAGCTGGGGTCTGTATTGTGCCCCTTGTATTTGTTTGAAACTCCTCGACTTTGCATCATCGAGGCTGCTTTTGTTTGCTTCGCCCCATGGAGACTTGATGTACTTTGTTGTCCTAGCCCAATTTTGTGAGGGCTGGTTTTCTCAGAAGTCTGATGCTTGTGCACTCCAAAGCCGAACTTCGCGTCTTTTGTCCTTGCAAGTATTACAAGTGGACTTCCCCTATTGTCTAAGAAAATGTGTGGTTGCTATGTGAATAAACAACTGATGTTTCCCCTGTACGAAAGTCCAAACGGGGATGCCCCGGTCTTCATTTGTTAAGTTGGCCTGCGGCAGGCTCCTAGTGCGATGTCCCCGATCGTTTCTTGCTGTTCGCTACAGTGCGTGCCTCTTGGATGGTGCACGCTGTTAAAGTTGTCGGATGTTCAAGGAAGACGGTCGCATCGATGTCGAGTGATTCGTTCGATTGTCCACGTCTTCGGCTCCGTAGGGGGGTACCTCATGGTCGGACTCTTCCCCAATCGAAGTAAAAGGGTGAAGGGCCTGATAGAGTTATCGAGGAGGTGTGAACCCGCGCATCGCTCTTTGCTTGTGACCGGCGTGCCCCTGTGAAATACAACAAAGGAAGTGATGTATTAGGCGATTATGCGGTGAAATGTGTGGTAAGAAATGTAAGGTGGACCCATGGGAGGTTCCTTCATCCAGCGCGCGACCCGTGGGTGCCGCGCGTGGGGGACACTCAATTCCGGGAGTCTAATCATCACCACCCTGGGGTGGTCAGACTGTGATTGTGAGCCGTATAGGCGTACTTTCCCCAATTGCGGGTTGGCATTCGCAGCCGTCTTAAGAAAGACTCGAGGAGCCGGGTCCCAAGAGGACTGGCGAGTTGAACAGATCCGACAGAATCAATAGGGCGTCTTCGGGACTGTCCTAGTGCCACTAGAAGGGTTTGTTCACGTCGGGAACCCATTTATGAATGCATATATAGAAGAGAGTTTAAGGAAGAATGCGTGTTGCCCCGGCGGCTGGTTGATGGCCACAGCGGAGGGTGGGTAGGGATCATTCTCCGGTCGGAGATGTGACCGTGCTAGTGACTTTCGTAGCAGGTGGGCAGGGCCATGCTCTGTTTGTCGGAGCTATTGCCTGTGATCTTTTGCGGAGGGAGGGTTGGGATTCGATGTCGAAGTTCCAAGGTGCTGGACGGGAAGTGTTCATTGTCCTAATTGTGGTCGTTCAAGGTCCAAGTTGCCTTCTTGTCGGTTATTTCCTGTAATGGGAAGAGGAAAGGCAATGAAGGAACAAGAACTATTCGTAATTTGAATGCAACAGCGTAGGGGAGCGAACTAGCCTGGTAGGCGTCATGCAAGCACACTGAGAGACATGCACAAGGTGTGTCGAGGATGCGTGCATGGGCAAGGTAGGGGTGTGCTCGCACGACGCGGAAAGGGCACACTGTTGTGCTGATGGAAGCACTTGTAGCATCGAGGGACGTGTGCTCAACCATGCAATGACGTAATCGATTGCGCGAGATTAATGGGGAGTTAGTGTTGCTTGGATGGTTGGCCCTTGAGCTACTGATCGTCTCGCCGTGGAGGAAGGGTGAGGACCACGAGAGATCCACCTGCAAAGGCGGTCACAACTTTGTCTACCGTGTGGTAGTGTTAATTCTCGTGTAAAACAGTAAATAAATAGGATGCGTGCAATGCGTGAGTTTCCAAAAGCTAATGTTGTCGTTCACATTGACTCGAAAGGTTCAAAGTACAATGCAAATTTTGTAAAATAGAGCCTTAAGCTGATTTGCCACCATACTCGGGGTTTGAGCGAGCGCCGCCTTGGAAAGCACCGGGTCTAGGCGAGGGCCTTGCGGAGATATCTATCCTAGAGTGCATGTGTGGGTCTTCATGAGGCCCTTTCCTAGATCTCTCCAGGGCGGCGTTCGCTCAAGCAAGCTCCTGACCGCATCTCTGCATCTTGGCACGGGTTTGGGGGAGCTCCCTTTAAGGTGGTTGGCCGGCGAGTTCTTCATCTCTCAGCGACCTCTCGGTGATCGAACCTAGTGTTGATGAGGTCGATCATGTTGTCCCGGAATATACCCCATTCGCATTCTGTGGCGAGTCGGTGAGGTCCTCGTGTGATGGTGGACTTTGTCGAGGCGCGGGCAGGAGGCCGAGCAAGGCGTCCCTTACCAAGACGATAGGAAAATCCGTTTAGGACTCGTCAACATGAATGACATCCTAATTTTTGAAAACCGCATGATGCATGTGTACGAAGAGAGTAAATGCCCACGGCTTAATATAAATTACAAGGTACATGTACATCACTCTCGAAATAGAAGAGACTCAAAGTGGCACGCAGGCCGACCTGATGGACTATTTGTCGGAGTCGGGTTGAAGACTTGCGTGGAGGCATAACACGATGCATGGTTTGGTGCTACAGGGACCGTGCTATCTATGGATGGGGGCTCCCGACTCAAGGGTGTGAATTCCTTGAAATCGAGCGAGGATCTTTGGGGGCCGGTTCGGTGGCATAGCCGACTCGATCCGTTCCCTTACTCGGAACCTCTGACTAACATAGCTTCCTACTTTGGCGCCCGTGGGATTTCGGACGAGGTGCCTAAAGCTAGCATGATATGCAATGCATGCATGAAATAAATGTACGTAAGTAGATAAGCGGTAAACGACGGAAAGCAGTAAATAAACAAGCAAGCAAGCAAACGGGATTGAGCCCGAACCCTCTAGATGTCCCCAGTGGAGTCGCCA
Source organism: Punica granatum (assembly GCF_007655135.1). Lineage (NCBI taxonomy): Eukaryota > Viridiplantae > Streptophyta > Magnoliopsida > Myrtales > Lythraceae > Punica > Punica granatum. The sequence goes on from NC_045133.1 coordinate 14,119,843, forward strand.
AGCTGTGCGCACCCGAATTTCATCTCGTCGGGGCACGCATGCGCGCGCCTAAGCAAACGCGGCTTGGGAGTGTCCACCTTCCCGGGGGGGACGCGTGACGGACACGCGTGAGAGAAGGAGTCGGCACTTATCATTTTACGACCCGAAGGTCGAGGGTGGATAAGTTACCCTGGTCTAGGGGTATGGAACACCTAGTTTGTTGTTAAGGCATTGATCTGTGCGGAATCGAAAAATCCGTGTTCGGGGGTTCATGTTACGTGCGGGTCTATATCCCGCACGCCCTTTCGGTACTCTGGTTTGCTGGGCTTGCATGTTTTATGATTTACCGCATGAATTAAGCTGTACTCGGCTCGCACGTTTTGACACCAGAAATTCGGTGAACCAAACGATATCGGTTGAGAAGCCGAGAGAGAAGTAAACCCGTATGTCGGGGAGTTGGTTCACAATCTTGCGTTACAGTTCATCGAACCATGGAGGTTGAATCCCTGCGTGAACCAGAACCGCGAGTTCTTGGATTTACTTGTATCTGGGCAAGCATTAGACCGATTCGATTAATTCGACTCTCGGACCGTTCGCTCACCGACTGGAATTCTTACAGAATGAATGTACAAAATAAAATCCTTACAATGCTCTCGAAAACAATAAATATAAATTACAAAAGGGTCGAATTCCAGTCGTTTCGCGTTCGGTTATTATTCCACTCTAACTCACCGTGAGTTTAGGGAAAAGACCGAAGAACTGAAATTCAATGGACGCTCTCACTGAATAGACCGTTGGACCCTGTGAGTGATGATTAGGGTGTTGGACCCTGTGCTCGATGATTAGGGCGTTGAACCCTAATATTATTCGGCCTAAGGATCAGGTTCGACCCGCATGGCAAACAGGTGCAGAAAGATAACACGCAGCAGGTAGATAACAGACAAGGTGTTTGTTATTATCGAGTGTACGTGTTTTAACAAGTTGTTAATCCGGGGTATTTTGGCATGCAAATCCTACCCTAGACAAACAAACACGTGCCGACGTTTTAGCATTCGGCTTTGTTTTGAGAACTTGACAAAGAGAGTCAAATCTTGTGTGTGTGGATTGCTTTTACAGTTGTTCTGTATTGTGACACTGAATTTCCACTGAATTAGCCAAACTCGTGTTTTGACTCTAGATTTGGAATCTAGAATTCCTCCTAACCATTATCTAGTGTTTGGTTAGGTCGAATGAAAGGTTAATCAGCATTTTGTATGTTTTCTGACAGAGATAACCGTTCTAGTTACCCGAGTCTATGTTAGGATGATAGAAACTCATCAGTTAGATAAGAAAAGGCTATGCAGATGAACCTGCACCTGAACAGGTAGCCCGTTCTTATCCCGTACTGTAGTGTTTCTGTCATGCTAACCCTGAGAGTGTCGCTGAATTGTGAAAAGACGATTTTGCCCTTTATTTGAAAATTGTTTTCAGAAAAGGGGAAACATCGCAGTGCGGGCCACCTCGGCCTGTAGCCGGTGTCAACCAAATCCCTGGATCGTCCAGGGTTGTGCAAGAACCCCGAAAAAGCCAAAGAACCGGTCGATCTGCCCGGAAGTGATCTAGAAAGATCTTCTGTATCCTGACCTGAGCTACCTGGAATCAGGTAAACATTCAAGTTGAGACACAGAAGCTCTTTTCAGACGTCCATGCTACATCGGACCGCGCGTTTCGGGTTTTGAAATTGATAAGTTTGAAAAGGGCACCAACGTCATTTGACAACTCATCGACCCGAGTTATCAGTTAATGGCCAATTCGTGTAAACTTTATCAGTGTGAAGTGGATTTAATCATGTGAGCGTCCCGATTAACCCGTTTGTGGAATTAATGCTTAAGGGTTGTGCCGAATGCATTAATTGTGAAAACGATTCGCGACTCGACGACCAAGACGATTCCATAAGGATCGAGGATAATTTGGTCCAATGACCGAAACTACCCTCGTAACCGAATGGACCCGAATGAGTTATCGATACCTGAATCCATGCATGCTTTGTTTTGAAAAGACATTTTCATGCGATATTACGACGATAATGTAAATTGCAAATTACACGAAAGCCGAAAACGGACTCAAAACGGGAAGAGGAAGCCTCATGCAACCCGTACGAGTCTAAGAGGCTCTCGGTTACTTCTCCTTGGAGATAGCCGAGAGGTCCCATGGCCCGAATGGGGTTCCACGAGGTTTCCCCGTCTCGTTTCGAATCATTTCTCGCATGCTTAAACGACAATCATTATAAATGACACGATTAAACGAAAGTCGGTATTGCCATGATTTGAATAACGCATTCGAACATGGAAACATGCACAAACAAGTTATTTAAGGAATCGATAAAACAATACCGACTTCATGCACATGAGAAAATACGATGAAACTCGGGAATCGAACTTGGATCGGGTCAAGAAGATCGTTCCTTGCCCGAAAGGAGCAAAGGGAGCATTCGGTCACCTCCCTTGGAGGGAAACTCGTGAGCTCTTTGCCTTTCCCGGGTCGGGATGTTCTTCTCGACTACGATCCAAATGTTTCCCGACATGCTAGCATATAAATCAAGGATAAATATGCATGATATAACATGGAAAGTGCATAAAGATTAAAACTTGGAAATAAAAAAATACATAAAACCCCTTATAACTCCATAAACGCAATGAGAATGTAAAAGTCCTAACTCCTCTAAGTCGGGAATGGCCATACCTAGTCCCGAGATGCGTGATGGGACCTTCAAGAGTCGGGTTGGACCGTGGATGGGTCGGGTTTGGGCCGTTTTCCGTTGAACAGACCCGAATGGCATCAAACAGACCCGGCTGAAATACTGGACAGACCCGACTGGCACAAGTCGGATCGGACGTCGCTACGAAGGCTCCCGATGGAATTTTGAGGCAAGATCGGCGGCCTTGGGTAGCCAAGGGACCCCTCTAAGTGACCGTGGTGGTCGTTTGTTCCCAGAGTTGTCGGGTCGACCCGTACAGTCCTGCAAAAATCACCGAAAACAGAGCGCGTCTGGAAACTGGCCCGACTGGGCAGTTTTCGGGTCGGAATTCATAACGGTGGATTCCGATGGAATATTTGAGCAAGGTCGGTGGCTCCCGACTCCTAACTGACCCCTGGAGGTGGTAGAAGTGGTCGTTCGTCGAAAAGGGTCACGGATCGACCCGACCTGCAAGAAAACCGAACAGACAATCAGAAACGCCGGCCCAACTGAGCAGTTTTCGGGTCGGAATTCATAACGGTGGATTCCGATGGAATATTTGAGCAAGGTCGGTGGCTCCCGACTCCTAACGAACCCCCGAGGTGTTTGATGGGTTTTGAAAGTTCAGACCGACTCGAAAAGGTGAGAAAACAGGGCTGGAAGTTTTGACCCGGCTGGGCCAAAACTGCGCTCGATTCTGTACTGAGCTGATTCTCTAACTTAGAGGTTTCAAAATTGAAATCTAAGCTCGGAAATGGATAGAGGGGGTCGAAAACATGTAGGATATGAAGTTTGGTGAAGTTTGGATTTAAGTCGGAATGGATTCCGACTTAAGTCTTGAGTGTTTTGCTTGGTTTTTGGGTGGTTCTTGCTTGCTGCGATTTTTTTTGAAGTTCTTGGGAGGTTGAGAGCATTTGTTTGAGTGAGAAATGCTAGAGAGAGAGTGCAAGAGGAGTTGTGATTAAGTTAATGACCAAATGGACTTATAAATGCAAGCTTAATGACAAGATTGAGTGAAGTTAAATGCAATTAAATGGTGCTTAGGGCATCCGAATTTCTTAAGAGGGATTAGGGAGGGGAAGTTGTCTTGAAAAGGTTGATGGGAAGTGATGGATGGAAGAGTGGAGTTGATGGATGGAAGAGTGGAGTTGATGGGTGTAAGAGATATTTGAAATGTGTGGTGGAGAGAGCTTCTTGAAGGATTGAGCCACCGAATTTGGGTTTTAGCCGCGGCTTGGAGTTTGAGCCGTAGCTTGGGGTTGAGCCGTGGCTTGGAGGCTTGGCTTGGCTGAGCTGTGGACCCCATTCGACTAAGAGAAAAGCCGGGAAAAGTTCGAGACTTGATTGAACGCGCGTCCGATCTCCGATGTCCAATTAATTTATGGATTTGGAATGCTTGAATGACGAGGATTTGAATGAGCCTAATATCGCCATGCGTCGTGTGGACGAACGTTCGGGCGACTCGGTGTCTCGAGAGTCGGTTTTGCCCTGTTTGGACGTTCGGAGCGGAGTTTAGCGTCCCCCGGTCCCCGATTGCTCTTTGTGCATCCTAACATTCGTTTCGGTGACCCTTTTACCCCGTAGGGATTGTCGGCTCGTCGTCCCCGGCCGAGGACCGTCAGCCCGGGGAGGCCTAGGGACTTGTGACCGAGATTTTCTCAGTGTTCCCTGAATGTCTTGAGGCGCTCGGGGATCGTCGTGGGGTGCTCGAAGATCGTTGTGATCTCTGTTTTCCGTGGAAATGCCCCAAAGGTTCGCTGGGAGACGTTCGTGCCCACTGAAACGTAGCTCGGGAGACCAAGTCGAGTTCCGGAAGGTTGTCTGAAGCTTGTTCCCCGGCCCTGGTGGTCCTTGGATGCCTGTAAGCCCGTTTTGAGGGGCCGTTTGCTTGTCAGTGGGGCGAACCCCGGGAGCTCTGTTAGAAAAGGCGTCCGTGGGGGATTGGGGTGTCCCGGCTTAAGCAGGACGCCCCGGAAATGCGCCCGGACGTGTCATTGGTCACTTTGGCACTGAGAGGGATTTTTGGAGTCCCATATTGGGCACCTTTCGGTGCTTCGGTGACTCGGTGATGAATAGTACCACAGTGTGAGCTCCGTCGTTTCGGGGATTCCTTGTTCGTTCGTTCTTTCGATGGCTTTCCTCCGCTTTTCTCAGTAGACCGTGCTCTTCTCCTATTGCTCATGACCCCATGCTCGCCTATTTGTCTCTGATTGCCGGGTGATGAATAGTGTCCCGGGCCTCGGTCGGAAATCCTCGTGTGGGAAGCCGGTGGGCCAAAATGGGGTGCTGACAACGTTGGCCCGTGCTCGTTCAGCATCACATTCCAGGTGCTTGACATCCCGAACGCATTCGGCTTGTTGCTCGAGAGACCCTGGATCCACTCGGCCGGCGCCGTCCCCTCTTCTCTGCACCAACGGTTGAAGTTCATCGTAGAAGAGAAGCTCATTACGGTGAGGGGAGAGGAGGACTACGCCATCTACAAGGAGACGGCAGTACCCTATATTAGTGTCAGGGATGATGAAAACCTCCCCTTCCACTCATTCGAAACCATCTCTGTCATCCGGGACTACAGATAGAGTGGACCATCCCATGCTGACCGCATGATAGGGAAGGTTCTTCTGCGCAACAACTACATTCCCGGCACCGGCCTCGGGGCGCGCGGGCAAGGGATCAACTGCCCAATCGAAGTCGAAGGATACAAGCACAGGACGGGACTCGGCTTTCGCCCCTCCTGCCCTGAGATCATCGAGGTCCGCAGGGGCAACCATCTTCACCACCTTGCTGCATACTACAGGAGGCTCAACAGGGGCACTTCAGTCCCCCTGCTATCTCGCTTCTTCCCCGGGCCTTCACACACCATCGGAGGCACCCTTGACGGCCCTTCCTCGGACTCCGACGACACTCCTGCCACTCCGTCAGCCGTGTGCGCCGTCACCAAGGAGATTCCTTCAGGGGTTCACATCCGCTTGGCGCAGAAAACGAAAAGCTGGATAACTGGACCTCAGTCCCGCGCTACTCGGCTGTGATTGCCGATGTGTAAGGCTTATCTATGTATAAGATGTTCCCCACGTGTCAGCATAGCCATGCGCCACATGACGGGAGAGGGGTTTTCATTATAGCTTCTCATTCACAACATCAATGAAATCTCTCACGCATTTTTTGAACTCCCTTGCATTCTTTCTCCTTCTCCTATTCTCTATTTCGCAGCGTTATAAATTTTCTAAGACGATTCTCTTGAATTTCCAGGCTCCACTCAAATCCAAATCTTCAATGCTTCGATTCGGACCCATCCCGAGAGCAACTCGGTGAGCCCCAACCTGTATACTTTGGGGAAGGGCTTCCCGAGGACAGTCAAGCGCCCGAGATAAAAGAGAGTTTGCGTCGCCTCGAAGACCATCAAATCACTCCGGTCGAGCCAACAGAGGAGATCTACGTAGGCATTGAAAAAGAGCCTCGCACCTTGAAGATCGAAACAGCCCTCGACCCTACACAGCGAGCCCGAATGATCGACTTCTTGAAGGAATATCAGGAGGTTTTCGCCTGGTCTTACGCCGACATGCCCGGTTTAGACCCCTTAATAGTCGAGCACTTCCTCCTGCTCGACACCGAGAAATGCCCGCCCAAACGGCAACAGTTACGGCGATAGCGGGCTAGCCTCCTTCTCCGCATCAAGGAAGAAATCGTCAAACAGATCAATGCGGGATTCCTCGAAGTCTGCAACTATTCAGAATGGGTGGCAAACATTGTGCCAGTGGAAAAGAAGGACGGAAGGGTCCGAGTCTGCGTCGACTACCGAGACTCAACAAGGCCAGCCCTAAGGACAACTTCCCCTTGCCGCACATCGACGTCCTAGTGGACAATACGGCGCGCCATGCCCAATTCTCTTTCATGGATGGCTTCTCCGGATACAATCAGATCCGGATGGCCGAGAATGATAAACTCAAAACGACGTTCACTACGATGTGGGGAACCTTTTGCTACCGCGTTATGCCTTTCGGCCTCAAGAACGCGGGGGCAACTTATCAGAGGGCTATGGTCACATTATTCTACGACATGATGCACAAGGAAGTCGAGGTATATGTCGACGACATGATCGCCAAGTCCAAGGAAGGAGAAGACCACCTTATCAACCTGAAGCGCCTTTTCGACCGCCTAAAAGAATACAAGCTCCGGCTTAATCCAGCAAAGTGCACATTCGGCGCTCGGTCAGGAAAACTGCTGGGATTTGTGGTCAGTGAGCACGGCATCGAGATGGACCCGGATAAAGTTAAGGCAATCAAGGAACTTCCCCCGCCGTCAACGGTCCGAGAGGTGCGCGGCTTCTTGGGGCGACTGAACTACATTGCACGCTTCATTGCGAACCTGACAGATAAGTGCCAACCGCTCTTTCGCTTGCTCCGCAAGAATGCAGCGATGGAGTGGGACCACGAGTGCCAGAAGGCCTTTGACACCATCAAGGCCTACCTAATTCAGCCGCCGATCTTAGTACCACCCATGCCGAACCGGCCTCTCATTTTGTACCTCACAGTGCGCCGACAGTCCTTAGGGTGCATGCTGGGGCAAGAAGACGAGTCAACGCGCACGGAAAGAGCGATATACTACTTGAGCAAGAAGTTCACCGAAGGGGAATTCAATTATTCGGAGATCGAGAAGATGTGTTGCGCGTTGGTGTGGGTCATGCAAAGGCTTCGACAGTACACACTCTATCACACGATCCACTTGTTGTCAAAAGCAGACCCCTTGCGGTACTTGCTTGATAGCCCTTCCTCCATGAGGAACATCGTAAAATGGCGCTGTCAGTTGACGGAATACGACATGGAGTACGTGCCTCGCACGTCTGTCAAGGGGCAGGCGATTACAGACCACCTAGCAGAATCCCCGATCGACGACGACACGCCGATCAACACGGACTTCCCGGATGAAGGAATCCTCCAGGTAGATGAAGAAAAAGAGGAGCCAACGTGGTAGATGTACTTTGACGGGACTGTCAATTCCGTAGGATCCGGAGTCGGGGCAATCTTGATATCCCCGGACGAGCGCCATTACCCTGTCGCTGCGAAAGTGGATTTCTCCTGTACCAACAATGTGGCCAAGTACGAGGCGTGCATCCTCGGTCTGCAAGCAGCGATTGATTTCAAGGTAAAGGAGTTAGAGGTGTTCGATGATTCCATGCTCACAATCTTCCAAACGTTGGGGCAGTGGAAGACGAAGGATGCGAAGCTAGTCCCGTACCACGAATACCTTGAGGAGTTGGCGAAGAATTTCGAGAAGATCTCGTTCACTTACACTCCACGCGCGAGGAATCAGTTTGCAGACGCACTTGCGACGCTTGCATCCATGTCGAGTATTTCAGAGGGGAACATCGTCGAGCCCCTCGAAATCGAAGTGGCCAAAGGCCCGGCCCACTGCAACGCGATCGAAGCGTCCGAAGCGAAGCCGTGGTACGAGGACATCAAGAACTTCTTGCAAACGGGCCAATATCCCCCGTTCGCCGATCGCCGCGATCAAAAGACGCTCAGGCGCTTTGCAATGCATTACTTTATGAGCGGCGAAATACTATACCGCCGTTCCTTTGATTCCACGTCCTCCGATGCATTGATGAGCACGAATCGCGGCTGTCAGCACCCCATTTTGGTCCACCGGCTTCCCACACGAGGATTCCCGACCGAAGCCCGGGACACTATTCATCGCCCGCTCGGCAATCAGAGGCAAATATGCGGGCACGGGGTCATGAGTAACAGGAGAAGAGATGGGTCACTGAGAAAAGCAAAGGAAAGCTTTCGGAAGAACAGACGAACGAGGAATCCCGAAAACAACGGAGCTAGCACTGTGGCACTATTCATCACTGAGTCTCCGAAGCACCGAAAGGTGCCCAATATGGGGCTCCAAAAATCCCTCCCAGTGCCAAAATGACCAATGACACGTACGAGCGCATTTCTGGGACATCCTGCTTAAGCCGGGACACCCCGATCCCCCACGGACGCCTTTTCTGACAGAGCTCCCGGGGTTCGCTCCACTAACAAACAAACGGCCCCTCAAAACGGGTCTACAGGCGCCCAGGGACCACCAGGGCCGGGGAACAAGCTTCAGACAACCTTTCGGAGCTCGGCTCGATCTCCCGAAGTACGTTTCAGTGATCACAAACGCCTCCCGGTGAACCTTCGGTTATTTCCACGGAAAGCAGAGACCACAACGATCTCCGAGCACCTCACAATAATCCCCGAGCACCTCAAAGCATTCAGGGCACACTGAGAGAATCCCGGTCGAAGTCCCTAGGCCTTCCCGGGCCAACGGTCCCCGACCGAGGACAACGGGCCAACGATCCCCCACGAGGCACAAGGATCGCCAAAACGAATGCAAGAAGGCACAAGGATCAATCGGAGGTCAAGGGGTGTTAAATTCCACTCCGAACGTCCAAACAGGGCAAAACCGACTCCCGGGGCGCCATGTCGCCCGAACGCTCGTTCACACGACGTATGGCGATATTGGACTCATTCAAATCCTCGTAGTTCAAGCATTCCAAATCTTCAAATTAATTGGACATCGGAGATCGGATGCGCGTTCAATCAAGTTCCAAGCGTTTCCCGGCTTTTCCCTCAACCGAATGGGACCCACAGCCTAGCCAAGCCAAGCCATCAAGCCGCGGCTCAACCCCAAGCCACGGCTCAACCCTCGGCTCAAGTTGACAGCCCCAAGCCGCGGCTCAAGCTCCCATGGCCGGCGGCTCCAAGCCCTCCCCACCACACATTTTGAATTTCCCTCCCATCCATCACCTCCCTCCATCCATCCATCACTTCCTATCACATCCTATCACACCCATCACTCCTTCCTTTCCTTTCCCCACACTCTACAAGACATCTACCCCTCCCTAATCCCCCATTAAAAATTCGGCTGCCCTAGGTTAGCCCACAAAACCACACTTAACTTCACTTAATCAAGTCATTAGCCTTCCCTTTATAAGCCCTTTTACCATTAGACTTAATCACTTCTTCATTCTCCTTCTCTCTCAAGCCAATCTCCCTCTAAAATCCTCTCAAACTCCAGCCCCTCCCCTCACTTTCATTCAGCCCGTGCCAAGGCCGAAACCGGCTAAAATCGCCGGAAAACCACCCGGTATCCTGGTAACCACCCGATCCGATTTAACCCAAAAATTCTCAAACTTCATAACCTACATATTTTCCACCCCCTAAGTCCATTTCCGGGCTTAGATTTTCCATTTGAAGCCCCCAACATCGAGTTCTGGTCGCATGAAGAATCGGGTCTCCTAGGCGTTACCCGCGTGCACCGAACACCTCCACGCGTGCCATTTCTTCCCACAACTTCGGAGAGTCGTGCCATCACGTTCAAAGGGTTCCTCACAACCCTCACCCTCTCTCGTGAAGAGGTGGTCACGATCCGAGGGCCGACCAACCGTGCACGACCTCCGTTTGGCCCATTTTCGCTAACCAGTTTTTCTGTGTTTTCACTGGAACTTCTCTCATCATTTCCGACTTATTCAGGGTTCGGCACGCTCGGAGCTTTCCGTGCCCACCTAGATCTGCCTCTTAGGAGTCCAACGAGCCCGACCTTGCATCGTTCCGTGATCGGAGCGAGCGTGCCAAGCCATTCTCCCGAGACTGCCGCGGCTGCCCACTTACGGGTCCCTCACCCGTAGCCGCCCTAACCGAGTCTTCCGACTCCCCGGGCCACTTCCCCGACTCTTTTCCTCGTGCACGAGGCTAGGTAACATCCCTCTACAACTTAGAAGAACTAGGATCTCCGATCTTTATGTATGTGAAGTGTTTATATGATTTTAAAAGTCGGTATGCATGCAAGATTTCATTTTTCTCTTAGATCCGAACTTGCCATGCATCCTCATGCAACGTACGTGTTCCATCTTGTTATTCTATGCCTATATAATCGAGTAAACATGCATGTATACGTGGTGTGGTCCGAATCTAGGGGAATGAGACGGATATAGACTCGAGAGAGCCATGGAGCCTCTCGGCCGAGCCTCCTAGATGGAGGGTTGTGAGCCTCCTCGGCTCCCTCGGGTCCATAGCCGCCTCATTCTCCCGGATTAGACCACCTCCCCGTTCGGAAAAGCCCTAGCCGCGGCCAAGATATGTTTCAACGAAGGGAAGGGCTCGGGATCTAGGAGGGAGAGCCCTTGGAGGGATCGGCTATGTCCAAGAACCCACGGCCATACCCTTGTGATGGGGGGCCGTGAGGCTCCTTGGTCTAGCCGAAGTCTTAGGGCTCCTCCTCCCTTGATGCCGTGTGATTCCCGTGCATTATCTCTAAGATTATCATGAAATGTGTTAAATTTATTCGTTAGTTTCGTGAATATGACGTTTTGCATGTTTCGCATGATTATTCGTGTAAACCGTGATTTTGTCGACCCCGATCTAGTGAAAATATGTGTTGTTTTCATATATACGTTGTTTGATGCATGCAATGATCGGTTAGGAACAACGTGGAGGACCCATCGAGACTCGAACCGGGTCAAGGAATGTTCGGCCGATCACCTTTGGGAGGTGGCCGAACCCTCCGTGATCTCTTTAGAGTCCCGGTTGGTCCTTCCGTCCTTCCGAAGACGATCCTTGGAATTGTTCGTAAATACGTCCCTCTTTAATCGTTATCTACGCAATCGCCATTTACTAGACCTGTTAGATCCGGGTGTCGCTTGTTAAAACCATAACCGCAACGTGGATTGATAATCACCAAAGAATTTCACAAAGTGGGGAAAACGAGACGCATTACTCGGTTGATTCAATCATTCGGACTAAATAATTGGATAAATTGATTATTAATTCGTAAACGCATCGATGATTCACGGAACGGCGAGAACGCCCTTTTCCACCAAAATTCACAATTCCAAAATATCGAGACGCGTAACACGAGTAGAATTGACGTCTAGCGAGTACTCACGTGCCATGACTCGAGTCCGGGCCCAATTTGAGGCGGCCCAAGTCGGGGCACGAGAGTCCTCCTTAGACTCTTTCGTGTGACGCGATCTTCAATTTATACATGAACATTACACTTTTACTATCCAAGGGCACAATCGTCATTCCGTGATCCACCGATACCCTAGGCCTTAGGGAGTTGGAAACACCTAGAGCTATGAACGAGAAAGGACAACCCGTTCGGGTGCGAGCTTCATTCGCGTGGTCCGTTTCGTTCGTTTTTCGGTGTTTCTTTCTTTCTATCATAGATTCGGTGGGGAGTATTTTATTTCAGTTACAAAACACCAAAGACCGGACTAATTGTGCACCCGACTTAATCAAATATTAGATAATGGATAGGTGGAATATTAGATTCCAATCTAGAGTCGAAACACGAGTTTGGTTAATTCGGTGAAACCACAGTGACACTTAACTGAATGAGAGTCATAAAACAAACACACACATGTAATTGGCTTAGAACCTCATCCCAATCCGTCACTTGTGCTTGCCTAGGATAGATACATTGTTTGTTAATCAACCCCGGCTAATAACTGATTAAATAACGTACATTCGGCCTAATACACAATTCGTTGATATTCACTGACACTTATCAGTTGTTACCAGTTACTTTCTGTATCGTGTCGGTTTTATCAGTTTTCTTTTGTTTTGTCTTGGCATATGATGATTTATCGCGATTCGGGCCCGAGCCCATAGGTTACGTGTTACACGGGGTCCAATGCCCCAAACTACCGAACACGAGGTTCAACGCCTCCTAATTCACCGAGCGCGTGCAACCCGAGTGCGGAATGGGATCTAGCCTCGAGTCACCATCACACTCCAAATATGGCCTATGTGGAAGGCAATTTGGATTGGACGTGTGAAACGTGTTTAGATATCACCCGGGAGCTCGATCGGTCCAACGATTACAGTGGAAACAAACCGGTTCTCCTGCAGATCGTCGGTTCGATTGGACCCGACCCCCGGCTCTTTGAGCCCGCGTTGCCTTAATTTGTTTATCGGTTATTCAAAACACATGGTGAGCCGGAGCGGAATATTGGCCCAATGCAAACCGATCGGGATCCATTTACTTATTCATTTACACTTTGTAATTATTCGAGAGAACATTGTGAGGATTTTATTTGTATGTTCGTTCATTCATTTGTAAGGATCCCCGATCGGCAAGCGAGAGGTCCGAGTATCGAATTGGTTAAGTTGGTCTATCATCACCGAAGGATGAGTAAGCTTGAATAATCGTGATATCGGTTCGCGCAGGGAATCGACCATATTGGTCCGATGAACTGTAACGACAAGATAGTGAACCGATCCCTCGACACACAGGCCTACTCACCTTTCGGGTTCTTGGCCCAACTCAATCAACTCATCGACTTTACGGTGTCAAAACGAGCGAGTCGAGTGCAATCCTTAATCACGCGGTAAATAAACAAAACGGCAAGCCTAGCAAGCTAGAGTACCGAAAGGGCGTGCGGGATATAGGCCCGCACGTAATAGAACCCCCGAATTCGGAACTTCCGGTTCCGTACGACCATTGCCTTAGCATTTAGGTGTACCCCGTACCCCTAGACCCGGGTAACTTGCCGGCCCTCGACCTTCGGGTCGTAAAATGGCAAGTGGCGACTCCTTCTCACGTGCGTCCGTCGCGCGTCCCCGGGAAGGTGGACACTCCCAAGCCGCGTTTGCTTAGGCGCGCGCATGCGTGCCCCGACGAGATTAAATTCGGGTGCGCACAGCTTGGCGACTCCACTGGGGAGCATCTAGAGGGTTCGGGCTCAATCCCGTTTGCTTGCTTGCTTGTCTATTTACTGCTTTCCGTCGTTTACCGCTTATCTACTTACGCACATTTATTTCATGCATGCATTGCATATCATGCTAGCTTTAGGTACCTCGTCCGAAATCCCACGGGCGCCAAAGTAGGAAGCTATGTTAGTCAAAGGTTCCGAGTAAGGGAACGGATCGAGTCGACTATGCCACCGAACCGGCCCCCAAAGATCCTCGCTCGATTTCAAGGAATTCACACCCTTGAGTCGGGAGCCCCCATCCATAGATAGCACGGTCCCTGTAGCACCAAACCATGCATCATGTTATGCCTCCATGCAAGCCTTCAACCCGACTCCGTCAACAGTCCATCGAGTCGGCCTGCGAGCCATTTGAGTCTTTTCCATTTCAAGAGCGATGTACATGTAATTTCTATTAAGCCGTGGGCATTTACTCTCTTTGCACACATGCATCATGCAATTTTCAAAAATTAGGATGTCATTCATGTTGACGAGTCCTAAGCGGATTTTCCTGTCGTCTTGGTAAGGGACGCCTTGCTCGGCCTCCTGCCCGTACCTCGACAGAGTCCGCCAACACACGAGGACCTCACCGACCCGCCACAGAACGCGAATGGTATATTCCGGGACAACATGATCGACCTCATCAACACTAGGTTCGATCACCGAGAGGTCGCTGAGAGATGAAGAACTCGCCGGCCAACCACCTTAGAGGGAGCTCTCCCAAACCCGTGCCAAGATGCAGAGATGCGGTCAGGAGCTCGCTTGAGCGAACGTCGCCCTGGAGAGGTCTAGGAAGAGGGCTCGTGGAGGACCATCCATGCACTCTAGGATAGATATCTCCGCAAGGCCCTCGCCTAGAACCGGTGCTTTCCGAGGCCGCGCTCGCCCAAACCCCGAGTATGGTGGCAAATCAGCTTAAGGCTCTATTTTACAAAATTTGCATTGTACTTTGGACCTTTCGAGTCAATGTGAACGACAACATTAGCCTTTGAAAACTCACGCACTGCATGCGTCCTATCCATTCACTGTTTTACACGACGATTAACACTACCACACGGTAGACAAAGTTGTGACCGCCTTTGCAGGTGGACCTCTCGTGGTCCTCACCCTTCCTCCACGGCGAGACGATCAGTAGCTCAAGGGCCAACCATCCAAGCAACACTAACTCCCCATTAATCCCGCGCAATCGGTTATGTCATTGCATGGTAGAGCACACGTCCCTCTATGCTACAAGTGCTTCCATCAGCACAACTGAGCGTGCCATTTCCGCGTCGTGCGAGCATGCCTCCACCTTCTCCATGCACACACCCTCGGCGCGCTCACACGACGCCTACCAGGCTAGTTCAATCCCCTAAGCCCTTACGCTGAAATCGCGAATATAGTTTGCTCCTTCATTGTTTTCTTTTCCCATTGTAGGAAATTCTACACAAGAAGACAGCCTGAACACTGATCGACCACAATTGAGACAACAAACGTCTTCCATCCATCTAGCTCCTTGGGATTTCAATACTAAATCCCCATCCCTGCTCCACAAAGCAAGACCGCAAGCAAATCAGCGTCACCGCATCGCAGCGCCTCACGCTATTCCTCAGCATTGACCTTTGCTTTCGCACTTCTTGCACTTTCCTATCAACCCCGCATTTATTGCATCGGGCTTCGGCCCCGCATCGGGCTCCGGCCCTGCATCGGGCTCCGGCCCCGCATTTACTGCATCGGGCTTCGGCCCCGCATCGGGCTCCGGCCCTGCATCGGGCTCCGGCCCCGCATTTACTGCATCGGGTTTCGGCCTCGCATCGGGCTCCAGCCCCGCGTTTACCGCATTGGGCTCCGGCCCTGCATCGGGCTTCGGCCCCGCATTTACCGCTTCGGGCTCCGGCCCTGCATTTACTGCATCGGGCTTCGGCCCTGCATCGGGCTCCGGCCCCGCATTTACCGCATTAGGCTTCGACCTCACGTCGGGCTCCGGCCCCGCATTTACTGCATCGGGCTTCGGCCCCGCATCGGGCTCCGGCCCTGCATCGGGCTCCGGCCCCGCATTTACTGCATTGGGCTTCGACCTCGCATCAAGCTCCGACCTTTTTTTACTGCAATGGGCTTCGGCCCCGCATCGGGCTCCGGCCCCGCATTTACTGCATTGGGCTTCGACCTCGCATCGAGTTCCAACCTTTTTTACTGCAATGGGCTTCGGCCCCGCATCGGGCCTCGGTCCTACATTTACTGCTTTTGGGCTCCGGCCCCGCATTTACTGCTTTCAGGTTTTGACACATCGCATTTACTGCTTTCAGGCTCAACTAAAATCCAAAATCGACTTGGATTCAAATTCATCCAAGCGATACTCCGAGGAGCAAGTCTAATCCTTCAACTGCAAAAGATCACAAGCAACAGCTCCGACGAACAGAGCATGGCCCTGCCCACCCGCCGCGAAAATCACTAGCACGGTCACATCTCCGACCGGAGAATGATCCCTGCCCACCCTCCACTGTGGCCATTAACCAGTCACTGGGGCAACATGCGCTCTTCCCTAAACTCTCTTTTACATTTATATGCATTCCCAAACAAGCTCCTGGCATGAACGAACCCTTCACGGGCGCACTAGGACAGGCCCGAAGACGCCCTGTTGGTTCTGTCGGAATTGTTCGATTCGTCTGTCCTCATGGGATCCGGCTCCTCGAGCCTTCCCTAGGACGGCTGCGCATGCCAACCCGCAATCGGGGAAAGTACACCTATGAGGCCCCCAGTCACGGTCTGCCCACTCCAGGGTGGTGATGACTAAACTCTCGGAATTGAGTGTCCCTCACGCGCGGCACCCCATGGGTCGCAAGCTGGACGATGGGACTTCCCATGGGATCACTTTACATTTCTTACCGTACATCCCACCGGACAATCACCTAATGCGTCATCTTCTTTGTCATCTCTCACAGGGACACGCCAGTCACAGGCAAAGAACGATACACAGGTTCACACCTCCTTGAGAATTCCTCTCGGACCCTTCCCTCATACTTCGACGAGGGAGGTTTCCGACGAATATGTACCCCCCACGAAGCCGAAGATAGAGACAATCGAACAAACCGTTCAACCTCGAAGCATGCGTTTCCACCGGGATTGAGCGGCACCTCAAGGCAAATCAGGCCTTCCCTACTGTAAAGACCCATCACTGACAACATGCAACGATAAGCCCCGGGGCAGGTCTCATTCGGCTTCAAGAGTGCCTATCATCTAAGGGGCACCCTCCACGGGAGCAACAATGCACGATCGGGAGGAGCGACCGCACAACATGCCTGGTACAGATCACAAAGACCGGGGCATCCCCGTCCAACATTCACGCGGAGGCAACCTTGGTCACCCACACTCCTGGGGCAATCTTGTTTTCGTTTTAGACAACAGGGGAAAGGACTTGTAAAGTTTGCAAGGGCAAAAGACGCGAAATTCGACTTTCGAGTGCATAAGAATCAGACTTCTGAGAAAACCAGCCATCACAAAATTGGGCTAGGATGACGAAGCACATCAAGTCTCCACGGGGCTAAGCAAACGAAAGTGGCCTCGGCGACGCAAAGTCGAGGAGTTTCAAACAAATACAAGGGGCACAATACAGACCCCAGCTGCGAAAAAAAAGAGAGCGACAAGACGCGGGAAAAACCCGCCAACAAAGAAGAGAAGAGAGAGAGAAAAGATGCGGGAAAAACCCGCCAATGAACAAAACAAGGCACCGCCGAGATATAAAACTCTGGCACCGCCAATTCAAAGAAGAAATCAACAAACCTCGACAAAAAGGGGGAGCAGCAGACGCAACTCCTCGACGGAGACAGAACGTAACGCACTCGAAGGTCGAATTATTCGAACTCTTCGCCCTTGCAAACTCGAGAGGCAAAAGAATCAAGCCTGCTAGGTCGAAAACCCCTCGGGGCGGCCTAGGCAAAAGTTAGGGCAAAAGAGAGGCACGACTGAAAATCCCGAGGCGGGCGGTCGTGGCAAAAGGAGAGTTCATCCCCTTTAGGTTGAGAGGTACGGCCCCGAGGCGGGTGACCGTAGCAAAAGGAGAGTAAAATGAGAGATAAACAAAACAGTCACCCTGGGCCTTCGCACACTGCGCGGACCAGGGATCCCCAAGGGAAATGGCCAAGTTATCTACTCCAACACGATCCCCGATCGGCTCTCCTACCGAACTCAACCGTCCAAGGCGGATTCTTCTTCAAGCACAGCGGGCGACCAAGCACGCAATCCAAACAGTTCAAGACAGCCAACACCAACCGAAGGACGGAAGAGAAGGGGGTACATCTCACGGCAAGTGTGAACCCGTGTATCCTTTTAACCTTGGGCAACGTGCTCCCCAAGCTTTCTCTTTTCTCTTTGTCATTGCACAACTCCAAAATGGGTCACAGCCACCCTTCAATCGGCTACCATAAAGCCAAAATCCTAGACATTTCTTTCCGGGAGTCTAGTCATAACACTCTGAAAATGACTAGACCAAGGTCTGACCAAATTTGAACAAAATTCCTCATGCGGGTTACAAATGCAGCCGCCCTACGGTACCCTGATGAGAAGGGTCCTAAGTTCACAGGCGCGTCGAACAACCGATAGAGCCGCTTGGGTACCTTTGAGAACATTTCGATATGCCCATGCAAGGCCAACAGGAGCCCCGGAGGCCTCACATCGGGGCCTCTGAAGGCGGGACCCCCATTCGCATCACCAAAGCAAAAACTCTCCACGGGTCGCCCAGGCGACCCGAAACTGAAGAACATGCGTCACAAACACTTCCTTTTACCTGTGCTTACAAATCACTAGTAATCCCATGACTTACTAATGATGTCAGGATCGCAGGTACAACCACCACAAGAACTACGACGGACACCGATTTCCAACCCCTCGGGATACGTAGGCGCTCCACCCTAGAGCTTGAGTCCCACATCACAAGACTGGGCCATCCCCAACAACCAGGCAACTGCCCTAACAGCGAGACCAGTCTTCGGCAAGTCAATCCCCTCCAACAGGGTGTGCTCTCAGTGCGTCGGAAATCGTCGAAGGATGCACCACACCGTACAAACCGATGATGTTCAAAGAAGGAAAAGCGATAAGAGATCATCATCAGTCGCCACACATGAAGCGGTCCAGATCCAAACACCAAACGAGCCGTATCACACAGCGCTCTACATGAATTCCAAATTTCAAATCCCTGTCTCGGGTCCATCCCGGCTTTTAAATTCCAGTTCAGGTCTATCCTGGCCCCTCGGGTCCATCCCGGCTTTTAAATTCATGTTCAGGTCTATCCTGGCCCCTCGGGTCCATCCCGGCTTTTAAATTTCTGTTCAGGTCTATCCTGGCCCCTCGGGTCCATCCCGGCTTTTAAATTCATGTTCAGGTCTATCCTGGCCCCTCGGGTCCATCCCGGCTTTTAAATTCTGTTCAGGTCTATCCTGGCCCTCGGGTCCATCCCGGCTTTTAAATTCATGTTCAGGTCTATCCTGGCCCTCGGGTCCATCCCGGCTTTTAAATTCATGTTCAGGTCTATCCTGGCCCCTCGGGTCCATCCCGGCTTTTAAATTCAGTTCAGGTCTATCCTGGCCCCTCGGGTCCATCCCGGCTTTTAAACTCCAGTTCAGGTCTATCCTGGCCCCTCGGGTCCATCCCGGCTTTTAAATTTCAGTTCAGGTCTATCCTGGCCCCTCGGGTCCATCCCGGCTTTTAAATTCATGTTCAGGTCTATCCTGGCCCCTCGGGTCCATCCCGGCTTTTAAATTTCTGTTCAGGTCTATCCAGGCCCCTCGGGTCCATCCCGGCTTTTAAATTCATGTTCAGGTCTATCCTGGCCCCTCGGGTCCATCCCGGCTTTTAAATTCATGTTCAGGTCTATCCTGGCCCCTCGGGTCCATCCCGGCTTTTAAATTCATGTTCAGGTCTATCCTGGCCCCTCGGGTCCATCCCGGCTTTTAAATTTCTGTTCAGGTCTATCCTGGCCCCTCGGGTCCATCCCGGCTTTTAAATTCCAGTTCAGGTCTATCCTGGCCCCTCTGGTCCATCCCGGCTTTTAAATTTCAGTTCAGGTCTATCCTGGCCCCCCGGGTCCATCCCGGCTTTTAAATTTCTGTTCAGGTCTATCCTGGCTCCTCGGGTCCATCCCGGCTTTTAAATTCCAGTTCAGGTCTATCCTGGCCCCTCGGGTCCATCCCGGCTTTTAAATTTCTGTTCAGGTCTATCCTGACCCCTCGAGTCCATCCCGGCTTTTAAATTTCTGTTCAGGTCTATCCTGGCCCCTCGGGTCCATCCCGGCTTTTAAATTCCATGTTCAGGTTTATCCTGCTTTCTTTCGGGTCTATCCCGATTTCTTTCGGGTCCGTCCCGATCTTAACTTCCGGCGCAATGTCCCGACACGTCCAAGTAAGGTACGAGCAGCAGCGGGGAGGGAACGGTATCAGAACTGTCGCCGGGCCCAAAAAGGGGATGCTTATTATGGTCTTTGGCTACATCCTCTAATCGAGCATGCAACCAAAGAGGGGCAAGCTTTCAGCACCCCATTTTGGTCCACCGGCTTCCCACACGAGGATTCCCGACCGAAGCCCGGGACACTATTCATCGCCCGCTCGGCAATCAGAGGCAAATATGCGGGCACGGGGTCATGAGTAACAGGAGAAGAGCTGGGTCACTGAGAAAAGCAAAGGAAAGCTTTCGGAAGAACAGACGAACGAGGAATCCCGAAAACAACGGAGCTAGCACTATGGCACTATTCATCACTGAGTCACCGAAGCACCGAAAGGTGCCCAATATGGGGCTCCAAAAATCCCTCCCAGTGCCAAAATGACCAATGACACGTCCGGGCGCATTTCCGGGACATCCTGCTTAAGCCGGGACACCCCGATCCCCCACGGACGCCTTTTCTGACAGAGCTCCCGGGGTTCGCTCCACTGACAAACAAACGGCCCCTCAAAACGGGTCTACAGGCGCCCAGGGACCACCAGGGCCGGGGAACAAGCTTCAGACAACCTTCCGGAGCTCGGCTCGATCTCCCGAAGTACGTTTCAGTGATCACAAACGCCTCCCAGTGAACCTTCGGTTATTTCCACGGAAAGCAGAGACCACAACGATCTCTGAGCACCTCACAATAATCCCCGAGCACCTCAAAGCATTCAGGGCACACTGAGAGAATCCCGGTCGAAGTCCCTAGGCCTTCCCGGGCCAACGGTCCCCGACCGAGGACAACGGGCCAACGATCCCCCACGAGGCACAAGGATCGCCAAAACGAATGCAAGAAGGCACAGGGATCAATCGGAGGTCAAGGGGTGTTAAATTCCACTCCGAACGTCCAAACAGGGCAAAACCGACTCCCGGGGCGCCATGTCGCCCGAACGCTCGTTCACACGACGTATGGCGATATTGGACTCATTCAAATCCTCGTAGTTCAAGCATTCCAAATCTTCAAATTAATTGGACATCGGAGATCGGATGCGCGTTCAATCAAGTTCCAAGCGTTTCCCGGCTTTTCCCTCAACCGAATGGGACGCACAGCCTAGCCAAGCCAAGCCATCAAGCCGCGGCTCAACCCCAAGCCACGGCTCAACCCTCGGCTCGAGTTGACAGCCCCAAGCCGCGGCTCAAGCTCCCATGGCCGGCGGCTCCAAGCCCTCCCCACCACACATTTTGAATTTCCCTCCCATCCATCACCTCCCTCCATCCATCCATCACTTCCTATCACATCCTATCACACCCATCACTCCTTCCTTTCCTTTCCCCACACTCTACAAGACATCTACCCCTTCCTAATCCCCCATTAAAAATTCGGCTGCCCTAGGTTAGCCCACAAAACCACACTTAACTTCACTTAATCAAGTCATTAGCCTTCCCTTTATAAGCCCTTTTACCATTAGACTTAATCACTTCTTCATTCTCCTTCTCTCTCAAGCCAATCTCCCTCTAAAATCCTCTCAAACTCCAGCCCCTCCCCTCACTTTCATTCAGCCCGTGCCAAGGCCGAAACCGGCTAAAATCGCCGGAAAACCACCCGGTATCCTGGTAACCACCCGATCCGATTTAACCCAAAAATTCTCAAACTTCATAGCCTACATATTTTCCACCCCCTAAGTCCATTTCCGGGCTTAGATTTTCCATTTGAAGCCCCCAACATCGAGTTCTGGTCGCATGAAGAATCGGGTCTCCTAGGCGTTACCCGCGTGCACCGAACACCTCCACGCGTGCCATTTCTTCCCACGACTTCGGAGAGTCGTGCCATCACGTTCAAAGGGTTCCTCACAACCCTCACCCTCTCTCGTGAAGAGGTGGTCACGATCCGAGGGCCGACCAACCATGCACGACCTCCGTTTGGCCCATTTTCGCTAACCAGTTTTTCTGTGTTTTCACTGGAACTTCTCTCATCATTTCCGACTTATTCAGGGTTCGGCACGCTCGGAGCTTTCCGTGCCCACCTAGATCTGCCTCTTAGGAGTCCAACGAGCCCGACCTTGCATCGTTCCGTGATCGGAGAGAGCGTGCCAAGCTATTCTCCCGAGACTGCCGCGGCTGCCCACTTACGGGTCCCTCACCCGTAGCCGCCCTAACCGAGTCTTCCGACTCCCCGGGCCACTTCCCCGACTCTTTTCCTCGTGCACGAGGCTAGGTAACATCCCTCTACAACTTAGAAGAACTAGGATCTCCGATCTTTATGTATGTGAAGTGTTTATATGATTTTAAAAGTCGGTATGCATGCAAGATTTCATTTTTCTCTTAGATCCGAACTTGCCATGCATCCTCATGCAACGTACGTGTTCCATCTTGTTATTCTATGCCTATATAATCGAGTAAACATGCATGTATACGTGGTGTGGTCCGAATCTAGGGGAATGAGACGGATATAGACTCGAGAGAGCCATGGAGCCTCTCGGCCGAGCCTCCTAGATGGAGGGCTGTGAGCCTCCTCGGCTCCCTCGGGTCCATAGCCGCCTCATTCTCCCGGATTAGACCACCTCCCCGTTCGGAAAAGCCCTAGCCGCGGCCAAGATATGTTTCAACGAAGGGAAGGGCTCGGGATCTAGGAGGGAGAGCCCTTGGAGGGTTCGGCTATGTCCAAGAACCCACGGCCATACCCTTGTGATGGGGGACCGTGAGGCTCCTTGGTCTAGCCGAAGTCTTAGGGCTCCTCCTCCCTTGATGCCGTGTGATTCCCGTGCATTATCTCTAAGATTATCATGAAATGTGTTAAATTTATTCGTTAGTTTCGTGAATATGATGTTTTGCATGTTTCGCATGATTATTCGTGTAAACCGTGATTTTGTCGACCCCGATCTAGTGAAATATGTGTTGTTTTCATATATACGTTGTTTGATGCATGCAATGATCGGTTAGGAACAACGTGGAGGACCCATCGAGACTCGAACCGGGTCAAGGAATGTTCGGCCGATCACCTTTGGGAGGTGGCCGAACCCTCCGTGATCTCTTTAGAGTCCCGGTTGGTCCTTCCGTCCTTCCGAAGACGATCCTTGGAATTGTTCGTAAATACGTCCCTCTTTAATCGTTATCTACGCAATCGCCATTTACTAGACCTGTTAGATCCGGGTGTCGCTTGTTAAAACCATAACCGCAACGTGGATTGATAATCACCAAAGAATTTCACAAAGTGGGGAAAACGAGACGCATTACTCGGTTGATTCAATCATTCGGACTAAATAATTGGATAAATTGATTATTAATTCGTAAACGCATCGATGATTCACGGAACGGCGAGAACGCCCTTTTCCACCAAAATTCACAATTCCAAAATATCGAGACGCGTAACACGAGTAGAATTGACGTCTAGCGAGTACTCACGTGCCATGACTCGAGTCCGGGCCCAATTTGAGGCGGCCCAAGTCGGGGCACGAGAGTCCTCCTTAGACTCTTTCGTGTGACGCGATCTTCAATTTATACATGAACATTACACTTTTACTATCCAAGGGCACAATCGTCATTCCGTGATCCACCGATACCCTAGGCCTTAGGGAGTTGGAAACACCTAGAGCTATGAACGAGAAAGGACAACCCGTTCGGGTGCGAGCTTCATTCGCGTGGTCCGTTTCGTTCGTTTTTCGGTGTTTCTTTCTTTCTATCATAGATTCGGTGGGGAGTATTTTATTTCAGTTACAAAACACCAAAGACCGGACTAATTGTGCACCCGACTTAATCAAATATTAGATAATGGATAGGTGGAATATTAGATTCCAATCTAGAGTCGAAACACGAGTTTGGTTAATTCGGTGAAACCACAGTGACACTTAACTGAATGAGAGTCATAAAACAAACACACACATGTAATTGGCTTAGAACCTCATCCCAATCCGTCACTTGTGCTTGCCTAGGATAGATACATTGTTTGTTAATCAACTCCGGCTAATAACTGATTAAATAACGTACATTCGGCCTAATACACAATTCGTTGATATTCACTGACACTTATCAGTTGTTACCAGTTACTTTCTGTATCGTGTCGGTTTTATCAGTTTTCTTTTGTTTTGTCTTGGCATATGATGATTTATCGCGATTCGGGCCCGAGCCCATAGGTTACGTGTTACACGGGGTCCAATGCCCCAAACTACCGAACACGAGGTTCAACGCCTCCTAATTCACCGAGCGCGTGCAACCCGAGTGCGGAATGGGATCTAGCCTCGAGTCACCATCACACTCCAAATATGGCCTATGTGGAAGGCAATTTGGATTGGACGTGTGAAACGTGTTTAGATATCACCCGGGAGCTCGATCGGTCCAACGATTACAGTGGAAACAAACCGGTTCTCCTGCAGATCGTCGGTTCGATTGGACCCGACCCCCGGCTCTTTGAGCCCGCGTTGCCTTAATTTGTTTATCGGTTATTCAAAACACATGGTGAGCCGGAGCGGAATATTGGCCCAATGCAAACCGATCGGGATCCATTTACTTATTCATTTACACTTTGTAATTATTCGAGAGAACATTGTGAGGATTTTATTTGTATGTTCGTTCATTCATTTGTAAGGATCCCCGATCGGCAAGCGAGAGGTCCGAGTATCGAATTGGTTAAGTTGGTCTATCATCACCGAAGGATGAGTAAGCTTGAATAATCATGATATCGGTTCGCGCAGGGAATCGACCATATTGGTCCGATGAACTGTAACGACAAGATAGTGAACCGATCCCTCGACACACAGGCCTACTCACCTTTCGGGTTCTTGGCCCAACTCAATCAACTCATCGACTTTACGGTGTCAAAACGAGCGAGTTGAGTGCAATCCTTAATCACGCGGTAAATAAACAAAACGGCAAGCCTAGCAAGCTAGAGTACCGAAAGGGCGTGCGGGATATAGGCCCGCACGTAATAGAACCCCCGAATTCGGAACTTCCGGTTCCGCACGACCATTGCCTTAGCATTTAGGTGTACCCCGTACCCCTAGACCCGGGTAACTTGCCGGCCCTCGACCTTCGGGTCGTAAAATGGCAAGTGGCGACTCCTTCTCACGTGCGTCCGTCGCGCGTCCCCGGGAAGGTGGACACTCCCAAGCCGCGTTTGCTTAGGCGCGCGCATGCATGCCCCGACGAGATTAAATTCGGGTGCGCACAGCGGCGTCTTATGGAGGAGGTGCACGGAGGAAATTACGGGCCCCACATGAACGGCCTTATGCTCGCTAAGAAGATCATGCGCTTAGGCTATTATTAGTCCACCATGGAGACTGACTGCGTAAAGCATGTCAGACACTGTCACCGATGCCAAGTGTACGCCGATCAGATTAAGGCGCCGCCCAACGAGCTACGCCCTATGACGGCCTTGTGGCCCTTCTCAATGTGGGGGATGGACGTGATTGGCCCGATCAACCCCAAAGCGTCTAACGGGCACATGTTCATCTTGGTGGCAATTGATTACTTCACCAAGTGGATCGAGGCTATCACTCTCATGTCGGTCACCGCACAAGCCGTAGCCCGGTTCCTCAGACGCGACGTCATCGCCCGGTACAGGGTCCCTGCGACAATCATCATGGACAATGCCAAGAACCTGAACAATAAGGTCATCGACGAGCTCTGTGTACAATTCAAAATCCGACACCGCAACTCCACCCCATACCGTCCCCAAATGAACGGTGCCGTGGAAGCGGCAAATAAGAACATTAAGAAGATCATCGAAAAAATGACGGTGAACTACAAGGATTGGCACGAGATGCTCCCCTATGCACTCTTGGCGTACCGGACATTCATACGGACTTCGACTGGGGCAACCCCGTACTCCCTAGTCTATGGCATGGAGGCAGTCCTCCTAATCGAAGTGGAGATCCCTTCCATGAGGATTCTCGTCGAGGCCGAACTTGCAGAAGTGGAGTGGGCGAAGTAGCGATACGAATAACTAAACCTCATCGATGAGAAAAGGCTGAAAGCACTGTGCCACGGACAGTGCTACCAACAGAGGATGGCACGAGCATTCAATGCCAAGGTCCGTCCCCGAGAGTTCAGCCCCGGTGACCTCGTCCTGAGGAAAGTTCTACATGTCGCACCCGACTCTCGAGGAAAGTTCTCGTACAAATACGACCGCCCCTTCGTTGTCAAAGAGATTTTCTCCGGAGGAGGGGTCATCTTGAGCGATATGGATGGCACCGAAAATGCCCTCCCCGTCAACGCTGACGCCATCAAGAAGTATTATCGGTGAGCACTTGTATGTGTTTCCGTTCTTCATTATTCGCTGGGCCCTGTGCCTGTTTCATTGTAAGACATTTCTGTTCTCGTGAACGAGCGTCAACTCCCGCCGTTTTGTCCAATACTAAGCTTTCTTGAGAGAAAAAAATAAATTTTCCCGCTAGGCCGAAAACCTCTTCGAGGCGGCCTAGGCAAAAGCTAAGGAACGAGTGGCACGACTTAAAATCCCGCAAAGGGGAGTCGTGGCAAAAGGAGAGCATAAATCATTTCCTCGCTAGGTCGAAAACCTCTTCGAGGCGGCCTAGGCAAAAGTTAGAGGACCCGAGGGGTGCGATCTTACCCAAACACGGGGGATCGCGGCAAAAGGAGAGCATTCATGTGAGAAAAATCAAATAAAATACCCCGCTAGGTTATCACGCATCCTACGGCCTAGGCAAAAGTTAGGGGACAATGTCGGCTCGACCACGAAAGAACCGCAACACTTCTCCGTGGAGCTACACCGAGTAGTGGTTCGACATTCTCCGACGCAAGCAAACTCTCTTCGACTCTCCAGGCTCAAGACTCGCCCCAGAATGGGGTCGAATCGACGTATCCTTGATTTGGAGAATCCCATAAGATCCCTCCCATTACCTTTATGCACATAATCCTACGGGTCACCCGTCTCAGAAAAGCCATTCTCCGATAAGGACACGGCTGCCTTCCAAATGGCCACCGATATCATGTCCCTGACACATCTTTACATAGATTCCTTTTACACATTGTAGTCTCAACGATACCACGCGGCTGACATCCTTTGCAGGCCTCTCTTTCCAACGCGCAGGTGCGATCGAGAACCTCGAGGGATGCTCCTCGCCGACGGACCCATGGCTGCCTCACGCGGCAGGTTGTACTCTCAAGGCGCCGGAAGTCGTCAAGGAATGTCCCACGCCATCTAAGCCAACAATGCTGAAAGAAGAACAAACAGGAGGAGATCATCATCAGTCACCGCACATAAGGCAGTTCGAGCCCAACCCCGAGTGAACCATATCACATAGTGCTTTCAGGACTAAGTTCAAGCATTCGGGTCTATCCCGGTCTCATTCAGGTCTATCCTGGTCATTCGGGTCCATCCCGGTCATTCAGGTCCATCCTGGTCACATTCAGGTCCATCCTGGTCACATTCGGGTCCATCCCGGTCATTCAGGTCCATCCTGGTCACATTCAGGTCCATCCTGGTCACATTCAGGTCCATCCCGGTCATTCAGGTCCATCTTGGTCTCATTCCGCTCCTTCCGATCATTCAGGTCCTTCCGGTCTAAATTCCGGTCACTCAGGTCCTCCCGGTCATTCGGGCTCATTCGGCCTAATTTTCATTCGTTCGGGTCCGCCCGGTCTAAATTCCGGTCATTCGGGTCCGTCCGATCTAAATTCCGGTCATTCGGATCCTTCCAGTTTAAATCCCGGTCACTCAGGATCCATTCGGTCAAAATTCCGGTCATTCGGGTCCATCCAGTCTAAATTCCGGTCATTCAGGTCCATCCGGTCTAAATTCCGGTCATTCGGGTCCATCCCGGTCATTCAGGTCTATCCTGGTTCATGCATTCGGGTCCATCCCGGTCATTCAGGTCTATCCTGGTTCATGCATAAGGGTCCATCCCGGTCACATTCAGGTCTATCCTGGTTCATGCATAAGGGTCCATCCCGGTCATTCAGGTCTATCCTAGTTCACGCATTCGGGTCTATCCCGGTCATTCAGGTCTATCCTGGTTCACGCATTCGGGTCTATCCCGGTCATTCAGGTCTATCCTGGTTCATAGGCATTCGGGTCCATCCCGGTTTTAATTTCCCGCATAGTGTCCCAATACATCCGAGCAAGGCACGAGCAACCACAGGTGAAGCTACATTAGAGCAGTCGCCGAGCCCAAAAAGAGGTGCTTCTTATGATCTTTGGCTACATCCTCTAACCGAGCATGCAACCAAAGAGGGGTAAGCTGTCAGCACCCCATTTTGGCCTACCAGCTTCCCACATGAGAACCTCCGACTGAAGCCCAGGTTACTATTCATCACCCGACGGGCAGAGGCGAGTATGCGGTCACAGAGCCGTGAGCGACGAGAGAGAAACATGGTCCAATGAGAAAACAAGAGCAATCAGAAAGGCAAACAGACGACAAATCTCGGAGCAACGGGAGCTGGCACTGCGGCACTATTCATCATCGAATCACTGATGCACCGAAAGGTGCCCAATATGGGACTCTAAAAATCCCTCTTAGTGCCAAAGTGACCAACGACATGTCCGAGTTCATTTCCGGGGCATGCCACATAAGCCGGGACACCCCGATCACTCACGGACTCCTTTTCTTACAGGACTCTCGGGGCCCGCTCCACTGACAAGCAGACGGCCCCCTAAAACGGACCTACAGGCACCCAGGGACCATCAAGGCCATGGGACAAGCTCCAGACGACCAGTCGGAACTCTACGGGGCTCCCCGAAGGACGTCTCAATGGTAGCAAACGCCTCTCGACAAATCTTCGGGGCACATTCATGGAAAACAGAGACTGCAGCGATCCCCGAACACCTCAAGACGTTCAGGGAACACTGAGAAAATCCTGGTCAAAAGTCCCTAGGCCTCACCGGGCAACCGGTCTTCGATAGGGGACAACGAGTCGACGATCTCCCACGAGGCGGAAGGGTCACTGAAACGAATGTCAAGATGCACAAAGAGCAATCGGGGACCGAGGGGCACTAAACTCCACTCCGAACGTCCGAACAGGGCAAAACCGACTATCGAGGCGCCAAGTCGCCCGAACGTTCGTTCACACGACGTAAGGTGATATTAGGCTCATTCAAATCCTCGTTGTTCAAGCATTCCAAATCAATAAATTAATTGGACGTCGGAGATCGGATGCGAGTCCAATCAAGTCTCAAGCGTTTTTCGGCTTTTCTCTCGATCGAATGGGACCCACAGCTCAGCCAAGCCAAGCCGTCAAGCCGCGGCTCAACCCCAAGCCACGACTCAAACCCTCGGCTCCGACGAGACAGCCCCAAGCCGCGGCTAATCCCCTTGGCTGGCGGCTCCAAGGAGGCTTCCTCCTTCCCTCCACCACAAATTCAAATCTTCTTACACATCCATCACTTCCTCTTACACATCCATCACACCCATCACTCTCCTTTGCCTTCCCCTACACTCAACAAGACCATTTCCCCTCCCTAATCCTTTCTTGAAATTCGGCAGCCCACTAAGCCCCTCCTAAGCACACTTAACTTTCTCTAATTGTCCCATTAAACTCCCCTTTATAAGCCCTTGCACCATTAATTTTAATCACTTCTTCATTCTCCTTCTCTCTCAAGCCAATCTCTCTCAAGAATCCTCTCAAACTCCAGCCCATCCCTACATCATCGTCCAACCCGTGCCAAGGTCGAAACCGGCCAAAATCACCGAAAAACCACCCGGTATTCCGGTAACCACCCGACCCGACTCAAGTAAAAAATCATCAAATTCCCTAGCCTACATATTTCCCACCCCCTAAGTCCATTTCCGGGCTTAGATTTTCGATTTGAAGCCTCCAACGTCACATTCCAGACGAAAGAAGAATCAGGTCCCGTGGGTCACCCGAGTGCACGCCATCACGTTCAAAGGGTTCCTCACAACCCTCACCCTCCCCCGTGAAGAGGTGGTCACGGTTCGAGGGCCGATCAACCGTGCACAACCACCGGGTTCTACACGTTTTTTACCGTACTTTCCCTCACATTTTCAAGCTTGTCCAGGGCTTGTCATGTTCAGGTCTGCCCACGGACATCTAGATCTACTTCTTAGGAGTCCAACGAGCCCAACCCCGCACCGTGCCGTGGCCGGAACTCGCGTGCCTACCCATTTTCCTCGGACTGCCGCGGCTGCCTCCTCTCGGGTCTCTCAACCCGTTACGCTCAAGCCGAGTCTTGCGAATCTCAAGGCCGCTTCCCCGACTCTTTTCCTCATGCAACGAGGCTAGGTAACGTCGATTTACAATCTAGATACGTTAAAACCCTTAACCTTTGCTTGCATGAAGTGTTCATATGGTTTAAAGGTTTGGGATACATGAAAGATCACGTTTTTCTTTCGGATCTATGCCTCCCATGCATTTCATGCAACGTGCGTACGTTATATCTACATGTATGATTGTGTCATGTCCATATGATGTGTGAGCTTGCATGCCATGGTGGGGAGGAGCTCGGTTCCGGACGGGAGAGGTCCCCTTGGCAACGGTTGAGCCACGGGACTCACGGTTTAGTCTCTAGGGAGAGACTCGTGAGCTCCCTTGGCTTGCCCGGGGCTAGGATGCTCTCTCCTTTCCCGAAAAGAGTTGATTCCCACATCTCTTTACCGTTAATCGCATATAGCATGATGGCATGACGGGAAAAGACCCGAATCGGGGCCGGAGAAACTTTCCCGACCCGCGTGAGCCATGGAAGCTCATGGCCTTCCTTGAAGGAACATGGCCGAGAGCTTCCTTGGACCACACGAGTCCGGGAAGTCTTCTTCCACCTCGAGTCGGGCCGATTCCCGTGTTTTCGTCCATTTCGTTATTAGTTGAATCGATGTCGTGCCGTTGTTTCCATTCAAACATGCCGTCCGTGTGTGTTTTGTATGATTTCATGCGATTATGACCATGGCTAAATGTGATTAAATGAAGGGAATAATACGGGATCAAGGAAGAAGAGCTCTAGAATGGCTCGGCCATGCCAAGGAACCACGACCATCCCCTTTGCAATAGGGGCCGTGAGGCTCCTTGGTGTGCCCGAAGCCTTCGAGCTCCCTTTTACTCGAGGCTGCATGATTCCCTCGCACCACCCTTAATCCTATCATGAAATCGGATAAAATTGTTTGATGATTTCGTGAATACGATGTTTAGGATGTCTTGTGTGTTTATTTGTGTAAATCGGTGTTACGATAATGTCAATCTAATGAAGCATATGTCACCCTCATGCGTATGTCGTTCGTTGCATGCAAGGGCCAATTAGGAATGACATGAAAGACCCACCGAAACTCGAATCAGGTCAAGGAATATTCGGCCATTCACCCTCAAAGGGATGGCCGAGTCATCCGTGACCTCCTTGGAGTCTCGGTTGGTCTCTCCTTCGTTCCAAAATCGATCCTTGGAATTGTTCGTGATTACACTTCCTTTTAATCGTAGCCTATGCGCTCATTACTTGTTAAACATGTTATAATCCGGGTGCCAACCGTCAAAATTGTAATCGCAACATGGTATAATAAACATTGAACAAATTCACAAACAGGATAAACGGGACGCTTCATTCGGCTAATTAACTCACTTGGACTAAATAATTGGGCAAAACAATCCTCAGTTTGTAAACGCATCGATGATTTACGGAACGGTGAAAATGCCCTTTTTCATTAAAAAGCTCGCAATTTCAAATACCGAGACACGTAACACGAATAAAATAGACGTCTAACGAGTACTCGTGTGCTATGACTCGAGTCCGGGCCCGATTTGAGGCGGCTCGAGTCAAGATACGCGAGTCTTCCTTAGACTCCTTCGTGTGACGGGATCTCCAATTTGCATACAAACACCACAATTTTATTCCGAGGGCATAATCGTCATTCTGTGACTCACCGATACCTTAGGCGTTAGGGGGTTAGAAACACCTAGAGCTATTAATGAAAAAGGACAACCCGTTCGGGTGCGAGTTTCATTCGCGTGGCCCATTTCGTTCATTTTCGGTGTTTCTTTCTTCCTATCGTAGATTCGGTGGGGAGAATTTTTATTTTAGTTACAAAACACGAACAATCGGATTAATCGTACATTCGGTCTAATCAAACACTAGATAATGGATGGGCGGAATGATAAATTCCAATCTAGAGTCAAAACACGAGTTTGGCTAATTCGGTGAAACCGCAGTGTCACTTCACTGAATAAGAGTCTTAAAACAAATATACACATGTAATTAGCTTAGAAGCCTATCCTAATCCACCATCTATGTTTGCCTAGGTTAGATACATTGTTTGCCAATCAACCCCGGTTAATAACTGATTAAATCACGTATATTCGACCTAATATACAACTTGTCTGTATTCACTGATACTTATCAGTTGTTGTCTGTATTTCATCAGTTTTATCAGTTTTCCTCTGTTTTATTCTTGTATTTGTTGATTTACCGTGATTCGGGCCCGAGCCCATAGGTTACGTGTTGCACGGGGTCCAATGCCCCAAATCACCGCACACGAGGTCCAACGCCTCCTAACTCACTGAGTGCGAAATGGGATCTAGCCTCGATTCACCATTACACTCCGAATATGGCCTATGTGGAAGGCAATTTGGATTGGGCGTGTGAAACGGATCTAGATATCACCCGGGAACTCGATCGATCCATCAGGTAAAGTGAGAACCGACCGGTTCTCCCGTAAACCGTTGGATCGATCGGACCCGACCCCCGGCTCCTTGAACCCGCATTGCCTTAATTCGTTTATCGGTTATTCAAAATACACGGCGAGCCGGAGCGAAATATTGGCCCATTGCAAACCGATCGGGATCCACTTACTCATTCAGTCGTACTTTGTAATTAGTCGAGAGAACATTGTGAGAATTCTATTTGTATGTTCATTCATATACTTGTAAGGATCCCGATCGATGAGCGAGAGGTCCGAGTGCCGGATCGGTTAAATGGGTCTATCGCCACCAAAGGGTGAGTAAGCTCGGATACTCGTGGTTTCAGTTCACGCAGAGATTCGACCATCACGGTCCGATGAACTGTAACGCTAAGATAGTGAACCGACTCCTCGACACGCAAGCTTACTCATCTTCCGGGTTCTTGGCCCAACTTGATCAATTCCTCGAATTTACGGTATCAAAACGGGCGAGTCAAGTGCAACCCTAAATCACACGGTAAATAAACAAAATGGCAAGCCTAGCAAGCTAGAGTACCGAAAGGGCGTGCGGGATATAGGCCCGCACGTAATAGAACCCCCGAATTCGGAATTTCCGGTTCCGTACGACCATTGCCTTAGCATTTAGGTGTACCCTGTACCCCTAGACCCGGGTATCTTGCCGGCCCTTGACCTTCGGGTCGTAAAGTGACAAGTGGTGACTCCTTCTCACGAGCGTCCGTCGCGCGTCCCCGGGAAGGTGGACACTCCCAAGCCGCGTTTGCTTAGGCAAGCGCAAGCGTGCCCCGACGAGATGAAATTCGGGTGCGCACAATGAGGAGAATTTAAATGAGCCTAATATCGCCATACGTCATGTGAACGAATGTTCGGGTGGCTCGGCACCTCGAGAGCCGATTTTGTCCCGTTTGGGCATTCGGTGTGGAATTAACCGTCCCCGTTCTCTAATTGCTCTTTATGCATTGTAGTGTTCGTCTCGGTGACCCTTTTTGCCCCGTGGGAGATCGTTAGCTCGTCGCCCCCGGCCGAAGACCGCTGCCCCGGGAAGGCCTAGGGACTTGTGACCGGGGTTTTCTCAGTGCTCCCTGAATGTCTCAAGGTGCTCGGGGATTGTTGTGATCTCTGTTTTCCGTGGACGTGCCCCGAAGGCTCGCCGGGAGACATTTGTGACCACTAAAACGTCCCTCGGGAGACCAAGTCGAGTGCCGGAGGTCATCTGAAGCTTGTTCCCCGACCCTGGTGGTCCCTGGGCCCCTGTAGGCCCGTTTCCGGGTGCTGCTTACTTGTCAGTGGGTTGGGCCTCCCGGAGCCCCGTCGAAAAGGCGTCTGTGAGGGATCGGGGTGTCCCGGCTTAAGCAGGATGTCTCCGGAGCACGCTCGAATGTGTCATTGGTCACTTTGGCACCGAGGGGGATTTTTAGAGTCCCATATTGGGCACCTTTCGATGCTTCGGTGATTTGGTGATGAATAGTGCCACAGTGCCAGCTCCGTCGTTTTCGGGATTCCTTGTTTGTCTGTCCTTCTGACGGCTCTCCTCTGCTTTTCTCGGTGGACCATGCTTTTCTCCCGTTATTCATGACTCTGTGCCTGTCAGCACCCCATTTTGGCTCACCATTCCAAACAATGATATTAGCAATGACCCAAGCCACGACTTGAGCAGAATACAGAAAACGGCTCGGCAGAGTAAGAAATCACTATTCATCCTCAAGTTGGCAAAATTGAGCAAATGGCCCATGGACATGACAGAAGGACTCTAGGGGTCACCAAAGGGGAACAGAGCGACCAAAGAACTCAACAATGTCCAAAACCGGCGTTTTCAATGTACTACACGGACGACACTATTTTCCGATAGTTCGCTCGGTCATCGGAAGATAGTGAATATTGGACTCCAAAAATCCACACCAGTGCCAAATAGATGAAAAGTGTCCCCAAAGGCATTTTGCAAATCATCTGTTCTATACAGAACAACTTTCTGTATACAGACAACTTTTCAGTGGAAGTCCAAAAATGCCGGTTTCCGGGAGAAAAGTTAATTCCAAATATCAGACGCGGCCATGCCCCATCAGCACACAGAGTAGGAACAACGCTTCAGATTGTCTTTTGGAAGTCACACAGACACTTCAAATGACTTCCGAAAGGCAAAACAAGCATACCCCTCTTCAGAAGAGCATAGCCGGAGAAGGGTCTGATGGAATTACGGCAAACGAAGTTCATACCGCATTGCCCAGAAAACTCTAGCAGACATTCACAATTGGGCAAAACAGACAGCAAAACCCTTCGCGGTTTCCCGAGTAACCTCCGAAGAGCGGAAATGACCATTTTCAGTGGAAATCCATATCCGGAGGTCCTCTTTGGGGAAATTTGACACCGAATGCTTACGTTACACAATGCTAGCCTTCTTAAGGCTCAATGTGGAGTCGTCGGAATAATTCACACAATTCATCTAGATCTCTCAAACAGTGCTTTAGAGGTCTCAGATACACTCTTCAAGTCCTTGGAGGTCTAATCTTGACAAACAGAGATTACAGTAATCTCCGGAGTGCCCAAGCAACTCAGAAGTCATCTTGAGAAAACCAGTCTCGGCCTCCTAGGACGTCTCCGGCCCCACGTTAGCATTACCGGCTTAAGGGATGATTGTTCACGTGGTTTGACAACTTATGCCAAAATGACCAACATGAGATGCATACACGGGATATGCTGTCAGAAGCGGACAACTTCGCCCCGATCACTTACAATGGGCAAAATCGGCTCCCGAGCCCCACACACATCCGGGACATTTCTCAATAGAAAATGTCTATCTTGGGCTCATTAACTCCGTTTTCACGCGTATACCGACAATTCGACGTTCAATTCGAACCACGAACTTCGAATACGCGACCAATCGAGACCCGAGTCTTTTCCCGATTTCTCCTCACAAGCCGTGGGACCCACGGGCTGCCCAAGGGCAACCGCCCTTTGCCCCAAACTTTTCGGCCTTTTCCCCTTTCCTCTCTTGCCCTCACCTAGCCCAAAATATCTTTGGTCTTCCAAGTCAACACTCAAGCCATTAACTCCACCTCCATTAATGCTTCTTGGCTCTTCCTCATCAAGATACTTGGATGACATTCATCCTCATCTCCATTAGGGCAACCGACCTTCATTAATGAGGCCCTTAATGGTGCTTTGTTTTGCTTAATTGCTCATTAGCTTCACATATATATTGCCTATTTGTGATTAAGCTAATCATTGATGAAGCACACCTCATCTTGCTAGTTTCTCCCTCTAGAAAATGCTCTCAACTCCTTAGGAACCAGCAGCAAGCAAAGAACTTCATGAAAATCAAGAATCAAGCCAAATAGCTTTGGAGTTTAGGTCGGGATCCATAGCGGGCACTATTCCGACTTATATCCAAAATTCTTCAAACTTCATAGACGACATGTTTCGGACCCAAGGATTCCATTTCTGAACCCAGTTTTTTAGTTTGGAGTCGTTTGCTTATCATTTTGGATCATTTCGGGTGAAGTTGGAGCTCTCGGGTGAACAGTGCCCGTCACCAGGCGTTACCGAGCGCAGCCAGGCGTCACCGAGCGCAGCCAGCGTCCGTCACCAGCCGTCACCAGCGCACGCCCGTGCTCGTCACCCGCGCACGCCCGCGCCCGTCGCGCCGTCACCGCGCACGCCGCGCCCGTCACCCGCGCACCCGCGCTCGTCACCAGCGCACGCCCGCGCTCGTCACCAGCGCACGCCCGCGCTCGTCACCAGCGCACGCCCGCGCCGTCACCAGCGCACGCCCGCGCTCGTCACCAGCGCACGCCCGCGCTCGTCACCGCGCACGCCCGCGCTCGTCACCAGCGCACGCCCGCCTCGTCACCGCGCACGCGCACGCCGCGCTCGTCACGCGCACGCACGCCGCGCCCGTCACCCGCGCACGCTGCCGCCGCCCGTCACCGCGCACGCCGCGCCCGTCACCAGCGCACGCCGCGCCCGTCACCGCGCACGCCCGCGCCAGTCACCAGCGCACGCCGCGCCGTCACCAGCGCACGCCCGCGCCCGTCACCACGCACGCCCGTGCCCGTCACCAGCGCACGCCCGCGTCCGTCACCAGCGCACGCCCGCGCCCGTCACCCGCGCACGCCCGTGCCTGTCATCCGCGCACGCCTGCGCCTGTCACCGCGCACACCCGCGCCCACCACCAGCGCCTGTCCGTGCCCACTAGCTCCCGTCACCGTGCTCGACCGTGCCCGTGCACGTCCACCCTTGCACCCGAATACCCTTTTAAGGGTTCCACCGAGTCACTCGACTCTCAAACACTTCCCCGACTCTTTCCTCGTATTCCGAGGCTAGGTAAAACACTTTTGACTTAGAGGAGTTAGGACTTTTTATATTTTTGCATGGCTATGGAGTATTATGGTGTTTTCATGCATGTTTCATTCGCAAGATTTAATTTTTATGCAATTTTATGTTATATTATACACGTACACTATCTTAGGACTTGCTACCATGTCGGAAAGGGGCTTGGATCATCATAAAGAAGACTATCCCGACCCTATTATGGCACATTAAGTCTCGGTCAATTCTCTAAAGGAGAGGGTTGAGACTTAAATTGCTCTTTTCGGGTTAAGATCGGTCTCCTTAGCCTATTCAAGTTAATTTCCGAGTTTGTTTATCATTATTGCATGCATGAAGCCGGTGTTATGTTATCATTTTCCTTAATTAACACGTTTGTGAATGTTTGTATGTTTGAATGAGCTAAACAAATTGTGATAACGCCGGGACTACGGAGAGATTAGACCATCCCGCCCTATTGAAATCAAGGAATACAAGCACAGGAGGGGACTCGGCTTTCGCCCCTCCTGTCACGAAATCATCGAAGCCCGCAGGGGCAACCATCTCCACCGCCTCACCGCACACTATGGGAGGCTCAACAGGGGCACTCCAGTCCCCCCGCTATCCCACTTCTTCCCCGGGCCTTCACACACTATCGGGGGCACCCTTGACGGCCTTTCCTCGGACTCCGACGACACTCCTACCGCTCCGTCAGCCGTGTACGCCGTCACCAAGGAGATTCCTTTAGGAGTTCACATCCGCTTGGCGCAGGAAAATGAGGAGCTTAATAACTGGACCTCAGTCCCGCGCTACTCGGCTGTGATTGCCGATGTGTAAGGCTCATCTATGTATAAGATGTTCCCCGCGTGTCGGCATAAGCCATGCGCCACACGACGGGAGAGGGGTTTCTATTATGGCTTAATGTTCACATTATCAATGAAATCTCTCACGCATTTTTTTGAATTCCCATGCGTTTCATCTCCTTTTCCTATTCTCTATTTCGCAGCACTATAAATTTTCTAAGACAATTCTCTCGAATTTCCAGGGTCCACTCAAATCCAAATCCCTAACACTTCAAATTGAGCCCATTCCAAGAGTACCTCGATGAGCCCCAACCCGTATACTTTGGGGAAGAGCTTCCTGAGGACAGTCAAGTGCCCGAGATAGAAGAGAGTTTGCGTCGCCTTGAGGACCATCAAATCACCTCGGTCGAGCCGATAGAGGAGATCAACGTGGGCACCGAAGAAGAACCGCGCACCTTGAAAATCGGGACAGCCCTCGACCCCGCGCAACGAGCCCGGATGATTGATTTCTTAAGGGAGTACCAAGAGGTCTTCGCCTGGTCCTATGCCGATATGCCCGGCTTAGACCCCTCGATAGTCGAGCACTTCCTTCCACTCGGCACTCAGAAATTCCCGCCCAAGTGCCAACAGTTAGGGCGACAACGGGCTAGTCTTCTCCTCCGCATCAAAGAAGAGGTCGTCAAACAGATCAACATGGGGTTCCCCGAAGTCTGCAACTATTCCGAGTGGGTGGCGATCATTGTGCCGGTGAAAAAGAAGGATGGAAGGGTCCGAGTCTGCGTCAACTATCGGGACCTCAACAAAGCTAGCCCTAAGGACAATTTCCCCCTGCCGCACATCGACGTCCTAGTATACAATACAGCGCGCCACGCCCAATTCTCTATCATGGACGGCTTCTCCGGATACAATCAAATTCGGATGGCCGAAAAGAACAAACTCAAGACGACGTTCACTACGATGTGGGGAACTTTTTGCTACCGCGTTATGCCTTTCAGCCTCAAGAACGCAGGGGCCACTTATCAGAGGGCTATGGTCACCTTGTTTCACGACATGATGCACAAAAAGGTCGAGGTGTATGTCGACGATATGATCGCCAAGTCCAAAGAGAGAGAAGACCACCTTGTCAACCTGAAGTGCCTTTTCGATCACTTAAAAGAATACAAGCTTCGGCTTAATCCGGCAAAATGCACATTTAGTGCTCGATCAGGAAAGCCGCTAGGATTCGTGGTCAGCGAGCGCGGCATCGAAGTGGATCCGGACAAAGTCAAGGCGATCAAAGAGCTTCCCCCGCCGTCAACGGTTCGAGAGGTACGCAGCTTCTTGGGGCGACTGAACTACATTGCGCACTTCATTGCAAACCTGACGGATAAGTGTCAACCACTCTTTCGCTTGCTCCGCAAGAATGCAGCGATGGAGTGGGACCACGAGTGTCAGAAGGCCTTTGACACCATCAAGGCCTACCTAATTCAGCCGCCGATATTGGTACCACCCGTGCCAAATCGGCCCCTCATTCTATACATCACGGTGCGCCGGCAATCCTTGGGGTGCATGCTAGGGCAAGAAGACGAGTCGACACGCACGGAAAGGGCGATATATTACTTGAGCAAGAAGTTCACCGAAGGGGAATCCAATTATCCGGAGATTGAGAAAATGTGTGCTGCGTTAGTGTGGGTCATGCAGAGGCTTCGACAGTATACGCTCTATCACACAATTCGCTTGCTGTCAAAAGCGGACCCCTACGATATTTGCTCGATAGCCCCTCCTCCATGAGGAACATCGCAAAATGGCACTGCCAATTGATGGAATACGACATCGAGTACGTGCCCCGCACGTCTATCAAGGGGCAAGCGATTGCCGACCACCTAGCAGAGTTCCCGATCGACAACGACACGCCGATTAACACGAACTTCCCGGATGAAGGGATCCTCCAGGTAGATGAAGAGAAGAAGGAGCCAACATGGAAGATGTACTTCGACGGAGCTGTCAATTCCGTAGGATCAGGAGTTGGGGCAGTCTTGATATCCCCGGACGGGCGTCATTATCCAGTCGCTGCGAAGGTGGGTTTCTCCTATACCAATAATGTGGCCAAGTACGAGGCGTGCATCCTAGGTTTGCAAGCGGCGATCGATTTCAAGGTGAAGGAGTTAGAGTTATTCGGCGACTCCATGCTCATGATCTTCCAAACACTGGGGCAATGGAAGACAAAGGACGCGAAGTTAGTCCCGTACCATGAGTACCTTGAGGAATTGGCGAAGAGTTTTGAGAAGATCTCATTCACCTACACTCCACGCGCGAAGAATCAGTTCGCGGACGCACTTGCAACACTCGCGTCCATGGCAAGCATCTCAGAGGGGAACATCATCGAACCTCTCGAAATCGAAGTGGCCAAAGGCCCGGCCCACTGCAACGCGATTGAAGCGTCCGAAGC
The DNA here is from genome assembly GCF_007655135.1 of Punica granatum. Classification (NCBI taxonomy): domain Eukaryota; kingdom Viridiplantae; phylum Streptophyta; class Magnoliopsida; order Myrtales; family Lythraceae; genus Punica; species Punica granatum. The sequence continues at coordinate 14,159,762 of NC_045133.1, forward strand.
GAAGCCGTGGTACGAAGACATCAGGAACTTTCTACAAACGGGCCAATATCCCCCGTTCGCCGATCGCTGCGATTGAAAGACGCTTAGACGCCTTGTGATGCACTACTTTCTGAGCGGTGAGATACTGTACCGCCGTTCCTTTGATTCCACGCTCCTTCGATCCATCGACGAACGCGAATCGCGACGTCTTATGGAGGAAGTGCACGGAGGAAATTGTGGACCCCATATGAATGGCCTCATGCTCGCTAAAAAGATTATGCGCTTAGGCTATTATTGGTCCACCATAGAGACTACTTGTGTAAAGCATGTCCGGCATTGCCACCGATGCCAAATTTATGCCAATCAGATTAAGGCGCCGCCCAATGAACTACGCCCTATGACAGCCCCGTGGCCTTTCTCAATGTGGGAGATGGACGTGATTGGCCCGATCAACCCCAAAGCGTCTAACGGACACATGTTTATCCTGGTGGCAATCAATTACTTCACCAAATGGATCGAGGCCATCACTCTCACATCAGTCATCGCAAAAGCCATGGCCCGTTTTCTCAGACGTGACGCCATTGCCCGGTACGGGGTCCCTGCGACAATTATCACGGACAACGCCAAGAACCCGAACAACAAGGTCATCGACGAGCTATGTGCACAATTCAAAATTCGACATCGCAACTCCACCCCATACCGTCCCCAAATGAACGGTGCGGTGGAGGCGGCAAATAAGAACATCAAGAAGATCATCGAAAAAATGACGGTGAACTACAAAGATTGGCACGAGATGCTCCCCTATGCACTCTTGACGTACCAAACATCCATACGGACTTCAACCGAGGCAACCCCGTACTCCCTGGTCTATGGCATGGAGGCAGTCCTCCCAATTGAGGTCGAGATCCCTTCCATGAGGATCCTTGCCGAGGCCGAACTTGCAGAAGCGGAGTGGGCGAAACAACGATACGAACAGTTAAACCTCGTTGATGAGAAAAGGTTGAAGGCACTTGCCACGGACAGTGCTACCAACAGAGGATGGCTCGAGCATTCAACGCCAAGGTCCGTCATCAAGAGTTCAGTCCCGGTGACCTTGTCTTGAGAAAGGTCTTACATGTCGCACCGATTCTCGAGGGAAGTTCTCGTAAAAATACGACAGTCCCTTCATCGTCAAAGAGACGTTCTCCGGGGGAGCAGTCATTTTGAGCGATATGGACGGCACTGAAAATGTACTTCCCGTCAACGCTGATGCCATCAAGAAGTATTATCCGTGACGACTTGTGTTTACTTTTCGTTTGCCGGGCCTCGCGCCCGTTTCATTGTAAGACATTTCCGTTCACATGCACGAGTGCCAACTCCCGCCATTTGTCCAATGTAAAACCTTCTTGAGAGAAAAAAAATAAATCTCCCGCTAAGTCGAAAACCTCCTCGAGGCGGCCTAGGCAAAAGCTAGGGAACGAGTAGCACGACTTAAAATCCCGCAAAGGGGAGTCGTGGCAAAAGGAGAGCACAAATCAATTCCTCGTTAGGCTGAAAACCCGCAAAGGGCGGTCTAGGCAAAAGTTAGAGGAACTGAGAGGTGCGATTGGACCCAAACATGGGTGATCGTAGCAAAAGGTGAGCATTCATGTGAGAAAAATCAAATAAAATACCCCGCTAGGTTATCACGCATCTCGCAGCCTAGGCAAAAGTTAGGGGACAATGTCGGCTCGACCACAAAAGAAAGGCAACACTTCTCCATGAAGTTGCACTGAGTAGTGGTTCGGCATCCTCCAACGCAAGCAAACTCTCTTCAACTCTCCAGGCTCGAGACTCGCCCCGGAATGGGGCCGAATCGACGTATCCTTGATTTGGAGGATCCCATAAGATCCCTTCCTTTACCTCTATGCACATATTCTGCGGGTTACCCATCTCAGAAAAAGCCATTCTCCGACAGGGACGCGGCCGCCCTTCAAATGACCACCAATATCATGCCCCCGATACATCTTTACATAGATTCCTTGTACGCGTCGTAGTCTCAACGATTTTGTGCGGCTGACATCCCTTGTAGGCTTTTTCTTTTCTAAGTGCAGGCACGATCGTGAACCCCAAAGGATGCTCCCCGCCGACGGATTCATGTCTGCCTCGCGCGACGGGCCGTGCTCTCGATACGCCGGGAGCCGTCGAGGGATGCGCCACACCGCCCAAACCGACGATATTCAAAGAAGGACAAATGATAGAACATCATCATCAATCACTGCGCATGAGGCGGTCCAGACTCGCATGCCAAGCAAGCCGTATCACACAGCGCTTTGCGCAAATTCCCAGTCTAAATCCCCATTCGGGTCCATCCCGATCATTCGGGTCTATCCCGGTCTCATTTGGGTCCATCCCAGTCATTCGGGTTTATGGGCCCGTGCAGTGCAAGAAAGTAAAGACACGGGTTTATGGGCTCGTGCAGTGCGAGAAAGTAAAGACACGGGTTTATGGGCCTGTGCAGTGTAGGAAAAGTAAAAACACGGGCTTATGGGCCTGTGCGGTGCAGGGAAAGTAAAGACACGAGTTTTCGGCCCACCGGCTTCCTACACGAGAATCCCCGACTAAAGCTCGGGTTACTATTCATCACTCGACAATCAGAGGCGAACATGCGGGCACTGAGACATGAATTACAGGAGAAAAGCAGGGTGCACTAGAAAGGCAGAGGAGAGCCGTCAGAAGAACAGACAAACAAGGAACCCCGAAAACAGCGGAGCCTGCACTGTGGCACTGTTCATCACCAAATCACCGAAGCCTCGAAAGGTGCCCAATATGGGACTCTAAAAATCCCTCCCGGTGCCAAAGTGACCAATGACGCATCCGGGCTCATTTCGGAGGTGTCCTACTTAGGCCGGGGCGTATCCCAAACTCTCACAGACGTCTTTTTTGACGGGGCTCCGGGAGGCCCCAACCCACTGACAAGTAAACGGCACCCCAAAACGGGCCTACAGGCACCCAGGGACCACCGGGGTCGGGGAACAAGCTTCAGATGACCTTTCGGAACTCTACAGGGTTTCTCGAGGGACGTTTCAATGGTAGCGAACGCCTCCCGGTGAATCTTCGGGGCACATTCACAGAAAACAGAGATCACAGCGATCCCCGAACACCTCAAGACATTCGGGAAACACTGAAAAAGCCCCGGTCACAAGTCCTTAGGTCTCCCCCGAGGCAACGGTCTTCGGTCGGGGACGACGAGCCAACGATCCCCCGCGAGGCAAAAGGATCATCGAAATGAACATTAAGATGCACAAAGAGCAATCGAAGACCGGGGGCACTCAACTCCACTCTGAATGTCCGAACAGGGCAAAACCGACTCTCAAGGCCCCGAGCCACCCGAACATTCGTTCACATGAGATATGGCGATATTGGGTTCACTCAAATCCTCTTCGTGCAAGCGTTCCAAATCCATTAATTAATTGGACATCGGAGATCGGATGTGCGTTCAATCAAGTCTCGAGCTTTTCTCGGCTTTTCTCTTATTCGAATGGGACCCACAGCTCAGCCAAGCCAAGCCACCAAGCCGCGGCTCAACCCCAAGCCACGGCTCAATCCCTCAAGCCGCGGCTCAGCCGCAATTAGCCACGGCTAATTCCCCATGGCCGGCGGCTCAAAGCTCCCCCACCACAAATTCAAATTTCTCTTACACATCCATTACTTCCTATCATCCATCCATCACCCCCATCACGTCTCCTTTGCTTTCCCCACACTCAACATGACCCAAACCCCATCCTAATCTCCCTCCAATTTTCGGCAGCCCCCTATTAGCCTCAAAACCGTGATTAACTTCACTTAACCGAACCATTAGAGCCTCCTATAAGTTCACATTCATCATTAGGCTTAATCACTTCTTCCACTTCACTCTCTCTCAAGCCAATCTCTCTCCAAAAACCTCTCAAACTCCAGCCACCTCCTTATTTCCGTCCAGCATTTGCTAAGGCCGAAACCGGCCAAAATCACCGGAAAACCACCCGGTATTTCGGTAACCACCTGACTCGACTTAAACCAAAAATCATTAAACTCCCTAGCCTACATATTTCCCACCCCCTAAGTCCATTTCCGGGCTTAGTTTTTCCATTTGAAGCCTCCATCATCGTGTTCTGCCCGCACGAAGAATCGGGTCCCGAGACCGTTACCGAGTGCACACCGGACCTCCACGCATGTCGTTTCGCCCCATGACCTTGGCGAGTCGTGCCATCACGTTCAAAGGGTTCCTCACAACCCTCACCCTCTCCCGTGAAGAGGAGGCCACGATCCGAGGGCCGATCCACCGTGCACAACCACCGTTTCATCGTTTTCTTCCTTACCGAGCTCCTTGTGTTTTTACCGAACTTTCTCTCACTATTTCGGGCTTGTCTAGGGCTTGGCACGTTCGGGACTACCCATGAACGTCTAGATCCGTCCCTTAGGAGTCCAACGAGCCCGATCTTGCATCGTGCCGTGGCCGGAGCTAGCGTGCCGACCCCGTTCTTCCCGAGTTGCCGCGGCTGCCACCTCCCGGGTCCCTTGACCCGTTGCTTCTAGCTGAGTCTTGCGACTCTCAAGACCGCGTCCCCGACTCTTTTCCTCGCACATCGAGGCTAGGTAACATCTCTTTACAACTTAGGGAAGCTAGGATATTCGATTCTTGCTTGTATGAAACGTTTATATGGTTAAAATAATCGAGAAGCATGAAAGGTGGCGTTTTTTTTTTCGGATCTAAATCCCATGCAAACCATGCATCGTCATGTGTTATTATCACATCCGTACGTCGTATTAATATGCATGCATAACGTGAGAAGGACCGGATCCGAGAGGAGGAGATCATCATAAACTCGAGGAGGCCATAGAGCCTCTCGGCCGAGCCTCATGAAGGAGGGCCGTGAGCCTCTTCGGCCCCCTAGGGTCCATGACCCTCTCCTCCTCCCGGATTAGGCCACCTCTACGTCGGGAAGTCTCTAACCGCGGCTAAGACATGATTAAATGAGGGGAATGGCTCGGAATCTAGGAAGGAGAGCCCTTGGAGGGTTCGGCCATGCCGAGAAACCCACGGCCACCTCCTTACAATAGGGGTCGTGAGGCTCCTTGGCCTATCCGAAGCCTTAGGGCACCCTTTTCCTTGATACCGTGCGATTCCCGTGTATTATTTTTAGGTTTATCATGAAATGAGCTAATATTGTTTGTTGATTCCGTGAATATAATGTTTTGAATGTCTCACGTACTTATTTGTGTAAATCGTGATCGTGTTGGCGCCGATCTAGTGAAATATGTGTTGTTCTCACATACATGTTGTTTGATGTATGCAAGGGGCGGTTAGGAACAACGTGAAAGACCCATCGAAACTCGAACCGGGTCAAGGAATATTCGGCCGATCACCCTTGAGAGGTGCCCGAATCATCCGTGACCTCTTTGGGGTCTCGGTTGGTCTCTCCGTCTTTCCGAGGTCGATCCTTGGAATTACTCGAAATTGCATTCCCTTTTAATCGTCGTCTACGCGTTTATTACTTATTAGACATGTTATATCCAGATTTCACCCGTCGAAACCGTAACCGCGACATGAAATAATAAATATCGAAGAATCTCACAAACGGGATAAACGGGACGTGCCATTCAACTAAGTAAATCACTTGGACTAAATAATTAGGTGAATTGGTTATTAATTAGTAAACGCATCGATGGCTCACGGAATGGCAAAAATGCTCTTTTCTTTAAAAGCACATGATTTCAAAATACCGAGACACGTAACACGAATAGAATTGACGTCTAACGAGTACTCGCATGCTATGACTCGAGTCCGGGCCCGATTTGAGGTGGCTCGAGTCAAGGCACGCGAGTCCTCCTTAGACTTCTTCGTGTGACGCGATCTTCAATTTGTACACGAACATCAAAAATTTCATTACCCAATGGCATAATCGTCATTCATTGATTCACCGATACCTTAGGCGTCAGGGAGTTGGAAACACCTCGATCTACGAATGAAAAAGGGCTACCCGTTCTGGTGCGAGTTTCATTCGCATGGCCCATTTCGTTCACTTTCGGTGTTTCTATCTTCCTATCGTAGATTCGGTGGTGAACATTTTACTTCTGTTACAAAACATGAAGAATCGGATTAATCGTGCATTCGACTTAAGCAAACATTAGATAATGGATAGGTGGAATGCTAGATTCCAATTTAGAGTCAAAATACGAGTTTGGCTAATTCGGTGAAACCGTAGTGACACCTAACTGAATAAGAGTTCTAAAACAAGTTCACACACATAATTGGCTTAGAACCATATTCTAGCCCGCCATCTATGTTTGCCTAGGTTAGATACTTTGTTTGTTACTCAACCCCGGTTAATAACTAATTAAATCACGTACACTCGACTTAATACACCACTTGTCTGTATTCACCGATACTTGTCAGTTATTATCTGTTTTTCGTCAGTTTTATCATTTTTCTTCTGTTTTCCATTTTTTTTTGCTGATTTGTTGCGGTTCGGGTCCGAGCCCATAGGTTACGTGTTGCACAAGGTCCAACGCCCCAAATCACCGAACACGAGGTCCAACGCCTCCTAACTCATTGAGCGCGCGCAACTCGAGTGCGGAATGGGATCTAGCCTCGAGTCACCATCACACTCCAAATATGGCCTATGTGGAAGGCAATTTGGATTGGATGTGTGAAACGTGTTTAGATATCACCCGGGAACTCGATCAGTCCAACGGTTACAGTGGGAACCAATCGGTTCTCCTATAAACCGTCGGTTCGATTGGACCCGACCCCCAGCTCCTTGAGCCCGCGTTGCCTTAATTATTTATTGGTCATTCAAAACACACGGAGAGCCGGAGCGGAATATTGGCCCAATGCAAACCGATCGGGGTCCATTTACTTTATTCAGTTGTATTATGTAATTATTCGAGTGTAGATTGTGAGGATCTTATTTGTACATCCATTCATTCATTTGTAAGGATCCCCGATCGACAAGCGAGAGGTTCGAGTGTTGAACCGGCCAAGTTGGCCTATTAATGCCTAGAGATGAGTAAGCCCGAATACTCGCGGTTTCGATTCACGCAGGGAGTCGACCGCCGTGGTTTGACAAACTGTAAACGTTAGGATAGTGAACCGATTCCTCGACACACGAGACTACTCATCTTTTGGGTTCTTGGCCCAATTTGATCAATTCATCGACTTTACGGTGTCAAAATGGGCAAGTCAAATGCAACCCTAAATCACGCGGTAAATAAACAAAACGGAAAGCCAAGCAAACTAGAGTATCGAAAGGGCGTGCGGGATATAGGCCCGCACGTAATAGAACCCCCGAATTCGGAATTTCCGGTTCCGTATGACCATTGCCTTAATATTTAGGTGTACCCGTACCCCTAGACCCGGGCGACTCAACGGCCCTCGACCTACGGGTCGTAAACAGTAAGTGGCGACTCCTTCTCACGTGCGTCCGTCGCGCGTCCCCGGGAAGGTGGACTCTCCCAAGCCGCGTTGCATGGGCTTTACGCATGCGTGCCCCGACGAGATGAAATTCGGGTGCGCACAGGTAGCACTGTCCATGGCATAGCGCCCTCAGTCTCTTTTCATCAATGAAGTTTAACTGTTCGTAACGCTGTTTTGCCCATTCTGCTTCTTTAAGTTCGGCTTCGGCAAGAATCCTCATGGAAGGGATTTCAACCTCGATTGGGAGGACTGCTTCCATGCCGTAGACCAAGGAATATGGGGTTGCCCCCGTGGAAGTCCGGATTGACGTTCGGTATGCCAAGAGAGCGTAAGGGAGCATTTCGTGCCAGTCCTTGTAATTCACGGTCATTTTCTCAATGATCTTCTTGATGTTCTTGTTCACAGCTTCCACCGCACCGTTCATTTGTGGACGGTATGGGGTGGAATTGCGATGCTGGATCTTGAATTGGGCATAGAGCTCGTCGATGACTTTGTTGTTCAAATTCTTGGCATTATCCGTGATGATCATCGTCGGGACTCCATACCGGGCAATGACATCACGTTTGAGAAAACGGGCCACGGCTTTTACAGTGACCGACGCTAGAGTGATAGCCTCGATCCATTTGGTGAAGTAATCAATTGCCACCAAGATAAACATATGTCCGTTAGACGCTTTGGGGTTGATCGGGCCAATAACATCCATTCCCCACATTGAAAAAGGCCATGGTGCCGTCATGTGGCGTAGTTCATTGGGCGGCGCTTTGATCTGATCGGCGTAGACCTGACATTGGTGGCAATGTCTGACATGCTTCACACAATTAGTCTCCATGGTGGACCAATAGTAGCCTAGGCACATAATCTTCTTAGCGAGCATGAGACCATTCATATGGGGTGCACAATTTCCCCTGTGCACTTCCTCCATGAGACGTCGTGATTCGTGTTCCTCGATGCATTGGAGGAGCGTGGAGTCAAAGGAACGGCGGTACAATATCTCACTGCTCAAAAAATAGTGTATCGCGAGGCGCCTGAGCGTCTTTCGATCACGGCGGTCGGTGAAAGGAGGGTATTGGCCGGTTCGTAAGAAATTCTTAATGTCTTCGTACCACGGCTTTGCCTCGGACACTTCGATTGCGTTGCAGTGTGCCGGTCCTTTGGCTATCTCAATCTTGAGGGGCTCGATAAGGTTTTCCTTTGTGATGCTCACCATGGAAGCGAGGGTCACGAGCGCATCTGCGAACTGATTATTCATGCGCGGGGTGTAGGTGAACGAGATGTCTTCGAAGTTCTCAGCTAACCTCTCGAGGTACTCGTGGTATGGCACTAACTTCGCATCTTTTGTCTTCCATTGTCCCAATGTTTGGAAGATTGTGAGCATAGAGTCGCCGAATACTTCTAGCTCTTTTACCTTGAAGTCGATTGCCGCTTGTAGGCCAAGGATGCATGCCTTGTATTCGGCCACGTTATTGGTGCACGGGAAGTCGATCTTTGCCGCCACTGGGTAATAGCGTCCGTCCGGGGATATTACCACTGCGCAGATGTCGGACCCCGTGGAGTTGACGGCACCGTCAAAGTACATCTTCCACTCCGGTTTCTCTTCTTCATCATCTACTTGGAGAATTCCATCGTCCGGGAAGTCGGGATTGATCGACGTGCTATCCTCAATTGGGAATTCTGCCAAATATCCACGATCGCCTACCCTTTAACCGAGGTACGGGACACGTATTCAATGTCGTATTTCGTTAATTGACAACGCCACTTGGCGATGTTCCGCATGGAGGATGGGCTACCAAGCAAATACTTCAAGGGGTCCATCTTTGACAGCAAACGAATTCAGTGATAGAGAGTGTATTGTCAGAGTCTTTGCATGACCCACACCAATGCACAACACATTTTCTCAATTTCCGGATAATTGGATTCTCCATTAGTGAACTTTTTGCTCAGATAGTAGATTGCGTGCTCCGTGTGTGAAGATTCCTCCTCCTGCCCTAACATGCACCCCAATGATTGTCAACGCACCGTTAGGTGGAGTACGAGGGGGTGGCCTGGTGTAGGCGGAACCAATACAGGCGGTTGAACTAGATATACCTTGATGGTGTCAAAGGCTTTCTGACATTCTTCGTTCCATTCGATTGCTGCGTTTTTGCGGAGCAGGCGAAAGAGTGGTTGGCATTTGTCTGTCAGGTTTGCAATGAATCGTGCGATATAGTTCAATCGCCCCAAGAAGCCTCGTACTTCACGAACCAATGATGGTGGAGGGAGCTCCCTAATGGCCTTGACTTTTTCCGGGTCAACTTCGATGCCGCGTTCACTGAGCACAAACCCCAACAACTTCCCCGACCTGGCGCCGAATGTGCACTTCGTCGGGTTGAGCCGAAGCTTATATTTTTTTAGGCGATTGAAGAGGCGCTCTAAGTTGACAAGGTGATTTTCTCCTTCTCTTGACTTGGCGATCATGTCATCGACGTAGACCTCTATTTCCTTGTGCATCATGTCGTGGAACAACATGACCATGGCCCTCTGATAGGTTGCCCCGACGTTCTTGAGGCCGAAAGGCATGACTCGATAACAGAAGGTTCCCCACATTGTCGTGAATGTCGTCTTGATCTTGTCTTCCTCGGCCATCCGGATTTGGTTATATCCAGAGAAGCCGTCCATAAAGGAGAATTGAGTATGGCGCGCAGTGTTGTCGACCAAAACGTCAATGTGAGGTAACGGAAAGTTGTCTTTGGGACTGGCTTTGTTGAGGTCTCGGTAATCGACGCAAACTCGGACCCTTCCGTCTTTCTTCTCCACCGGTACAATATTTGCCACCCATTCAGAATAGTTACAGACTTCGAGGAAGCCTGCGTTGATCTGCTTGAGAACCTCCTCTTTGATACGGAGAAGGAGGCTCGTTCGTTGCCGTCGCAACTGCTGTCGTTTGGGTGGGAACTTTTCTGTGTCGAGTGGGAGGAAGTGCTTGACTATCGATGGATCTAGGCCCGGCATGTCGGCGTAGGACCAAGCGAAAACTTCTTGGTATCTTGTCAGGAAATCGACCATTCGGGCTCGTTGCGTTAAGTCGAGGCCGGTACCAATCTTTAAGATACGAGGCTCATCTTTGGTGCCCACATTAATCTCTTTCGTTGGCTCGAGTGAAGTGAGCTGGCGATCCTCGAGGCGGAGCAAACTCTCTTCCATCTTGGGCACTTGACTGTCTTCGTCGGGCCCTTCCCCGAAGTATATGGGTCCAAGCTCTCCGAGACACTCTTCGGGTGGGTTCGAATTGACGTGTCGATAATTTGGATTCCAGTGGAGCCTGGAAAATTGAAAAAAATAGTTTCAGAAAATTTAGGACGCTGTGAACGAGAGAGTAGGGAAAGAAGATAAAACACGCAGGAATAAAAAAATGAATGTAGGGATTTCATTGATAGCATGAATCGTGAAACCATAACAGAGATCCCTCATCCGTCGTGTGGCCTATGGCTACACCGACACGCGGGAAACTTCTTATACACAGATAAGTCTTACACATCGGCGATCACAGCTGAATAGCGCGGGACTGAGGTCCAGTTGTTAAGCTCCTCATTTTCCTACGCCGGGCGGATGTGAACCCCTGAAGGACTCCTCGGTGACGGCATGCACGGTTGGCAAAGTGTTAGACGTGTCATTGAGGTCCGAGGAAGGGCCGTCAAGGGTGCTCCCGATGATGAGTGGACGTCCGGGAAAGAAGTGAGACAGCGGGGGAACTTGCACTCCCTTGTTGAGCCTCCAGTAGTGCATGGCGAGGCGTTGGAGATGGTTGCCCCTGTGGGCGTCAATGATTTCATGGAAGGAGGGGCGAAAGCCGAGTCCCCTCATATGCTTGTATTCCTCAACCTCAATGGGGCGATTGATCCCTTGCCCGCGCGCCCCAAGGCCGGTGCCGGGGATGTAGTTATGGCGCAAGAGAACTTTCCCTATCATGCGGTCGGCATGGGATGGTCTGATCTCTCCGTAGTCCCGAATGACGGAGATGGTCTCGAAGGAGTAGAAGGGCAGGTTTTCGTCGTTTCCGACGCTGATGTAAGGGACTGCCGTCTCTTTATAGATGGCGTAGTCTTCCTCCCCTTTGACCGTGATAATCCTCTCTTCGACGACGAATTTCAGCTTCTGATGTAGAGAGGAGGGAATGGCACCGGCCGAGTGGATCCAAGGCCTCCCGAGCAGTAGGCTGAAGGCGTTCAGGATATCCAGTACTTGGAATGTGACGCTAAAAGAGCATGGGCCAACGTCTATGAGGAGGTCGATTTCCCCGTTCACCTCCCTCCGCGAGCCGCTGAAGGCTTGGACCGCTGTCTTGCTAGGGCGGACGCGATTGAGATCTACGTTCATCTGCTTTAAAGTAGTCACCGGGCATACGTTGAGCGCGGAGCCGTTGTCAATCATGACTCGGCCAACGATATGGTTGTTGCATTTGCAGACGATGTGCAATGCCCGGGAATGCACACACCCTTCAGAGGGGAGCTCGTCAGCCGAAAACGAGATCGTATTGGAGAAGATGGAGTTGATGGTTTCCTCTATCCGGTCTGGAGATGTCCCCTTAGGAACTTGTGCAGTCGTTAGGACCCGCAGGAGGGCTTCCCTATGTGGTTCCGAGCTGAGGAGGAAGGCGAGCAATGATATATGGGCCGGAGATTTGGCCATCTGTTCCACCACCTTATACTCGCTTGCCTTAATGATCTTCATGAAGGCTTCAGCCTCTTCTTCGGTCACTTTCTTGGGTGGAGTAGGCGGGGCTTCAGGTATGGCCTCAACTCCTATTACGGGTGCCTTCCCTTTGTCTGCGGCTGCCGGGCTCTCATATAGCCGTCTCGAGCGTGTTATGCCCATGACACTAAATTGTTGCTCGAGGCTTCCGAGCCCTCCCTCATAGGTCCAGGGGACCTTGTCGTCCGAGTATGGTTCTCGGGCGAGAATATTTATGACGAACGGGGCAAGGGATGCGTCAATCCCGGCGAACCCAACTGCAGTTCCTGCGGGGACGTACTCAATCACGAAGGGGGAGGGGCAGCCTTGCTCGCTTTCGCCCTCCCCTAATGCGCATATGCTGATCATGTTGACGGAGGACCCCCGAGCCGGTCCATGGTCGGGGAGGGGATTAGCTTGTACGTTCGAAGATCTTACAGCATTGAACACGAGCTCTTTTGCGTCGATCATCTCTTGGATCCTCTCCCGTAGCTTCCAGCAATTATTCAAGATGTGCCCCGGCACGCCTTGATGATATTCACACTGCTTGCTTTGATCTTGGATGGTTGGATCGAAGTTCGGGCCGGGCGCTATTGTCCCGATCTTGTCGCGAATTTGCTGGTAAATGTGGGAAAACGGGACCGGCAGGGACGGGTATTGCCTGCGGGGTCGCGGTTGTGCCGCACCGCCCTGTTGACCTTGCGGGGGTGGGACTCGTTGTGTTGGCTGAGAAACCCTCGGAGTCGGGGGTTGGTATTGAGGGGCTTGGGGTGGAGTAAGGGTATAGTGGTGGACAACGGGCGACGACACCGTAAGTGGGGGTGGAGGTGGTAGTGCAGAATAGTAGATCGGTTGGGTAGGGGGTTGAGGCCGATATTGCGGAGCATAGGTGGGGACCACTGGGGGTGCAGACGTGACGTTCATCGAGTACTATTGGGGCATTGGATGTGCCGAATTGACGGCGTTAACTGAAACCTCCTTCCCTTTCCTTCTGTTGGAAGACGTCGTCGTCGCAGGGGCCTTCTTCGAGGGTTCTTCTCCTTTACCGGTGGGGCCTTCCATCCTACTAAGCTTAATGCCCAAATCAAGCTTTTTACCAGCCTCGATGAGATCGGAGAATGAAGAGGTGTGGGCCAACAAGTGCAAATAGTACACTCCTCTCAGGGTGGAATGGAATAACTGGATCTATTGTACTTCGATGATTGGAGGGATGTGCTTTGCTGCTTGGGCACGCCATTTAGTAGCGTATTCCTCGAATCTTTGGCCGTGCGCCATCTCCTTCATGCTCAATTCCAAGAGGGTCGGTGGAGTTTCTGCACAGTATTGGTACTGTGACATGAATCAATCGAGAGCGGATCCCGACAGGCTATCTTGGAATGAGTGGATGACGAATTCCTCGTAATCCCAATACTGTAGCATCTTCCCTCGGTAATGACGGAGATGGTACCGCGGATCCGTTGTGCCTTCGTAGGTTCTGAACTCCGGGATCTTGACCTTCGAGGGTAACCTCATGCCCAGGAATAGACTACAGTCGCCGTAGCGCACGTTGGGTCGAGCCTCACTTGCCTGTAAGACCCATATCGTTTCTTCCATCCTCTTGAGCCTTCGCTCTTGCTCGGTGTCAGCCTAGATGATAAAGGGTGTCGGTGAGGCGAACTGGGCCGCGTGAGTCGGCGTGCCTGGTTCGAGGAAAGAGTGTCTATGGGCGGCGGTGCTTGGTAGGGGAAGTTGGTGTGAGGTTGTAGAGGTGGGTAGGAGGGAAGATCTGCGGCTTGAGGGTGAGTCGGAGCAAGTGCGCTTGGCGCTGGAAAAACCATCGGCGGAGGGACGGTATATGCTGCAGCTGGGGCCAGCATGGAAACTGGTGGCGGCGCAGATAGGACCTGGTCCGAAGTGAGGAACGCCGCCGGTGGAAGAGGGATGGCTGTGGGGGCCGGTGGTGGTGGCTAAGGAATGGTAAATGGGTGAGCCGCGGCCGTGTGCATCGTTGGTGGTGCGGGAACATCAGTGTTTTCCGGAACTTGAGTAGGCGGAATCCAAGATGTCGGGTCGGCCGTGGGTCCTTGTCCCAAAGGTGGTGTGGAGCTTGAGGATCCGCGGTTCGGTCTTCTGAGTAGGGCAAACAACTCCGCCATGTTGGTGGTCATGCTCGCAGCTAATTGATTGACTGTGGCCTCGAGTGCTACGATGCGAGCATGGTCGTCGGAGGTGGACGACGTTAGTGAGACTCGTTGGAGGGGCACCCCTGAAGACGTCGGGGGCGGGAAGGGGCGCCTGAATACGCCGGAAGTACGCCCGCGGGAGTCGGAGGTGGTGGAGCATACGTCGGGGGCGGTTGAGAATGTGCCGGGGCCGGTGGATTAACTTCCTCGGAGATATCGACGCGATCCTCTTCCGCCATCCTGACACGTTGACGAGTTGGGTATCGATGTGACGCCAGTTGCGATCACCTAAATTCGAAGAATGTGTAAGGGCAACGTCGACATTTTGAAATGATAAGTACGGAATAAATAAAGGGACAAGATGTATGAGATGCATGAGTTTTCAAAATGCTAATGTTATTACGTTGGTTTGACCCGAGTTCCATAGTTTTACAAAATACAATACGCGAAAGAAAAAGAACATAAACATAAGCCGACATCCCTTTGCGCTCGGTGGCCGGTCGAGAGCGGCGTAGGTCCAAGTGGGGGCAAAATGAGTGTGTCCGCTAATCCTAAGGATGGGGGATCCTGCGTGCCCTTACCTGCACTCGGTCCAACGTCGCGCTCAGGCGGGCCATCTCCCTGTCTAAGTGTGCGACTCGAGCACGTGCTCGAGCCAACTCCGTCTGAAGCTCCTTGTAGTCCGCGACCTCCGCACGAGAGTCAGCAAGCTCGCAACGGAGTCTATCTCGTTCCTCCCTGATGGCCCGTAGCTCTGCGCGCATTGCCGCTTAGGTGGAGCTTTTGGCTTCGAGAGCGGGGGTAGGCGTAACTCGGGGAGTCGGGGTGGTCTGGGACCGTTGCGGAGACGTAGATCCCTGTGAATAGAACTGAGCCATGTATGCTGACGTGGCGGAAAGTGCTCGCTCTTCGTCGGAGGGATGTTTGGGGAAGTAAAGACGCTGTATGGTGCTAGCGTCCCGTTGACGATGGATCTCTCGGATCTGCAGGAATCTTGCGAGGACCGTGGATGTGGAGTCGGCCCACTGGATGCGGTATGGTAGGCAGTCCGCCTCGGTGAGAATGTCCTGTAGGCCGCCGAGTTGTTTGATTACCCGACCGGGGAATATGAGCGTGCTCCCCAAGTGGCTAAGGAGAGGGACTCCCACTATTCCGGGACACCCTGTGATCAGGGGACCGCCGAGATTCCAGCGAGCGATCCATAGGAACCGCGCGGGTGTCAACTCGTGCCAAAAGTGCCTCCATTCCGAAAAGCTGTGCTCGGGAGGTGGGATGACCGGTACCAAGCACTCGATCAGTGAACGCTCGTCCGCAATGTAGGAGAAAGGATGTGATGAGCAAAAGGGGCGGACATGCGTGAGGAGCCAAATTTGTAGTAGGTGCGGAGATCCTCTTATCCTGCCGCGTCGAACCTCTCTAACATAGTCTAGAGACCGAACGGTCTCGGCTAATAAAGCCTCCACATAACTATGGCCTCCCACCGCTTGGAGGACGACTTGGCCTATGGCCCCGTCAATGAGGTTCGGCGAGTACGGAAACAGGAGGGTGCCAAAGATCAAGAGCAGGAACCCGTGACACGCGTCGCGCTGGTAGGACGCCGTCGAAGGTGTCAACGCACGGAGAAGCGTCCAGTCGGAGAGCCATGCGATCCTGATGCCGTGATCCCATCCTTGATGAAGCACTTGGTGGACATCTTGGGTGGGTATGCCAAGAAGGTTGGAGAGTTGACTCCGAATTACCGCGACCGGGTTAGGCACAAAGATGCCTTGGGTTGTGGGCGTGGGCCTCTGGATGAGCGCCGTGTACTCTTCGATTGTGGGTGCCAATTCTGTCCCCTGAAAGTTGAACACTGCATGCTCGGGGTCCCAAAACTCGATGGCGGTCCTCAAGAAGATCCAATCTACCGGAGTTTCCGTGAACATAACCATGTCTCCGATAATGCCTTGAATGAAGGCGCGATCCACCGGGCGGAGAGTCCTCCAAATGCGCATGATCTCTTGCCTAGGCGGTGTGATTGCTTTGAGCCTGAGATCGGGAGCCGGGCGGTCCATCCTTACCTAAATGGAGGAGATGTCGACTTAACGGCTTAGGGATCAAACCAATGCAATGTCCTAAGTTGTTTTTGAAAATAATGCATGCAGTGCGGCAAGATAAACTATAATCATGTTTTTTACAGTATACATCACTCTTTTTCACAGAAAAACAACAAAAAGCCCGTCTTAAAGGAAAACTACGGGCCGACTCAGTGACTCGACTTTGGGGTCGGTTGACGGCATGGAGGCAGAGATTGGTCCAGCATGGCGGTCCCTGTGTATGCATGGCTTCCGGTACTACTGGGAGAACCGCTAACTAGGGGTGGGGGCTCCCGATACAAGGGTGTGAATTCCTTGAAATCGAGCGAGGATCATTGGGGGCCAGTTCGGTGGCATAGCTGACTCGATCCGTTCCCTTACTCAAAATCTCTGACTAACCTAGCTTCCTCTTTTGGCGTCCGTGGGATTTCGGACGAGGTACCTAAGAACCCGCTAGAATGATGCGATGCAAATGCGTAAAGTAAATGCAAGAAATAAATGTGCCTAAAAATAAATGTACGGAAAGCAATAAATAAACATGCAAGCAAGCAAACGGAATCGAGCCCGAACCCTCTACATGTCCCCAGTGGAGTCGCCAAGCTGTGCGCACCCGAATTTCATCTCGTCGGGGCACGCATGCGCGACACCTATGCAACGCGGCTTGGAAGTGTCCACCTTCCTGGAGACATGCAACGGACGCGCGTGAGAAGGAGTCACCACTTGCCATTTTACGACCCGAAGGTCGAGGGCCGGCAAGTTACCTGGGTCTAGGGGTACAGGGTACACCTAAATGCTAAGGCAATGGTCATACGGAACCGAAAATTCCAAATTCGAGGGTTCGATTACGTGCGGGCCTATATCCCGCACGCCCTTTTGGTACTCTAACTTGCTAGGCTTGCCGTTTTTTTTATTTATCGCGTGATTTAGGGTTGCACTCGACTCGCCCATTTTGACACCGTAAAGTCGATGAATTGATCAAGCTGGGCCAAGAACCCAAAAGATGAGTAGGCTCGTGCGTCGAGGAATCGGTTCACTATCCTAACGTTTACAGTTTGTCAAACCACGGCGGTCGACTCCCTGCGTGAACCGAAACCGCGAGTATTCGGGCTTACTCATCTTTAGGCATTAATAGACCAACTTGACCGGTTCAACACTCGGACCTCTCGCTTGCCGATCGGGGATCCTTACAAATGAATGAATAGATGTACAAATAAGATCCTCATAATGTACACTCGAATAATTACAGAATACAACTGAATAAAGTAAATGGATCCCGATCGGTTTGCATTGGGCCAATATTCCGCTCTGGCTCACCGTGTGTTTTGTATGACCGATAAATAAATTAAGGCAACGCGGGCTCAAAGAGCCGAGGGTCGGGTCTGATTGAACCGACGGTTTGTAGGGGAACCGATTAGTTCCCACTGTAACCGTTAGACCGATCGAGCTCCCAGGTGATATCTAAACACGTTTTACGCATCCAATCCAAATTGCCTTCCACATAGGCCATATTTGGAGTGTGATGGTGACTCGAGGTTAGATCCCATTCCGTACTCGGGTTGCATGCGCTCAATGAGTTAGGAGGCGTTAGACCTCATGTTCGGTAATTTGGGGCGTTGGACCCCGTGCAACACGTAACCTATGGGCTCGGACCCGAACCGCAACAAATCAGCAAAAGCAAATGGAAAACAGAAGAAAACTGATAAAACTGATGAAAAACAGACAATAACTGACAAATATATGTAAATACAGACAAGTTGTATATTAAGTCGAATGTACGTGATTTAATCAGTTATTAACCGGGGTTGATTAGCGAACAATGTATCTAACCTAAGCAAACAAAGAGGTAGGCCGGAATATGGTTCTACGCTGATTACATGCGTGGATTTGTTTTAAAACTCTTATTCAGTGAGGTGACACTGCGGTTTCACCGAATTAGCCAAACTCGTGTTTTGACTCTAGATTGGAATCTAGCATTCCACCTATCTATTATCTAATGTTTGTTTAAGTCAAATATACGATTAATCCGGTTCTTCGTATTTTGTAACTGAAATAAAAGGTTCACCACCGAATCTACGATAGGAAGATAGAAATACCGAAAGTGACCGAAATGGGTCGTGCAAATGAAACTCGCTCCCGAACGGGTTGCCCTTTCCCGCCCATAAATCGAGGTGTTTCCAACTCTCTAACACCTAGGGTATCGGTGAATCACGGAATGACGGTTATGCCCTTGGATAATAAAATTGTGATGTTCGTATGCAAATTGAAGATCGCATCACACGAAGGGGTCTAAAGAGGACTCGCGCGTCTCGACTTGAGCCGCCTCAAATTGGGCCCGGACTCGAATCATAGTATGCAAGTACTCGCTAGACATCGATTCTATTCGTGTTACACGTCTCGGTGCTTTGAAATTGTGAGCTTTTAAAGAAAAGGGCATTTCCACCGTTCCGTGAACCACCGATGCGCTTACAAATTAGCAATCAATTTATCCAATTATTTAGTCCAAGTGATTTAATTAACCGAATGATACGTCCCGTTTCTTCCATTTGTGAAATTATTCGGTGATTATCATTTCATGTAGCTATTATGGTTTTGATGGAGGATTACCCAAAATTAACGTACTCATCATTTAATTATCACGTGACTAACGGTAAAAATGTAAAAATACGGATACAATCAATTCCAAGAAATGATTCTGATCGTGTCTTGCATGCATAATACATTTAAACACAAGGGCAATACCCATTTCGATGAAACAAAAGGAAATCGACACCGCCAAGATCTCTAAACGCAATCAAACACACGAACAAGCACATATAATACGTAACATAAAGGAATCAATAAAAACGGCGTCGATTCATACAATGGAAAAGCGTGAAACACGGGAACCAACATATTTCGGAGCCAAAGAAGCCACCTTGGACCTGTGTGGTCCAAAGGAGCTCTCGGCCACATCCCCTCAAGGATGGCCGTGAGTTCCCATGGCTCACATGGGTCAAGGTGGGCTCTTCGACTCCGATCTAAACCTTTTCCCGTCATGCCGACACATCACATGCAATAAACAACGATAAAGACACGGGAACCAACAAGTTTCGGGGAAGAGGAGGCCGATTATGCCTCGGAAGGACCAAAAGAGCCCACGAGTCCCTCCCTCGGGACATAAGTCGCGGGTTCCCATGGTCCAACCGTGGCTTAAAGGCCTCTCCTACCTCGATCCTAATCCTTTCCCGTTATGTGAAGACATTATATGCGATAAGCGACGATAAATACATGGGGACCAACCAAGTTCGGGGGAGAAGAGACTATCATAGCCATGGATGAGCCAAAGGAGCTCACGGGTCCCCTCCTTGAGACTAGGCCGTGAGTTCCCTCAGTTCGACCATGGCTTGGACGTCTCTCTTACCCCGATCCGAGCTACTTCCCATCACGGCATGCATGTTATAAGGACGTGTAACATGGTAATCGACGTAAGTTTTGCATGGGAATATAAAAAGTATCAAACTTGCATGCATTTCGGTTTCTCTATCACCCTAACGCCTTATAACGAACAAACATCGAAGATCCTAACTTCTTTAAGTTGTAGAGGAGTCTTACCTAGCCTCAGAGTACGAGGAAAAGATTCGGGGAAGTGGCGAGAGGGTCGGGTGACCCGGCTAGGCGTGACGGGCGACGGCACCCGAGAGCAGCGGCAGCGGTAGCTTGGAGGAAAAGAGGTCGGCACGATGACTCCAACCACGGCACAGTGCGAGGTTGGGTTCCTTAGACTCCTAAAGGACGGATCTAGGCGTTCGTGAAAAGTCTCAAACATGCCAAGGCCTAGACAAACCCGAAATAGTGAGAGAAGATCCGATAAAAATCAATGAGCCCGGTAAAGAAAAAACGGATGAAACGGAGGTTGTGCACGGTGGTATGGCTCTCGGACCGTGACCACCTCTTCACGGGGGAGAGTGAGGGTTATGAGGGACCCTTTGAACGTGATGGTACAACTCGGCAAAGTCGTGGGAGGAAATGGCACGCGTAGAGGTCCGAGTGCACTCGGCTAGGGACTTTCGGAACCCGAAGATGTTTTCGGCTGGAACGCGGAGTTGGGGGCCTCCAATGAAAAATCTAAGCCCGGAAATGGACTTAGGTGGTGGGAAATATGTAGGCTAGGGAGTTTGGTGATTTTTGGCTTAAGTCGGGTTGGGTGGTTATCGGAATACCGGGTGGTTTTCCGTCGGTTTTGGCCAGTTTCGGCATTGGGACGGGCTGTGCGAGGATGAGGGAAAGGGCTGGAGGTTGAGAGCTTTTTAGAGAGAAGTTGGCTTGAGAGAGAGTGAGAATCAAGAAGTGATTAAGGTTAATGATGCAAGAGAACTTATAGGAGGCTCTAATGATGCAATTAAGCAAAGTCAAGTGGGGTTAGGGGAGGTTAACATGGCTGCCGAAAATATCAAGGGATTAGGGTGGGGTTTTGTGAGTGGAAGGTTGATGGGAGTTGATGGAAAGATGGGAGTTGATGTGAAGGAGTGTAAGAGATATTTGAGTTTTGTGGTGGAGGGAAGAGAGGAGGGATTGAGCCGCCGGCCATAGGGATCTAGCCGTGGCTAGATGCGGCCAAGCCGTGGCTTGGAGATGGAGCCGAGGCTTAGGGTTGAGCCGTGGCTCAGGGATTGAGCCGTGGACTCTTGTTGGCTCGAGGAAAAGTCGGGAAAAGCTCGGGGCTCGATCGGTTACGCGCGTGCCTTCCGAGGTCCGATTAATTAATAGATTTGGAATGTTCGCACGAGGAGAATTTAAATGAGCCTAATATCGCCATATGTCATGTGAACGAATGTTCGGGTGACTCGGCGCCTCGAGAGCCGGTTTTGTCCCGTTTGGGAATTCGGAGTGGAATTAACCGTCCCCATTCTCCAATTGCTCCTTGGTGCATTGTAGTGTTCGTCTCGGTGAACTTTTTGTCCCGTGTGGGATTGTTGGCTCGCCGTCCCTGACCGAAGACCATTAGCTAGAGGTGACCTAGGGACTCGTGATCCGGGTGTTATCAATGTTTACCGAATGCCCTGAGGTGTTCGGGGATCGCTGTGATCTCTGTTTGCCATGAATATGCCCCGAAGACCCGCCGAGGGACGTTTGTGACCACTGAAATGTCCCTCGGGAAACCAAGTCAGGTTCTGAAAGGCCATCTAAGACTTGTTCCATTATCCCGGTGGTCCCTAGATGCGTGCAGGCCCATTTCCGGGTGCCGTTTACTTGTCAGTGGATCGGGCCTCTCGGGAGCCCTGTTAGAAAAGGCGTCTGTGAGAGTTCGGGGGTGTCCCGGCTTAAGCAGGATGCCTCCGAAATGCGCCTGGACGTGTCATTGGTCACTTTGGCACCAGGAGGGATTTTTAGAGTCCCACATTGGGCACCTTTCGACGCTCCGGTGATTCGGTGATGAATAGTGCCACAGTGCCAGTCTCTGCTATTTTCGGGGCTCGTCGTCTGTTCACTCCTCCGATTGCCCTCTCGTGCTCTCCTAGTGGACCCTGTTTTTCTCTTGGTATTCATGACTCTGTGCCCGCATGTTTGCCTCCGATTTTTCGATTATGAATAGTGACCCGAGCTTTGGTCGGAAGTCCTCTGTCGGAGCCGGTGGACCAAAATGGGGTGCTGACAAGGGTTTAAAAAAAAACTAAATTGCATAAAAAGAAATAAACTTTTCTAAAATTGTAAAAATCACCCTAATTAACATAAAATTGCATGTTTGAGGCCCTAAACGATGGAATTCGCCTAAAATATTGAAATTTCACTTCCATAGGCCGTGAGTTTGCTCCTGAAGTCATTTCCTTCAAAATAGAGTCATCAAAACCTATTTTTCTCCAAATACCGACTTGCCAAGTCTTCTGCCGCATCATTCTCCCTTGGGTGGAGAGAATTTGCCCTCGAATTTGCCCTAGGAGTCTAGAGATAAAATTATCCATACAAACATACACATCTTCCATACTTGACCGGAAACCAATGTTAGCATAATCTGAGTACTTTCCAGCACTCTCATTGTCGAGAGCACATACAATTGTATCAGCAATCCCGAACTTTTCACCATAATTCGAAAATTTTCCAGTGGTTAAGAATTTTCCTGTGCTCCCGAAACCAAAGCTGTGTTGGGTTTCTCCAAGGTTCTCTATAGGTTCCTCCACTCTAGAGATACCAATCAGACATGTCAACTGGCTGCACTAAAACAATCTTGCAACCAAAACAATACCTTCCTCCAGTGAATCCGATAGTCGCACAAGTCGCAAATCAGAAGTAAGCAAAAGCGCCCTCATGGAAGCTTGATCCTTGATTCGCGCACGAATACCGAAACTACGACCTTCTATACTTGTTGATTCTACGAATACCAGGAAATAGGCATCAAACTCGAATCGATCCGAGATTGGACAATGCACGAAAGCTATGAATTTTATTGATAATCCAAAAGACGGCTCCCCTAGCGCTAGGGCTTACACAAAGCTTAAATAGGGTTTTAAAAAAAACGAAATTGCATAAAAAGAAATAAATTTTTCTAAAATTGTAAAAAACACCCTAATTAACATAAAATTGCATGTTTGAGGCACTAAACGATGGAATTCGCCTAAAATATTGAAATTTCATGGCCATCCATGAGTTTTGTTCTTGAGGTCGTTTCCTTCGAAATAGGGTCGTCAAAACCTATTTTTCTCCAAATACCGACTTGCTAGGTCTTTTGTCGCATCACCAGCCCTACTACCGATGTCGTCATCTCATTCTTTTGGGATGCCATTGCTGGTAGACTGGGGTAATGATCAAAGAAAACGATTAGAAAGTGTTCAGGAGGAGAGAGAGAACGGGCGGAGTTTCAGCCTTAGAGAAAGAATAAAAAATGAGGGAAAGCTCTTCAAGTGACCCCTTTTTTAGGCGTCGGAATCCCATTGGAATCCCAAAAGTGAGTGTTCCCGCCATCATTTGCTTTGACACGCCCGCGAAGGCAAAACGAAGCCCAATCCAAAGGTTGAGGGTGAGCAGGGCTAAAACGATTTGACGGCTAGATGGGCAGGGGAAGGATTGACGCGGATTGACCCTCTATTCTCTGTTGGATCAAGGCCGATCTAACGGTACATAGACACTTGGAGTGTGATTTTGGTAAGGTATATTTCGCGAGCCATGGAATGACACGTGTCAGTGGTTTCCTCGACCACGCGCGTCGTACGTGCTCAAGTAGAGGGCAATGTCGGGAATTGGATTTCGGACTCCGACCCAATGCGACTCGAAAGGTCCAACGACCCGAGTGAGGCCCAGCGAGGCCCAATCCGGTCATTCACAAGATTGATCTGTGAATTTGAGGTTTAAAGTGGAGAATAACGTATAAGCTTATACGTTATTCTCCACTTTAAACCCCAAACTTAAAGATCGATCTCCATCCTCTCACATTCTTTTTTCATTGATATCAGTTAGAACTACTCGCTCAAATGTCCACTAATATGGACATTTCATCACACTAAATTACTAATAGAGTTTTCTTTTATTAAATCTAAGAATTTAAGTAATTTAGCAGTAGAAATTCAAGAAGTAATTTAGACGATAAAGGAAGATAATTCAGTTTACTTAGAAGAATTCTTAAAATGTTAAAAGAAGGAAAAATTCAAGAAGTAACGGATTAAATTTTAAAAATCTTTTTTCAAGTAAAGACCAATAGTTTTGAAAAAATCAAATAAAATAATTTAAAATTCGAATATTACTTAACTATGAACTAACGAAATATGAAAATTAACTAAAATTTATTATTTTATAGGTAAAATTTAGAGGAAAAATGAACGTATATATTAATATTATTTACTTCATAGTTAAGTAAACAATCATATTATTATATTATTTTACAATATTATTATTTACTTCATTATTAAGTAATGTATGTATTATTGCATTATTTTATATAAAAATTTAGCATAGAAATTCTAATTTTATATACTAAAAAAATAATTTGCATTGTAAAACACACTGTGAGTGCATTTATCTATGTTATTTTTAATTCGTCGAAAGTTGAATAGAACAGATTATAAGTAAAATAAACTTATTAAGATATAATAAAATATAGTCGCAACATGAATGCACTTATTGCTTTCGTTTTTTTATTCGTCCAAAGTTGAATATAATATATTATAAATAAAATAATTTTTTTGAATATAATAAAAAAATCAATAAAAACAAATCACAGTCGCGAGAATACGAAATTCGAGTGGTATTCTCCCCGATATTCTTCAAAAACTCATAACTTTAATATCTTATTATTTTATTCAGTAAAACTTATAGAAAAGTGAACATATATATTAATATTATTTACTTTATTATTAAGTAAATGTATATATTAATACATTATTTTATGATATTATTATTTTCATTGTTAAGAAATGTATTTATTATTATATTATTTTGTAATATTATTATTTAGTTTATCGTTAAGAAATTTATTTGCCTAAAAGAATGAAATAATAATGCAAATGCACTTATTAGGGTGTGCACGGTATCGGGTATACCCGGAACCAATCAGAACCTACCCATTAGGGTAGAGTCCGAGTAGCTTGTATTGAAAATAAGGTAGAGTTCGAATATTAAAATAAGAAACCAATGAAAATCATCGATTTCGATTCCGGTTCCTACCTATAGGGTATCCCGGAATCGGAATCAGAACCTGTACCTGAACTGAATGATAATTACTAATTTGTTTTAGAAACTAGAAAAGTTACTGAATGGATGAACTCTGAAATGAAACTAAAGGTAAACCTAATCTCCTCTCCATTCCCTTTCTCCTATCTTTGTCTCTTCTCTAGTCTCCACTTTCTCGATTTCTCTCAACCTAGGCGTCTCTGACTCTCCAATCGCTATATGCTCTCTCTCCCGCTTTCTATCTCCGCCAAGGTAAAGTTTCTTAGTTTTTTTTTGTTGGTTTTCGTTTTTCAGTGTCTTGGTGCAACGGTCGATGGAGAATCCAACAAAGGAATAAGGTCTTGATTAGATATAGGGACAAATTAATAAACTAGACAGGTTAGGGTATACTTACTGAGCTAAAGATCGGTAAGGATGGAATATAGCTAAATAATAGTTCAGACATCAGAGCTTCCAAAATCTTCATTTCCATTTCAAGTATGTCCTTGATATCAAATCGGTACTTCTCATCAGAATTTATAGGGCATTAATTGAAAATTTTTAGCATTCCACACACTCATGTGCTTTAAAAAGGAAAATAAGTAAACTAGTTACCAAAATGAAAGCCTTTTCTGCCTTAGGAAACTCTCGAACTTGTTGGACGATGAAATTCATCCTTTTTTTTTTGCCACAATTAATCCTATTTACTTACATATCTTTTTACGGTAAAACACGAAAAGTTTGGCCTAAACTGTGCTTGTTGCTATGTCTGATTCAATAATACTACATGTTCCAATATGGTACCCGGAATATGTGGTATAATACAGGTTCCTAATAGGTTATGGGTCTAGAATTTAATAGGGTAGGGTTCAGTTCTAAAATCTTGGAACTTGTCCCTTATAAGATAGGGTCTGGGTATCGTGAAAAAAATTGGGTACCCGGAACGTATCACCCCTGTCACTTATTGCTTTCGTTTGTTTATTTATTGAAAGTCAAATAGAATACATTATAATTATAAGAGTAAATTAATAATTTTCCCATCGAGAAATTGACGTTATATCAAATTAGATCTCAATAAATTTTTTTCATCAAATTGTACATTGACAAATTAAGTGTATATCAGATGACCCATTCCATTTGTCTTCCATTCAATAGTAAAAAAATATCAGATGTGGTATTATTTCTTTTTTTTTTACATCATTTTTTACTCTTCACCCATTAAATGTACATCATATTGCGCCTTCCGTCAGATGGTTCCGTCAAGTTTTTAACGACTGACAGACGGAATGAACAATATAATGTACATTAATAGGTCAAGATCAAAATTGAAGTAAAACCTTTTTTGAAGTTTGATTTAATATAACATTGATACGTTGAGGGGCAAATTATTAGTTTACTCTAATTATAATAAATTTATTAAAATATATTAATAAATAAACGAAAATGAATTACGGTCGAGCGACGCAAGTAAAAAATTCGAATCATACTTTCTCAAGGTCGCAAGAAATAGATCGACTTTCATGTAGATTGGTAGATGGTAGATAGGTAGACATATAGATATAGATCAGTGGAACTGATGGAGCATCTTTGTGCGGTGTTCTCCCCTACATTCCCAAGCTGAAAGTATCATTCTTTCATGCAATAGTGAGATTCGAGTGGTTGCTTTGCAGCCGTGGCCCATAGAAAGAAGAATGTCTTCGTGCATGTAATCCTAGCGCTGATTATTTTATGAATATATATTGCACCAATTTTGCCAATACAAAATAATTGCTCTGTAAATTGCTCGACTTTGCAATCCCATAGGCTCAAGCGGATTTCCATGGGACAAGATAATTGCTATGTAATTTTCATTTTCCTTTTTATTGCGTCTATATACCATATGCAGTGTCCTACTACACAAGACACTGCCAAAGATTCTACCTTGTTAACTTAGGAAACAATCCTTTTTTTTTAACGACTTAGGAACCAATCAATAAAAAGAAAAAGACAAAAGATATTATGTACAAGTGTGCACAGTACTTACCACAGTAAAAGTTCAGGCGTGATAAGGACATATTGGTGCTGATGTAAAAGGGTAAAAATATAATTACAAAAATAAGTGTTAATTTCATAATAATATTTATGAAAAAATAATTTGAAATCGTTAAAATTAAAATTAGTACTTGATATATAGAATAAATAAAATCAGCTTTTAGAAATACCTATTAAAATCACAATTACAATCGTTAAAAATGATCAAAATCATGACTTTGAAATATTTCATCAAACGCGGTTTCTGTTAAATAAATAAGAAACAGAAAAACTTCTTATCCAAATTTCGACATGTTTGCAAACGGAACCTTAGCATCGTGTTATTTTTTTGATCCATGGAGTCCTGTAATTCTACCAATAGACAAACAATGGTGAAGGGTATTATATCGATAACTTTTAACGACACGAAACGACAAGAATATTCCACGTTATCCTATGAAGAGGTAGAAGACAATGTAAAATATCATGTTTTCCATGTGAAGGTTGTGTTCTACATATGGATTCCATGTTTACGTGATGTGCCTGTTGGAAATTATGGCTAATGGGTGAATGAGGAAATTGCTCACGAGCTAATGACTCTTGATTTTCTTGGCGGTTATAAGAAATGAATGGATTGCATTCATGAATAATCAAATGTCATTAATATATATATTGAATATATGTGAATTATTCCCCATAAATGGAGAATAGGAAGAGTCATATAACAGATGGAACCCATAGTCTATAAAAGGGGCACACGGCAAAAAGGAAAGGGAACAAGAGAAAAAGCCTCCTGCCTTCCATTGCTTCCTGTAGCCGATTGAAAAACAAGAAGAAAATTCGACCTCAAAAGTGTTCACGCTTCTCTTCGAGTTCGCTGAAGCGTTGCTGTTTGTGCTGCTGCTTCGCTTGTTGCCGTTTTATCCTGGGAAACGATTGTCCACGTAACCTCAAGCACCCAGGAGGGGACAATTCTGTTTCAAGGGGTTTGTGTCTAACACAGGACTCGGCTCTCTCTCATATCTTTCGGTTTCGCCTTTGTTTCGGTTTGAATTTCCAAGTTCCTATACTAATGAAATTAAGTTAATTTGATAGTATTCTATTTGTCCGAATAGCTATTTGAATTATCGTTCAATTTGTGACTTATTAAGGCTAATTAAATTTACGTCTTACAATCTTGAAACAGAATTTGTTATTTGAACGATTCGAATAGCGTCGGGGAACGATGGAGATACGACCAACGGAAGCCAGACTACTAGCTCCGGCCCTGCTCCTATCTTGTCTAACCATTTGGTTAGCCAAAACGTGGCTGCTCCCTCGATGGTCCCTGTGAACCATGTCGAGAAGCCCGAGAAGTTCAATGGGTTGAACTTCAAGAGGTGGCAGCAAAAGATGCTATTCTACCTCACAACTCTGAACCTTGCAAGATTTTTGACTGAAAATGCTCCAACCCTATCTGTGGGGGAGTCAGATGTGCAGGCTCTCAGTGCGGTTGACGCTTGGAAGCACTCCGACTATCTCTGCCGGAATTATATCATGAATAGTCTTCATGATTCCTTGTATAGTGTCTATCAGGGGTTTAAGACGGCAAAGGAACTATGGGAATCCTTGGACCGTAAATATAAATCAGAGGATGTCGGTGCGAAGAAATTTCTCGTCGGACGATTCCTCGATTTTAAAATGGTGGATTCAAGGACCGTAATGAGTCAAGTGCAGGAATTGCAAGTGCTCTTACATGAGATTCAGGCTGAGGGAATGGCTCTAAGTGAATCCTTCCAAGTGGCTGTTGTCATTGAGAAACTGCCTTCTGGTTGGAAGGATTTCAAGAATTATCTGAAGCATAAGCGAAAGGAGATGACAATGGAAGATCTTGTTGTCAAGCTTCGAATTGAAGAAGACAATAAAAACTCCGGAAAGGATCTCATCCTCCCTGCTGCTAAGGTAAATGTCATGGAGCAAGGGCAAAGCTCTAAGAACAAAAAAGGCAAGAAGAAGCTGGGTACGAATGGAGGAGTCTTCAAGCCCAAGTTTCAGGGGAAATGCTTCAACTGTGATAAGAAAGGTCACAGATCTGCTGACTGCAGGCTCCCAAAAAGGAAAAAGGACCATGAAGCAAACGTGGTTAATGAAATGGCTCGAGATGTGGCAGATATCAACCTATCTGCTGTGGTTTCAGAGGTGAACCTCATTGGGTCCAACCCAAAGGAATAGTGGCTTGATACTGGTGCCACCAGATATGTGTGCTCAAACAGAGACCTATTCACAATGCTCGAACCAGTCACTGGGGAGAGGATCTATATGGGAAACTCTGCCCATTCTGCTGTTGAAGGACAAGGAAAGGTAGTCTTAAAGATGACTTCAGGAAAGGAGTTGACTCTGAACAATGAATTGTACGTACCTGATATTAGGAAGAATTTGGTCTCCGGGTCATTGCTGAACAAACATGGGTTCAGGATGGTTTTTGAGTCGGACAAAGTTATTTTGTCCAAGTCTGGAATGTATGTAGGAAAGGGATATGTGTGTGACGGGCTTTTTAAGCTCAATGTAATGACCATAATCAATAAGAATTCTGGTTCTTCTGCGTATTTGATTGAGTCTCCTGATTTGTGGCATGGAAGACTAGGTCATGTTAATTATGATACTTTGCGTAGATTAATTAACTTGAATCACATACCTACATTCCAAATTGATTCACAGCACAAATGTGAAATTTGTGTTGAGGCAAAATTGACAAAGTCACCCTTTCAAACGATTGAAAGGAACACCGAGCCACTTGATCTAATTCATAGTGATGTATGCGATTTAAAGTTCGCAACAACAAGAGGAGGTAATAATTATTTTATTACCTTTATCGATGATAGTACAAAATACTGTTATGTATATTTGTTGAAAAGCAAAGATGAGGCCATAGAGAAATTTGTTCTCTATAAAAATGAAGTTGAGAATCAACTCAACAAGAAAATCAAGAGATTGAGGAGTGACAGAGGAGGCGAATATGTAACGCCTTTCGGGGAATTCTGTGCACAATACGGAATTATACACGAAGTGACTGCACCCTATTCACCTCAATCGAATGGTGTTGCTGAACGCAAAAATCGCACATTGAAAGACATGATGAATGCGATGATATTAAGTTCAGGATTACCTCAATATATGTGGGGTGAAGCAATATTGTCAAGCAATTACCTATTAAATAAGGTGCCTCGAAAGAAAAGGGAAAAGACACCTTATGAATTATTCAGAGGTAGGAGATCATCCTACGATCACTTGCGAGTGTGGGGGTGTTTGGCAAAAGTAGTCGTTCCGGCACCAAAGAAAGTAAAGATCGGTCCTAAGACGGTGGACTGCATCTTTATTGGCTATGCACATAACAGTAGTGCTTATCGATTTCTTGTGCATGAATCTAAGATTCCCGATATACACAAGAACACGATAATGGAATCAAGGAATGCATCGTTCTTTGAAGATGTATTTCCATGTAAATTGAATGAGGTATCGAGTTCATCGAAACGAACCTCGTGCACTGTGAATGATGGACTTCATGACGTAGATCATGAAAGGCAGGGTTCGGATGAAGAGATTGAACCTAGACGCAGCAAAAGAGCTAGAATTGAAAAATCATTCGGGAATGATTTTCTGACATATTTGTTAGAAAATGAACCACAAAGCTATGCTGAAGCAGTGAATTCCTCTGAGGGACCTCTTTGGAAGGAGGCAATCAAAAGTGAAATTGATTCGATTCTGCGAAATCACACTTGGGAATTAGTGGATCTCCCCACTAGTTGTAAACCCTTAGGATCCAAATGGATCTTTAAAAGGAAAATGAAAGCAGATGGATCCATTGATAAGTACAAGGCCAGGCTTGTAATTAAGGGATACAAGCAAAAGGAAGGCTTGGACTATTTTGATACTTATTCTCCTGTGACAAGAATAAATTCCATTAGGATGATACTTGCAGTTGCGGCATTGCGTAATTTGGAAGTTCATCAAATGGATGTGAAAACAGCTTTCCTAAATGGAGATTTAGATGAAGAAATCTATATGGAACAACCCGAGGGGTTCGTGGCTCCAGGAAAAGAAAGGAAAGTCTGTAAATTGGTCAAATCATTGTATGGGTTAAAACAAGCGCCAAAACAGTGGCACGAAAAATTCGATAATGCAATGATTTCCAAAGGATTTAAGATCAATGAGTGTGATAAATGTGTATACATTAAAGAAACAGAAAATGGTTACGTCATTTTATGTCTCTACGTGGATGACATACTCATTGTTGGTAGTGATGACAGAATGATCAAATCTACGAAGAATATGTTGAATTCAAGATTTGATATGAAAGATATGGGACTCGCTGATGTGATTTTAGGAATTAAAATCATGAGAACATCAGATGGACTAATTTTGAGTCAGTCACACTACATAGATAAAATTATGGAAAAATTTATCAAAAATGATTCTGGAATTTCAAAGACTCCAATAGACAATAATCTTCATCTATCAAAGAATAAAAAAGAGAGTATTTCTCAGTTAGAATACTCGCGGGTCATTGGAAGTCTGATGTATCTGATGAGTTGTACTAGGCCTGATATTGCATACTCGGTTAGTAGACTCAGTAGATATACGAGTAATCCGAGTGGAGATCATTGGAAGGCAATTGTCAGGGTACTCAAATACCTTAGATACACTCGAGATTACGGGCTGCACTATACCAGATATCCAACTGTCCTAGAGGGATACAGTGATGCGAATTGGATATCTGATATAACGGATTCAAAATCCACTAGTGGATATGTGTTCACACTAGCAGGTGCAGCAGTTTCATGGAAGTCCTCGAAACAAACTGTTATCGCTAGGTCCACAATGGAATCTGAGTTTATTGCTCTGGATAAATGTGGAGAAGAAGCTGAATGGCTACGCCATTTTCTAGAGGACATTCCTCAATGGGAAAAACCTGTGCCACCAATTTGTATCCACTATGACAGTCAAACGGCAATTGGAAGGGCACAAAGTAATATGTATAATGGTAAGTCTAGAGATATACGTCGTAGACACAACACCATTAGACAACTGATCTCAACTAGAATTATCTCTATTGACTACGTGCGGTCAAAGGATAATATAGCGGATCCGCTAACCAAAGGGTTAAGTAAAGAGCAGTTTGAGAAGTTATCAAAGGGAATGGGTCTAAAGTTCATTAGAGGAAATGTTTTATAGCGGACACCCAACCTAGCTGACTGGAGATCCCAAGATCTAGGTTCAATGGGACAACCAAGTTATAGAACCGAATCAAATCACTGTAGGGGAGAAAATCCCTGGACCATTCCTTGATGAAACAGTGATAAACGGATAAGGCTAGCAATCTAAATTGCTTTAATGATATGTGAAATCACCTATGTGAGAGAGAAGTGGGGCCGCTTTAGAGGAGAATTTTTATGGACTTAATTCTTCAGAAACTCTCACAGAACCAGAACGGTGTTCCATGGCAAAAATGGACACAACTATGAGAACCGAAGGAAGTCAGTTGAATCTTGTGTGAGGTGTGTAATATCTTTACACAAAACAGCGGAACAATTCAAGGACATCGTGTCTATTGGACTGCTAGTAAAGTACATGCATTTTCACAAGGGAAGGTTCAAGAGTGGTGACACCTACCTATTCTATACAGGTTCAACTGGTGAACACTATCTACGAGTTGAAACAAAACAATTTCCATTCATGTGGGGGATTGTTGGAAATTATGGCTAATGGGTGAATGAGGAAATTGCTCACGAGCTAATGACTCTTGATTTTCTTGGCGGTTATAAGAAATGAATGGATTGCATTCATGAATAATCAAATGTCATTAACATATATATTGAATATATGTGAATTATTTCCCATAAATGGAGAATAGGAAGAGTCATATAACGGATGGAACCCATAGTCTATAAAAGGGGCACACGGTAAAAAGGAAAGGGAACAAGAGAAAAAGCCTCCTGCCTTCCATTGCTTTCTGTAGCCGATTGAAAAACAAGAAGAAAATTCGACCTCAAAAGTGTTCACGCTTCTCTTCGAGTTCGCTGAAGCGTTGCTGTTTGTGCTGCTGCTTCGCTTGTTGCCGTTTATCCTGGGAAACGATTGTCCACGTAACCTCAAGCACCAGGAGGGGACAATTCTGTTTCAAGGGGTTTGTGTCTAACACAGGACTCGGCTCTCTCTCGTATCTTTCGGTTTCGCCTTTGTTTCGGTTTGAATTTCCAAGTTCCTATACTAATGAAATTAAGTTAATTTGATAGTATTCTATTTGTCCGAATAGCTATTTGAATTATCGTTCAATTTGTGACTTATTAAGGCTAATTAAATTTACGTCTTACAGTGCCATCCTCGAAGAACAATGGATCGTCATAAATTAACTATTGATTTGTTTATTTATTCATTTATTTAGGGTATGAAAAATCGTTAATTATCATATCATATTAGTTATTACTGTCATTCTCGTTATGGAAGAAACCCTCATGATTCGCTGGTTAATTATATTCACGCACCAGTCGACTTGTGCAAGAAGCCGCATTAGGTAGGTCAATATTCCCAAAGCCCATAAGGGAGCTGCACGGTGGCACTGGACTAGTCCGCCTAGGTCTGTTCTTGGCCCGGTCCCAACTCGGCCCTGTTGACGGTTCACATGGCATTGGAGTCGCCAACAAGGGGCTTGTCTACTTCAATGGCCGCCTCTTAGCCATGTCCGAGGATGGCATCCCTTACTATGAGGCGATCACGCTGGATGGCGATCTTGAGACGGAAGGACGCTTCAGCTTCAACTAGCAGCTGCAGGGATCCATGATAGCCCATCCTAAGGTGGACCCAACCACGGGTGACCTCCACACTCTGAGCTACGACGTGTTGATTTGACCAGACTTGACATACTTCAAATTCGGCATGCGTGGAAGGAAATCGTGTGATGTTGAGATAAACCTGAAACAACCAACGAGGGTTCATGTTATCGCCATCACCAAAGGCTAAATTGTCATTCCGGATCACCAGGTGGTGTTCAAGTTATCTGAGATGGTTCGAGGCAGGTCGCCCGTGATTTATGATGAGGACAAGACGTCCCGTTTTGGGATAATGCCTAAGGATGCTGTGGATGAGTCTGAGATCACATGGGTCGAGGTTCCGAGTTGCTTCTGCTTCCACCTGTGGAACGCATGGGAAGAGGGAAACGAGCAAATTGCCATCCTCGGGTCGTGCATGGACCCGCCTGACTCGATCTTCAACGATTGGGAAAAGCGCCACTGCAGAGCGAGCTATCATTGATCCGGGTGAACTTGAGGACTGGGGAGTAGAGGTGACGCTTCGTCCTTGCCGGTATGAACTTGGAGGCGGGTCAGGTGAACCGACAACTTCTCGGGCAAAGGACAAGGTATGGTATTCTATGTTAATAGTAACTACAGGATCGCTACCCACCCGTTGTTGCGGATTAAAAATTTGGATCTTCTTTGCCCTGCCCCGTACCCAACGCACACCCCCACCCCAACAACCCCCCCCCCCCCCCCCCCCCCCCCAAAAAAAAAAAAAAAAAGGGCGGAACGTCCATTTACTATTTCTAGCTAAAAGACCATTTTGCTGAGCGTTCCCTAATTAGCTATGACTTTTTTTCATTTTCATATTAGATAAAGTTGCTAAAAAATTCGATTTACTTCCTGGCAGATTTGGGGATAGCAGAGCCATGGGCCAAGTGCTGTGGAATGGCGAAGGTCGATCTGGAGAGTGGTAAGGTGACCAAGGTCTTGTACGGAGACAGGAAATACGGAGGGGAGCCTTGTCGTGTATCAACCAAGAACAAGAGCGGTACAAGAGGGAAATAGCGATGATGATTACTTCTTGTTGAGTTTCGTTCGGAACGAGAAGAGGGAGAGCTCTGAGTTGGTGACTGTAAGAGCTTCCGACATGAACAATGTGGCTTCTGTGAGACTGCTCACTAGAGTTCCTTGCGGTTTTCATGGCACATTTGTCAGGTCGAATGATTTAATTTCGCGGAAGCAGTGAAAAAACAAAGATACTACGTACGGATCCAGCTTGTAATGTCTGTACATGCATGTACGTATGTTTGCAAATATTGCTCTCTCATAATGTAATTAGTAGATGTATGTAGAGAATTGGCAGTTTCAGAAATTTATTTTATGCATATTTTCATCGTCCGCGACTCTCTGATTCTTTATCCTTCTCTTATTATTATTATTATTATTATTATTCTACTCGTGTACAAGATTAATTCATAATCCAGATACCAACTAGCCTGATAGTCAGTGATTCTATACCACCATGTGGTCTAAGTACTAATGATGATGAAGCAAACATATATTAATACATTTAATAGCAATCATGAACTTGTTTAATGAAATAATTTTACTGAGATCAAGATCAACTGACACCGCTCCAATCAAGATCACAGGTGGTCAAACAGGTCAATGACCTCGATTGGGGCAATGGTGACTGGCATCTAGGCCACCACAAGCCCTGAGTTGCCCACTCTCATCGAGTGAGAGGGAGGAGGGACAGACCTTGGCTGGTGGGGAGGGGGGATTGACACCAGCCGCCACCAGCTGAAGTGACTTCGCTCAAGACTTATTTGGCTGCCGGCAATCTAGTGTGGCTGGTGGTGGCTGCCCACGGGTCCCAACCGCCCCTCTCTGTTGCCTCTTGTCTGTAACTTGGCATAATTTGTTAATTGCAAGACAATAGAGGGCCCTCACATACGAATTACCATCCTAATCCCATCTTAAATAAGGATTTCTCAAATCACAGCCTAAAAGTAACTTCTAGATTAGGAATAAAAACAACTCCATAATTAACAAATGTCTTAGCCCTAAATTTGGGAGAGACAGAAGCCTCAAGTCCTAGCAGCAGCTAGCGCAACAAAGACCTTACCATCCCACCCTTCCTTTGAAGCAACAGTAACTTCGTTTTGCTGCTTCCGATCCCTGGCGCCATGAATAGCGTTACCCCGAGCCAAGCCTACCATAACCTCTTGCCAGTACTCAGATGACGGAAAAGAAAAGCCCAAACAAACATCAAAAACTGCTTCCCGTGCCAATAATGAGTATTCTGCATGAGCTATTAATGATGAACAAAGAGGAACTGTTCGAGTAAACTCATGTTACATAATAAATTGTGTTACTCCCAGGGAATGAATGACCCCTCATTCCCATCCGACATCATCTGCTGTCCAGGGTTAAACAAGATGGAACATAAATAGCTCCAAAATTTGCTTAACTCTTTTAAGTCGCAGACAGGATTATTCCCCTTGCTACCCTCAGCACACCGACAATTGAGTGACTGAAGGAAATGCAACAATGATGGCACCCAATTCAATTATTTTTATGAGCTGAGCTTTCAGTCTTCTATTCACCAAATATTTCAATGTTGAAGACAATAAAAAGGGCGCTCTGGACTTGAAAGGTCTCAGACAAAGTCGGGCTGCCCAGTAGAGGTAAGGCAACGGTGCCACATTCTGCTGTTTGGGTCGACAGCCCTCGGGTAAGATATGACTTCTGGAATGGGGAAGTAGATGTAGTGAGTGTTGCATATGCCTACTGTGATGCCGCTGTAACCTGCAAAAGCCCCATGAACCTGCCAAGAGAGAGAAGGCAACTGGATTTGTCATCCATTCTCCAAGTGCTACCATATGAACTGCCAAGGTAGTTAAGCATTTCCAAGTAATACCGGACAAAGAAAAATGCTGGAAAGTTGAGTTAAAATTTGTGAGGAGTAATTTGTATGAGGACCAAATTGAGGTCATTCCATTAAGGTTAACGCCATAATTTTAACCATTGGAAGAATCAACTATGCTGGTGAAATTAGTCTGATCAGGTAAAGTTCATTTCTAAGAAACTGTCAAGGTAGTTAAGCATTTCCAAGTAATACCGGACAAAGAAAAATGCTGGAAAGTTGAGTTGTAAAAACTTGTGAGGAGTGATTTGTTTGAGGACCGAATTGAGGTCATTCCATTAAGGTTAACGCCATAATTTTACCCATTGGAAGAATCAACTATGCTGGTGAAATTAGTCTGATCAGGTAAAGTTCATTTCTAAGAACTCCCAACATTCTAAGAAATGAAATAAAGAGATCTGTTGATCTTTGTGCCCTGAGGGCACGGGTAAAAGATAAAGAGCTAACTCTGATTCCACCAGATCTTTTAAGATGAGAACTCTCAGTCAGTGCTTTGTAGAGCCACAGAGAATCTGCATATTAATAAATAGCAAACTAATGCCCTTTATGGTTTGCCCGGACACATGATATAAAGACCCAACAACCTAACGAAACAAAGAAAATTAAAGATATAGAATTCCCAAACATATTGACATTAAAAAAGAAAAAGATAAAAAAAAAAAGGGTGGCAATCACCACTATGCCTAGCTTTTGAGCTGATAATAGAACAATTACAGCAAGTTGAGCTCGAAGAGACTGGGAGTCGGCTAAGCTTATTGCCACCAAAACCAAGCATCTCACCGCTCATAGTCAGCAAGATTTAACAGATGAAAATAGAAATAGAATGCATGGAACAATGAAATGGGGACGTCTGTTCATATCACAAATCAGTAAGGGAAGTTTCCAAACTTTAAAAACCAAGAAGCAACCAACAGTTCAATAAAATAGTAGGAAGCTAAAATCAGGAAAAGAAGACTAGATTGCTGATTTGTGGAATACTAATTAAAAAGGTGAGGAAAGAGACTCACAGCGTTTTGGCCCAAAACGGTGCAAAGAATGCCGTCCGATGCATTTGCACGGCAAGCACGGATCATGTAAGTGGGGTCAATGTACTTCACATCGGCTGGAACACCAATCTCCTTAAAGTACTTCTTTGTCTACAAAAGATAAGCTGTTCAGAACTCCAAATCCACCATTCCTCAAGATTGGTACTGCCATGCGATTTCTATAGCTATTCATCAGGTCAGAGGTCTAGGGGTACAACCAGAAGAATCAGAACCCCATTATGATTGCTACAAGATACAAGGATTCAGCTTTAGAATTTTTAAGTGGTAAAAATTTATCTCTTCCCCCACTTTCTTCCTTTCATGAAAGTAATTGACAAATTGATGAACTTAATTTCTTCAATATTGATGATGAAAATAAATGAAGAATACAATGTGAATACAATGTAGTAAATTACTAAATTCTTCAAAGCTGATGTGCGGATAAAATATTTAGGGTAAGAAGTTTGAATGAAGGCTATGTAAAGAAATATCCCCAGAGTTCGGAATTTGGTGAACTAATGCGAAAGAGGCCAGGAAATCTACAAATATCAATTCTGCACCATTGGTGCAATTTACTCACAAATAATCACAGTGAACTAAATACCACTTGCCTGGTCATATCCAAAATTATTGCATGTTACAATTTTCTTAATAAAAGAAAAATTGCAGAGACCAACCTCCTGTTGTAAATGCACTCCAATGTCTCCCAGTACAGTATTTCCAGATGCATCTCTAGCATTGGTTTGCTCAACAAAATTCTGCAACATAAATGATCCACTTTTATTTCACAACCTCAAATAAGGATAAAATATTTTGAGACAAATAAAACGAACAGAAAAATAGAATAGTAATTGGTTTTCGGGTGAAGCCCAGACACTCATCATTAGAACAAGGGAGAAAAAAAAAGAATAATAATCGGTAGGATTCCCGAAATATTATTTGCTATCCGAATAATTATTTGCTATCCTAAGTGATGAAGACAAGACATACACATATCAGGATGACTTATTCGACAATAGCACAAAATGACCCTCTATCTCTACTCATAAGTTTCAAGTATGTAAACTGGGAAAAAATGTGGATGAATTAACACAAAAACATGCCACGCCAAGATATAAACTAGGCCCATCTCCATCTAGTAATTCGAGCCACATTGAGCCTGATCATCTAAAGGGGCAAATAAAGACTTGCCAAACTATGAGATACCAATTTTGAACAGACATAAAACCTTTATGTGAAAAATGAAAGATAACAAGTTATGAGGAGAGGCAGACTGAAATTCATCAAACAAGAAATAAGCCGGGCATATTTCTAGTAAGTGCACTTTGGATGGGGGCTCTCACCTGCCCAGCCCCCTCTGCTACGCAAACAACAGCTGACCCTTTTGTCTCAATCAGGTACTTAAGGTGTCTCAACACGCCATGAGGACCATGTAAATGAAAAGGTACCTGCCCAGGCAAATGTTTTGTTAAAAAATATTACATGTTTATTGGACAAATCTCAAATAAAAATATCTCCATATACCTCTGGAATCAGACAGATATCGATCTGTCCACTAGCAAGGGAAGCATGCATGGCTATAAACCCACTGCTCCGACCCATCAGTTTAACAATTCCTATGCCATGGTAAGCACTGTGAGCCTGTCACAACAATCAGGGAAAAAAGATTATGGCTATTTTACACATTACAAGCAAGGTAACTCGTTGTAAAGCAATTAGAACAGGCTGATTTAACGTATTGGATACATTTGGCTGCATTGGACACATTCACAAAATGATGGAAACGATCACTCAAAAATTTATAGGAGATTGTGATCTTCTTGCTTACAAGATAAAAGATGACCAGGAACCACTATTTATGGTACATATTGATCTGGAGCCTATTGACTGTGTATTTGCATATTCTCTTTTAGTATACACTCACCAGTTCATTTCATGGAATTCCAGAATGTAACAGTGAGGAAAGAAGATCTACGGAAACAAGAGGGAGGTAATGGATAAGTATATACTTCAATGTATGCAGAATTTATGGCCCGTTGCGCTTCTTCAACTGCAGTATCGAATCCAAAAGTTTTGTCCATCAACAATATGTCATTGTCTATAGTTTTTGGCACACCCACAACAGCCACCTTTAATCGTCTTTTGCGGCACTGAAAAAAATACATAACAGAGAAGAGCATGGGAAATGAATGGATTGAAGGTGGAAATTGAAGACCTAAAAACATCTACAGGTCATCAAAATATAACACACTTTAAGCTACACCTAAAATATTCAGGCAATGAGAAAAAGCACTTTCACCATACTGGATGTAAAAATAGAAAGGAGGAAAAAGAATAACCTTGTTGATTAACTTGGAATCAATTGGTGTAAGGTTTCTAAATTATTGAATGGAGTACTGATTGCGTGATATAGGTGAAGTGAGCATCAACCCATTGCAAACTTAAAAATACCTTGTATAATAAATGACAATAAATAAGTTGCACATGTCCAAACTGTCAAAAGTTTATCGAGGAAAGCAGTTCACTAAAATCCTCCAAGATTTCACTCAAATTTCATAACCAAAAAAAGGTTCCACAAGCTTAAGATCTACTTGTAATATCTATACAAACTGTTAAAAATAGACAATTTCAAAGTGAGGAATCCAAAATCTCCCTCTTAGTAACTGGATAACCTAAAATTGATAATTTATATGATTTCT
Source organism: Punica granatum (assembly GCF_007655135.1). Taxonomy (NCBI): domain Eukaryota; kingdom Viridiplantae; phylum Streptophyta; class Magnoliopsida; order Myrtales; family Lythraceae; genus Punica; species Punica granatum. The sequence continues at coordinate 14,200,151 of NC_045133.1, forward strand.
TCATAGATTTTCATGCCATACTGTACAGAAAATGTTCAGCAATCCATTTTTTCAGAAGCAAATGCCAGAGAAGTAACCACACCTCATTGTGTATCGCATTGGCTCCAGCATGTGTACCATTTCCACCCAACACAAAAAGCATGTTTATTCCTCTTTCCTGAGGCCAATTTTCAAATGCACACACATCAAGATACTTAACAAGCCACTCAAGACCTCCAAAGGAATGGAATATCTTAAAGCAGGATGCTCAACAACCTCCATACTGTCCACGATTTCACTTATCCCAGGTCCTCCACGTGATACCCCTAATAAGCTTCCACCAGAAAGATGGACATTCTGAACAACTTTGCGTGATAGCTGATCATGAAAGATACCTAAGCAGATTAGTCAAAATATTTTCTTAAACAAATAATAAACTTATGGTCTACTAAAACCCAAATTAATAAGGTAAGGAAAGCACTCACTGGCATTTCAGTTAATTCATTGTCGCTGAAACCACGATAACCAAAAGGTATCCCAACAATCTTTTTGACCCCATAAATTTCCAGGGTGATAACAACCTGCACAAGATAATGGTCAAAGGAAGTCAAAATGCAGTTGGGGCATATGCAGAAAGCTCAGCTCTACTTTACCCTCAAGACAGGAAGGATATTTTGATAATGAGCATCCGGTAAACGAGATGTTAAACCTATACTGAATTGTGGTTACTAATGATAACAAGGAGGGAGGAAAAATTAGAACCTCTATTCACTAAAGCATTTTGTTATTTTAGAATTGAATTTTAAAACCTGCCTATAGCAATAACTTCTGTGGACTCAGATATCTTAAATGAAAAATGCCTTGTATGAACATTTTAAACAATATATCATGTACTTATGTGTCATAAATAAAAGAAACCAGATCCCAAGGAATAAGAGATTCTACTAACCAACCAATTATTTCCACAAATACAAATATCAGGAAATCAGGAAACCTACAAAAGGACTTCAGAAAACATCAAATAAAAGAAGTTTTGCCTATGTGAGAACCTGTCTGATGACATCATTGAGACCAGGGCACAGTCCTCCACAAGTAACAATTGCTGCCTTAACTTCTTCTGGCTTGAAATAAATTTCCTCACGAGGCCCAGCTCGGTGAACCCTTCATTTTGAAAGTTTCACAACAAACATCACCAGGGGATAATGGAATGATGTAAAAACTATGTGGCAGTAACCATTTAGTTACAAACTACACTTCTTACAACTGCATAGAGAGATTACTACATGGCAGCGTCCATTCCATAACAAATTGATCTAAAAGACAATTGATCTGATCATATTTTTAACCCTAAGAAGACTCATAACAAGGGAAAGGACATCAGAGTGCACTAAGCAGAGTGTTTATACACCCTGCAAGAAAGGAGAACAAGTAGTGCACAAAAGAAAATTTTCACAAGAATTGGATTCCATTATCTGCTTCCTTTATGCTCATTGGTGTGTCGGAATAAGACAGTGGCAAAAGAAAGGACTTTCAAACTGCAATGGACTAAATTGGGGCTAAAGGCAGGCATCTCTTTAAGCTATATTATAACAATTTATACTCCAGATTGAACTTGTGGCCATCCATTTCCACTGTCCAGAGTTATTACTTTCTGTACTTCATAAACTAATCAGTTACATAGGCTTACTTTACGAGGTAGTTGGCACAATCTTAAGACAAAACACTTTTAAAGATGTATTTGATCACTTCATCAGATCTAAAAGAAAAAGATCTCTCAAATATAGCAGTTCCCAATGTCATTATATGCATATCCAGATTCAAAATTCAATTCTAAGTAAAGGCTATAAGTAGACCAGAGAATATCTAGGTAATAGAAAATTATACTGCTTCCAATTCAAGAAATAATAATACTACAAAGTACAGTAATATGCTATAACCATTCACATGATCCCAGGAATGCTGAAGGGGAATCATTACCATTGTTCAACCCAAGTGCAGTCGGGATCAATGCACTCGGCACCAGCTGATGTAGGTGATGAGTAGTGAATAACCTGTTCACATACAAATTATGAATTTGAGAGTAACCATCAGACAGATATCAGAAGCTCGGCATTCGCCTAGTGCAGTCGGGTATACAGAACGGGCAAGAAAAGAGCTCCCCCGAAAATCACTGGAAGTAAATATGGGTTCGAGGGTGCTCATTTGTAAGGGGGTAACATAGCATAGTTTGAGACATCTATGAATGCATCAGAGAAATTCATTGGTCAATAGATTATCTTATTCTTCTTCTATTCCCCCCCTCCCTCGGACTGCGAAGATTATCACACAAAGTAGCGCAAAAGGTACGTTTTCCATAGTGTAAGTTCACGTTCTAGGCATGCTGGGTGTTGGTAATTTCAGGACAGATGTCGAACAAAGAATACATGAAATTTTGGCATGTTCAGGGTGACTGGGTGCCGTAGCTCTCCCGAGAAAATAACTGTGAGAATCATAAAATGCACGACCTTACCAGACTCGAGACGTCGAGCCACAAGATGACTCATTCAACTTATTTCAGATAATAAATGGCGGACGATATTTTCTGTCAGAGACCGATGACGATGATGATGATTTCGATGATAGCAGCGGCAGCAGCAACAGTAACAGTCATAATGACAACAAACAAGAGAAGTGAAGTGAGTCACCTTGAGAAGGACCCGGTCGCTATTATTGATGTAGCCGTGCCACTTCTCATCGGAGGGGTACCAATCTGCAAAATCCCCCGTTACCGGAGTCCTGCTTTTACCAAAAAAGAGGAAGAAATTATACACCAATTCTCCTGATAGAGCAAACGAACCTGACCCCAAGAGAAAACAAAACCCGACAAACTGAAATTCTCAGTAGAGAAAAGAAGTCGAGGGAAAGGGACCTCATTTTAAGGCAGAAGGTGGAGGGGATGGTGGGGGCATCAGGGAATATGTCCGTCAGGTGGGGGAGTCTGAAGCGGTTCTCGAAGTCCCTCTGGAACTTGGGCTTCCAATTGGGGTCGCTGAAGTCGATCTCTTGGTGATGATAATAACGATGATCTTGCTTCTGGGCATCGGACTTGACGGCGAACTTTGCCGGGGGTATTCTGCGGCGGGGTCTGATGGGAATTCTCGTAGTGGGTCGGGGGCCGCGGCTCCGCTTGTTGTTGGGATCATGGAGTAGCTTGACTTTCATGATCGCACCTGAGTGCGAGAGTGCGTCCATTGGAGTGTGAGCTCAAGCGGAGATCACGAAGCGACAGAACACGGACAGGGAGAGAGAGAGAAGCTGATGACCGAATTATGGAGGGAGGGAAGGAAGAAGAACAGGGAGTGAGAGAGGTAGTGGGGAGACGGACAGAGATAGAGAACCGGACAACGGCAGTCACCTTCTCCGGCTGGAAATTGGAACTTTTGTATTTTGACTTTCGTAATGCTTCAGTCTGTCTCTCTCTCTCTCCCCCCTTAACAACTCCGGAAAGCGAAAATGATTTCGGCCTTGTCTTTCTTCTCTCTGTTTTTTTTTAATTATTTTTTTTGAAAATACGGTACTGCGCCCTAATGCATTAATAGAAATTAATGATTACATGAGGGAGGTATGATGGCTCATACGATATCACCAAATAGAATAAAATCGAGCCCATGTGGGCAGTGGCTAAATCTATGAGCATCAACCGGTAGCAAGAGTGCATATTGACCCACCAATATGCACATTTATTACTTTCTCGATATACATGCTCCACCATTACAATCCAATAGCAAAATAATAAAGCTCGGATGTCTCTGGTGATTGCATCATTAGCCCCGACATGTTCTCTGTTAGACCGTAGCAATGAGACAACCACCTTGGAATCAACCTGAACAATAACCTTCCTTGCACCCAACTCCCACACCAACTCGAGGCTGATCTTCACTGCCTAAAGTTCGGGTGCGACGGATATAGCAATGCCTATATTGTGATGGGCTCACGAACCAGAACGGGGTAAGAAAGAAGGGTGGAGGGTAGAACTAATAAAACTCACCCGATAAGATGACTCGCCACGAGTAAGAAAAGTCAGGTTTGATTAACCACGCTCAATGATGAACGATAAGAATCGGGATTTTCGCCACTAAACAAATGACTTATTTACATAAGAAAAATAGAGGAAATGCTCCAGACAATTTCATTTAAAATATTCATCAAATTCGTTTTTGAGATCTCCTCCTAGCATATATATATATATATATATATATAAAAGACAAACACCTCCCTTGACTCTAGAATAAGAAACTGACATATATTCTCCTATAGATTTCTTTCCTAAAATAGAATAAGGAAACTATCTGAAATAGGAAACCTAAGATTACTGGCTCAAGCTAATATATGAAATAATATCTAATTAAGAGAAACTATATTATAGTAATATAGGAAACTTAAAATCTAATTAAGCCAAATTTTTGTTCCCGAATCTTCTAGAATGCATATCTGGTCTCGAAAATTCGTATACATGTTGGGCTGCAATCTGAAGCACATCATATTGTGAGCAAACCCTCTCAGCCAGACGCCATTTGTGGCCCCGTACGATACCCCTGGCACTGGCCGGTCTCAGATTGCCCGTAGTCATACCATTGGTGTTTAACTTCAGCCAACCCTCATTCGATGCAGACGAACCCACCATATTTCTTTATTCTCTTTTTAATTGCATAATACGGTCCAAACTATATTGTCATGTATAATATAACAAGGGTAAAAGACACTACCGAAAGAAATGGAGAAAAAGACTCATTTAGTCATCCCACCTCAATGTTTAATATTTTTGTCACTTTCATCCTTACCCTTTTTCAACCAATATGGTCTTTAACTAGGGTGAAAGTGGTTTGGGTTGGTTTGGGTTTTCCAAATTTGGGCCAGTGCACTAAGGTTTTGGGTTGGTTCGGGTTGAAGAAATACCTACCCATAAGGATGAAAGTTAGCTAGGAAACCCAACCGCTAGTAGGTTGAATTATTTGGATTGGGTCCTTGACTAACCCAAAATTTTAAAAAAGAAAAGAAAAGAAAAGAAAAATAGAAAACTGCCATTAACACAAAGAAGAAAGAGAGAGTATAGTAGCCCTCTCAACCCTAGAGGAGCAACCTTGAGCAAGGATGTACACTTCAAGGAAGAAGATTCACACTACAAGTTGAAAGAAAGGAAAAACTAGAAGAAGAAAAGAAAAAGAAAAGAAGATGAAGAAGGCAAGTCAACTGATCTCTGTATGGGGTCAGTGGGCTACTTGGGGTCGACCCCTATGCCACCTCTCTCTTTCTTTCTTTTTTGTCATTTATTTATATTTATTTTATTAACTCATACAAAGCGTCTTTCCGGTGAAACTCAATTTCTGGGCATCCGTCGATATTTTCGGAATAAAACATTGAAATTGAGAAATTCAAAAAATAATCAGATTTATGAGAATTCCAATTTGCATCGACGGAGATTGAATCTCGATAAAAATCGATCTTGAATCTCTGTCACTCGTCGATCGTAATTGCTTGATTATTTTCGAAGTTCAATCTTTTCAACTGGATATCCAAAAATATTATGGGACCACCATTGTGTTCAGATAAATTCATGAATTGATATTACGTAGAAAAATATTTTTTGTTCCCAAATATCATCCCGAATTTGAAAATTGAAATAAATGCAGGTAAGATTCGAAATTCTCATATTTTCAATCGGATATCCGAAAAATAATCCGGGACCACCATTCTCATCTTTACGCAAAAAACATTCTTCAATCGACTTTGACGCGCGTAAGGCCAGAAATTCTTGAGACCACCATTGCGTTCTGAAAAATTCAAGAATTAGTATTATGCTGAGAATTAATTTTTGGTCTTGAGTTTTGTTTCAGATTTTGAAAAATAAACTTGATGCGCTTGAAACCTAAAATTCTTGTCTTCTCAATCAGATATCTGAAAAATGATTTGAGATCATCATTGTTGTACGGACCCGAATCTGGACTCTCGTCGGGGCCAGCACATGCGCTTTTGGATCCCACGGCTTGGGAGTGTCCACCTTCCCGGGGATACATGACGGACACGCTTGAGAAGGAGTCGCCACTTATCATTTTATGACTCGAAGGTCGAGAGCCGATAAGTTACCCCGGTCTAGGGGTATGAAACACTTAGTTTTGCTTAGGCATTAGTCTGAGAGGAACCGGAATGTCCGAGTTCGGGGGTTCACGTTTCGTGCGAACTTATATCTTGCACGCCCTTTTGGTACTCCGGTTTGCTAGGCTTGCAATTTTATTTCATTTATCGCGTGAATTAAGTTGCGCTCGGCTTACACATTTTGACACCGGAAATTCAGTGAACTAAACGATGTCGGTTAAGTAGCCGAGAAAGAACTAAACCCGTATGTCGAGAAATCGGTTCACTATCTTGCGTTACAGTTCATCAAACTATGATGTTTGAATTCCTGCGTGAACCGACATCTTGTCTGGGCAAGTATTGGACCGATTCAATTAATTCGACTATCGGACTGTTCACTCACCAACTTGGATTCTTACAGAATGAATGTACAAAATAAATCCTTACAATGCTCTTAGAAAAACAATAAATACAAATTGCAAATGGTTGAATCCTAGTCAGTTCGCTTTCGGTTATTATTCCGCTCTGACTCGCCATGAGTTCGAGGAAACACCGAAAAACTGAAATTCAAGCGCTCTCAGTGAATAGGACATTGGACCTTGTGATTGATGGTTAAGGCGTTGAACCCTAAGTGCAATACGTCCTATGGGTCGGGCTCGACTCGTATGGACAAACAAGAGTAGAAAATTAACAAACAGAGTGCATATTACAGATAATGTGTTTGTTATTGCCGAGTTTACGTGGATTAACAAGTTATTAACCCAGGGGTATTTTGCAAGCAAATGTCGTATGCTAAACAGTTACGTGTGTAAAACATTTTGCATTCGGCTTTGTTTCAAGGACTTGATAGACATGATGCCTGTGGTCAAGTCCTTTGTGTGTTGATTGCTTTTAGATTGTTCTGTATTGTGACACTGAAATATCACTGAATTAGACAAACTCGTGTTTTGACTCTAGATTTGGAATCTAGAATTTCACCTAACCATTATCTAATGTTTGGTTTGGTCGAGTGAAATGTTAATAAGCATTTTGCATGTTTTGTGATAGATATAACCGTTCTAGTTACCCGAGTCTACGATAGGATGACAGAAATTCATCAGTGGATAAGAAAAGGCTTTGCAGATGAACCTGCACCTGAACATGTAGCCTATTCTTATCTTGATACTGTCCTAGGAGTGTCGCTAAATTGTGAAAAAATGATTTTGCCATTTATTTGAAAATTGTTTTCATAAAAGGGAAAACATCACAGAGCAGGCCACCTCGGCCTGTAGCCGGTGTCGACCAATTCCCCAGATCGTCCAGGGTTATACGAGAACCTCGAAAAAGCCAAAGAACCGGTTGATCTAATCGGAAGTGATCTAAAAAAATCTTATGTATCATAACCCGAGTTACCTGAAAACATGTAAAAACTCAAGTTGAGATACAAAAGTCCTTTCTAGAGTTCGTGCTACATCGAACTGCGCGTTTCGAATTTTGAAATAGGCAAGTTTTGAAAAGGGCATTAACGTCATTTGACAACTCATTGACGCGAGTTATCAGTTAATTACCAATTCATTCAAAAGTTGTTAGTGTGAAGTGGGTCTAATCATGTGAGCATCCCGATTAACCCGTTTGTGGATTTATGACTTGTAAATTATTGCCAAATGTAGTAAATGTGCGGGTTACAGATAATCGGACAAATCATGAATTGATCCACTGAATGAAGTCTGAGTACCCGAACAACTTAATTTAATGAAAATAATTCAAGACACGGGGGCTAAGAGAGTCCATGAAGGTCGAGAATAATTTGGTCAAAATGACCAAAATACCCTCGAAACACTAATGGACCCGAAAGAGTCATTGATACATGAATCCTTGCATTTTTACTTTAAAAACAAGGTTTTAAAGTTGTTAGCATGCGGGATTTGCGAAAATATTAAAATTGCAATTTACACAAAAATCTGAGAAATGGATTTCATCGAGGTAAAGAGATCGTTCTTGACCCGAATAAGGTCGAGGAACTTTCGACTCTTTCCTCTTGGGAATAGCCGTGAGTTTCCTTGACCCATTTCGGGTTTCAAACGCTCTCTTTAACCCAATTTCGACTATTTCTCGCATGCTCAAACGTTAAACATGGTAAATAACACGTATTTAACAAAAGCTGGTATCGCCATGATTTGGAAAACGCATTTAAACATACAAACTTGCACAAATACGTTATTTATGGAATCGATAAAACAATACCGACTCCATGGATGTGGGAAAACATAAAGATTCGGGAAACAACTCAAATCGGGGCAAGGAAATCAGTCTTGACCCGAAAAGTTCAAGAATACACCTCGGTTACCTCTCCAAGAGGTTAATCCGAGAGGTATCTTGGCTTTTCTGGGTCGATATGGTTTCCTCGACTTCAATTTAAACATTTTCCAATATGCTAGCACGTTAAAACGATAATAAACTTGCATGATATAACATTGAAATTGCATCAAAATTTAAACTTGGAATTGAAACATGCATAAAACTCCTTATAACCTCCATAAACACAACAAAAATGTAAAAGTCCTAGTTTCTCTAAGTCGAGAATGGTCATACCTAGTCTCGAGATGCGGGATGGGACTGTAAAAAGTCGGGTTGGACCGTTGATGGGTCAGGTTTGGGCTGTTTTGGCTTGAACAGACCCAAATGGCACAGACAGACCCGACTGGGTAGTGTCTCGACCCAATTGGGCACCCAGTAAAGAGTAGACCAGTTCGGTTCGTTCCAACCGATTTTCTAGCCGGTTCACCCCGGTTCTGGACAGCCAAGGTACCCTTCTAGGTGGTGGTGGTGGTTGTTTGGTTCTAAACCTGTCGGATTGACCCGTATAGCCCTGAAAAGATAACGGAAAACAGAGCATGTCTTGGAAACAGACTCGACTAGACAGTATTCGGGTCAGACGTCACCACGGTGTCTCCCGATGGAATTTTGAGGCAAGGTCAACGGCTCCCGACTCCTAACTCACCTCCGGAGGTAACTGTGGTGGTTGTTTTGCGAAAAAAGTCTCGGATCGACTCGATCTGCAAGAAAACCGCATTAACAGTCAGATATTTCGACCCGACTGGGCAGTCGGGCTGTTTCTTCGTGCTGGTCTAAAACCAATGGGTTTTTCTTGGATTTCTTGACTCCTTGACACCCTAGGGTTGTGTAGGGCGGTGTTTGATGGGTTGTGACAGCTTAGACCGGTCCGGAAGGGCTTGAAACCCAGGTTGAAATTTCTGACCCGAGAATGGCAAAAAAAAAAAACAATTCGGTTCTGTGATTGCTATTTCGATGGGTTAGAGGTTTCAAACTAAAAATCTAAGCTTGGAAATGGATAGAGGGGATAAAAAACATGTGGGATATGAAGTTTGGATTTAAGCCGGGATGGTTAATACCATGATTCCGACTTAAGGCTTTGGTGTTTTGCTTGGTTTCTAAGTGCTGGAGGTGCTACGGTTTGCTTGGGCTCTTGAGAGCATTTCAAGAGGAGAAAGCTAGAGAGATGGCATGTGTTGAGTTGTGATTAAGTTAATGACTTAAAGGATATATATAAGTAAAGATTAAGTGCAATTAAGTGAGAAAAAACTTGATTAATGGCATGGATTAGGGGGGATTCAAATTTTTAATGCATTACGAAGAAGAGCTAAATGCATTGATGGTGAAGTGAAGTTGGAGTGTTGAAGTAAGATTGTAGGCTTGATATTTTTGAAAAAGGATAAGGGCAAGTTGCATGGAGAGGAAGACAATGAGATGGGCGGCATTCATGAGGGTTACGGCTGGTCATGGAGGAGCCGTGGGCCCCACGGTCATTGAGGAAAGTTCGAAACAAAGTTCGGGTCTCGATTGATCGCGTGTTCGATGTTTGTGGCTCAAACGAACGTCGAATTGTCATTGTACGCTCGAAAACGGTTCAAATGAGCCTAAGATTGTCGATTTTGCCCTAAAGAATATTCGTGTGGCTTTTGGGCTCGAAAGCCGGCTTTGCCCGTTTCAGGCGATCAGAGCAAAATTAGCCTTTTCTGAATACATATCTCGTAGCTGCATTCCGTATTCGTCATTTTGACGTTCATTATCAATCAGATCGACAAATTGACCCTTAAGTCGGTATTGCAAATGTGAAGCCGAAGACGTCTTAGGAGTCCGAAGCCGAATTACTCATAATGCTTTCTGAGTTACTTGGATGATCTGGAGATCACTGCGATCTCTGTTCATTGAAAACAGACCCTGAAGGATTGAAAAAGTGCATATGAAATCCTAAAAGTACTGTTTTGAGGGCCTATATGGATTGTGAGGTTCTGTCTGAGGGTTTCATATTAAGCGTTGGGATGAGTAGTACTGTACTGGCCAACCATCTGACATCAAGTTTCTGCCAAAAGGACTTCCGGTTATGAATTTCCGTTAGAAACGATATTTTCTGCCATTCGGAGGTCATTCGGGAAACTGAAAGGGATATTGCAATCTAATTTGCCAAATTGCATATGTCAGCTGTAGTTTTTGGGGCAATGCATGACTAACTTGGTTTGCCAATGTTCTGTCAGACTAGTCTCCGGATATTGTTTTCCGTTGAAAGATATGTTTGTTCTGCCGCTCGGGAGTGATTCGAGGTGTGTGACTTTCGAAAGACGATATGAAGCAATGCTCATGCTCTATGTAATTGCTGGATGTGGCTGTATCTGACATCGGGCATTAACTTTTCTCTGGTGAACTGGCATTTTTAGACTTCCCTTGAAAAGTTGTCTGTATTCAGAATATTGCTCTACATAGAGCAGATAATCTGCGAAATGTATTTGAAGACACTTTTTGTCTGTTTGGCACCGCGTGAGAAGGAGTCGCCACCTACCATTTTACGACCCGGAGGTCGAGGACCGGTAAGTTACCCAGGTGTTAGCACCCCATTTTAGTCCACCGGCTTCAGAGACAAGAATGTCGGGTCGAGGCTCAAGCCACTACTCATGACTCGGCAACCAAGAGCATTTGGACCTAGGGGCACTGTGCGCACTCGAATTTAATCTCGTCGGGGCACGCATGCGCGCGCCTAAGCAAACGCGGCTTGGGAGTGTC